>NC_139250.1:36474520-37047452 GCF_977018435.1 Lepisma saccharinum
ACGAGTACCATCGACCAGTTGCATACATCCGCAATCAACAAAGTGGCGCTTGATCCCGACGACACCAAATTGAGGTTGCTGGACTGCAACATCCACACCCGAGAATGGGGATGCCATGACGAGGAAGAAACCTGCTCGCACCATTAGACTTCTGCATCAAAAAAGTACGTATTATTTCTTGCACCACTTTTTTTTTAAAAAAAACCCAATTATTCACACTTATTTTTGCATTCGCATTTTTTATATTTTTCTATTATTTTTTTAAAAAAAACAATCATTCACACTAATTTTTGCATTCACACTTTTTTTATATTTTTCTATCATATTATGTACACTATTTTGAGGATATTTTTTTATTTCTTTCAGATGCTGCACCCCCTACGGAAACTTTTTTAGTTCTTACACATTCTATTCTTAACCAAAAATTTTTTCTTCTCTTCAATCATAAAACACACACATTACACACGGAGGTCCTCTGTAGGGAGTCATGGGGGGGTTTAAAAAAAAAACCATGAAACTCTACAAAGGCATGGCTTTGTTAGCCGTGGCCATTAGAACTGTGTTGGGCACCACACACCCCTGGCGGGATATTTTCTTTTTTTTGGGGGCCAGGGATTTCCTTAACAAAAAATAAAAATTTTGATTATCACACATACACATTGTAGAAGATCACACCTGAGAGTTTTAATAACAAAACATTGTGGCAGATTACGCTGAGAGTGCAAGGTCGTGGTAGATTACACTGAGGGGTCTTACAGTAAGAGGAGACGGCCTTATAGGAAAATATCGTAAGTCATTTCAAATATAGGTCAAAGAACGATGTTAGCAAAATTTGCAGAAGGTAAAAGATAGCTTAAAAAAACTGATGCCAGAGCTTTTCTTCTTCTTCTGTCTAATTTTCTCTCATTGTAGGTTAGTTTAGCCCGTAAAACGGATTACGCTGAGAGCAAAAGCCTATTAGCAGGTCGTAGTAGATTACACTGAGGGGGGCCTTACACTAAGAGAGGCAGCCTTATAGGTAAGTCATTTCAAATGAAGATCAAAAGGCGAGGTAGCATAAGAGTAAGATTTGCAGAAGGTAAAAAAAAATAGCTTAAAAAAACTGATGCCAGAGCTTTTCTTCTTCTTCTGTCTAATTTTCTTTTATTGTAGGTTAGTTTAGCCCGTAAAACGGATTACGCTGAGAGCAAAAGCCTATTAGCAGGTCGTGGTAGATTACACTAAAAAAAGGGGGGAAGGGGAGAGAGGGGGGGGGCTTACAGTAAAAGGGAGGCAGCCTTATAGGAAAATATCGTAAGTCATTTCAAATGTAGCTCAAAAAACGAGTTGGCCTAAAAGCAAGATTTGCAGAAGGTAAAAAATAGCTTAAAAAACTAATGCCAGAGCTTTTCTTCTTCTTCTGTCTAATTTTCTCTCATTGTAGGTTAGTTTAGTGCGTAAAACGGATTACGCTGAGAGCAAAAGCCTATTAGCAGGTCGTGGTAGATTACACTGGGGGAAAAGGGGGGGGGCTTACAGTAAAAAAAAGGCAGCCTTATAGGAAAATATCGTAAGTCATTTCAAATGTGGGTCAAAAAACGAGTTAGCATAAAAAATAGCTTAAAAAGTGATGCCAGAGCTTTTTTCTGTCCATTTTTTCTCTCATTGTAGGTTAGTTTAGTGCGTAAAACAAAAACCTTGGTGATTTTTCGAGTGAGGAGTTGGCAACACTGCTCGTGCCTTACGCGAGAAATCCATTAAGGCGAGAAAGTAGGTCAAAAGATGGTTCCAGAGTCGCCTGTTTCACCTACTATTTTATCTTGATATCAAGCCAGAATCGCCACAATAAACTCATTAATATCTTTATTAATATTTGTGTGGTTAATAAAATAAATAGTGTGCTTTCGTGTGCTAACGAATGCCTAAAACCTACAATTTGGTTGCTCAAAAATATTTTTTTGATTTGTGGCGATTTTATCTTGATATCAAGCCAGAATCGCCACAATAAACTCATTAATATCTTTATTAATATTTGTGTGCTTATTAAAATAAATAGTGTGCTTTCCTGTGCTAACGAATGCCTAAAAGATAGTACAATTTGGTTGCTCAAAAATATTTTTTTGATTTGTGACGATTTTATCTTGATATCAAGCCAGAATCGCCACAATAAACTAAGTAATGTCTTTATTAATATTTGTGTGCTTATTAAAATAAATAGTGTGTTTTCATGTGCTAACGATGTGCAAACGTCTGAGGTATAATTTTATAATTTATTAATATGTGGCGATTTCCACTTGACATACGTGCACGCTACTGGATGCGTCCCACCCACAAGAAAACCGACGTGGAGTTTCGGGGCTTGTTTAGAAAGAAATCTGACACCCGGCAAAGTATGCTCAAGGGATTCGTCTCACCCCCAACCCTCCCTCGCTCAGGAACAACTTGTCGTCCCTACATCACTAGAAGAAATCCCCCTCCCCTTTCTTCCCCGCGGGCAAGTATGGGCTTTTACTTTTGAGATCACTACCCCCAAACAAGTGTGTTTCTGTCAGAAACAAAAGTCGTTAACATTCCAAGAGAAAATAATAAATATACAAAAAATCAGAGGAAATGTAAGGTTTTGATGGTCTATACCTTCTTTTACAATTCAGACCATTCAAAAAAAGCTCTTTCCTTTCTTGCCTTAACCTCGATTTGGGGAGTTAAAAATAACAGCTCCGCCTGTTGCCAGTCGCTGCAAACACGTGTTGGGAAGAGGGAAGGGGGCGGGGAATGGCCAGGTAAAAGCGTGAATAGGCTTCCGTGGGGTCAAGTGGTTTATTATTTGTGTTTGCGGTTTTTCTCTTAGGATAATTCTTCTCCAAAAACAGGCATATTGTAAGCATTGGCGAATCTGACGGGAAGACCCAGGGGTGCCCATTCCCCCAAGGCCGTCGACGCATCCTCCCCAAAGTCGTTATATAATAATAATAATAATAATAAATTCTTTATTTCCGTAGACCCATATCCATGGGTGTGGAAAACGTCATACAATACTAAATATTACAAAAGGAGTAAGATTACAATAAAAAGAACAAAATGCAAACACAAAAATACAAATAACTCATATGGGTTAAACATAAACAGTTATAAGTGTCACATACTAAACTTGTAAAAGAGATAAAAACACACAAATAAATTTTGGATAAAAACGCAGTAATTGTTGAATGTCGATAATTTGATTTCATTTTTAAATTATTAAATTTTCGAAATACTTAAGCTTTATACAACAGTCAGTCGTAACACAGGAACACCACAAAGAAAACACCAGACCTATTGTTATAGGTCTCGCGCCACAAGTTGAGCTCTGGGGAGAAAGTGTTCGAGCTGACCGCGGAGGCAGTGACAACCCTCATAATGAGTTCTCCGCCCTTCAAAAGCAGTGTTTGTAACCGCACTAATTTCTTTCTATTCTTAATATATGTTACCAGAATGCCTGATAACCAAGAGCATTTCTTAGCAAAGCTGTATATACACTACGTTGTTTTAATTGGCAAAAAAGTATATCGATCTTCTAACCTATTACAGACATGTTTGCTTTCTACGCAATGCTGCGAGCTCCTCTCCCCCCATTTTCTTCTCTATCCTTTTCGTAATGAAAGCTATTGGGTTAAAACGTCTGTCCATCCCTCTGACATCATCAATGCGTATCAGGGTTGGCAAAATTTGTGTTGTTTTAAAAAGAACAAAACAAACTTTTTTTGTTTAAAACATTTTTTTGTTTTAAACATGAGTTAAAAAAACACGTTTTAAACAAAACAAAGTCAACCTTTTCCCAGTAAATTATAGTTAAAGTCGTTAAAGAGAAAATACTCATTTTTATGTAAGTAAAGCCCCTATCACACGGAACTAGATTTCTAGTAGGAATGCTCTAGTTGACGCTGGACTGGCTACCCATTTGCTAGTTTTCGCCTCACACGGTACTTGTTACACCGTACTTGTCGATAGTCTTTCGTTCCCATAATGGCGGCCGCGCGAGATGTAAACAACGTATCACTTCACACTTTTAAAATACGATAACTATTCAACCGAGAGGAATATGACGTCGTATTAAATAGTTTTAGGTAGAGAAGAATGGCGCTGATAAAATACATACTTTACAACGTTCACTATACACGTATGGAAGAATATTTTAGCTTTTTCAATTGTAAACACCGTGCACTCAGTCACCATAGATGGTACTCGACATGCCTTTCGTGCTGTATGCACTCGGAAACCACAGACAAAAAACGCTACTTTGCAAACTCACAGATTATCTTCACATGGCGAAACTTTGCTCTGATTGGCTGTTCCACAGAATCTAGTCGAAGAATTAGTAGCAATTAGAACATGTCTTAAGCCCCTATCAGACGGAACTGGATTTCTAGTTGGAATGCCCTAGTTGGCGATGAACTGACTGTCGAGGTAGAAAATATGGCCTCCTGGCTGACTGCTTGACTGGTTTTGAGGAATAGGACATGTTCTAATTGCTACTAACTTCTTCGACTAGATTCTGTGGAACAGCCAATCAGAGCAAAGTTTGGCCATGTGAAGATAATCTGTGAGTTTGCAAAGTAGCCTTTTTTGTCTGTGGTTTCCGAGTGCATACAGCACGAAAGGCATGTTTACAATTGAAAAAGCTAAAATATTCTTCCATACGTGTACAGTCAACGTTGTAAAGTATGTATTTTATCAGCGCCGTTCTTCTCTACCTAAAACCATTTAATACGAAGCGATATTCCTCTCCGTTGAATAGTTATCGTATTTTAAAAGTGTGAAGTGATACGTTGTTTACATCTCGCGCGGCCGCCATTATGTGAACGGAAGACTATCGACAAGTACGGTGTAACAAGTACCGTGTGAGGCGAAAACTAGCAAATGGGTAGCCAGTCCAGCGTCAACTAGAGCGTTCCTACTAGAAATCCAGTTCCGTGTGATAGGGGCTTTAAATATTCTTCCATACGTGTATAGTAAACGTTGTAAAGTATGTATTTTATCAGCGCCGTTCTTCTCTACCTAAAACCATTTAATGCGATGCGATATTCCTCTCGGTTGGATAGTTATCGTATTTTAAAAGTGTGAAGTGATACGTTGTTTACATCTCGCGCGGCCGCCATTATGGGAACGAAAGATTAACGACAAGTACGGTGTAACAAGTACCGTGTGAGGCGAAAACTAGCAAATGGGTAGCCAGTCCAGCGTCAACTAGAGCATTCCAACTAGAAATCCAGTTCCGTGTGATAGGGGCTTAAGTAAGTAAGTATTTATTGCTCATCTCATGTGCGAGCCATCGGCTGTGCGCACTGCATCTATTCGTATTACACAAGTATGATTTTTCTTACAGACAACACTTTCCATTACATTCCGTATAGGTGTTAAGTAGCAGTTCTGGTCGTTTTAACTGTTCTCACTTAAACTAACACTTATTCCTCTTCTTTATCCCGTCTCTGTGCAACACTTCTTTTCCCCCTAACTGTTTGTAAATATACACCCACTTTTTCCAATAGTTCCATGTTCCTTTGCACTACGATTGATTTGAACACAGTTTCCAAGCTGATGTTGCGTAGCTTCTCCTCCTGCAGAACGCGCGTGTCCTGACATAAAAATAAATGTTCTGTCCCATCATCACCATTACATAATACGCATTTATATATCCCTTCCTCATTTTTTACTGTGTTTTGTCTCCATCCCCCTAGCCTGATCCATGCCAACCCCTTTCTTGCCACCATGCTCACCTTCTTGATGTACGCTACTTGTCCCCATTCCCTCGGTCCCCTTCTTTGGAGTTCGAGCGATCTCTTGGTTTCACATTCCGCTATTAGTTCCTGCCTATCTATATCCTCTAATCTTCGTTTCACTAATTGCAATGTCCCCTGGTCGACGTGTCCCCCCCCTCCCAGATCCATCCCAGTCCAATTTCGTATAGTTTAGCTCTGATCTCTTTCGCCCATGTTCCCATTTTTATGAGTACAGTGGCAACAAGGACAGTTTATTTCCCTTTGGAGATAAGGTTTACCATACTGCAGGGTAGGGGTGTGCGGGACAGAATTTTTTGGGTCGGAACTGGAAATTCTTTAAATCCCGACATTCGGGACGGGGAAAATTCTCAATTTTCCGAAAATGTCTGAAAATTTTCGGGAAGGGATTAGGGATGGCCTGATCCGGATCCTAGCGGATCCGAAATCCGGATCCGGTTGGTTCCGGATCCGGTTGGTTCCGGATCCGGTTGGTTCCGGATCCTTAGGATCCGGATCCTAAAATTTTTCGTATCCGGATCCGCGATTTTCAGATCCGGATCCAGAACTTTCGGATCTGGAACCAGAACTTTCGGATCTGGCACCAGAACTTTCGGATAAGGATCCAGAACTTTCGGATCCGGATCCAGTACTTTCGGATCCGGATTCGGAATTTTCGGTTCCGGATCCGTTTTGCCATCCCACATGCGCTTCCTTGGAAAGTAAGAATGTATTTATAACATATTGTTACCTGCTAATATACATATCTATATATATAATATACATACATACACACATATATATATATATAGTGTGTGTGCGCGCGTGCGCGATTTGTAATTAATTAATACACTTACAAAGGAGGTCTAAATCTCCCCCTCCGATTTCCAGAAAACTTGCCAGTCGTATAGAGGGGCCCAAAGGAAGAAATACGTGTTTTTGTGTTTCAGCTAAAAAAACTGTTTTAGGGGGCAAAACCCCCCTCAAAGGTCAAGATGAAGACAAATTGACGAGGGAATCTGACCCCTGTGTGGCACTCCGATTTTCCATGAAATTTGGCAGGTGTATGGTGGGGCCCAAAGGAAGAAGTACGTGTTTTTGTGTTTCAGCTAAAAAACTGTTTTAGGGGGCAACAGAATCGGTTAATGAGACTTCAGAATTTTCAGAGTATGGCAATTCATACAGTCGATTAGTGATCTGTGAGTGTCCATTGCTTGCTTTGTAAGATCTAGTGATTCGAAATTAAAAAGGACTGAATATCGTAAAGTAACGAAGTCTATTATTTTGTGTTCAAAGCTGAAGACATTGACGACAGCGGAAGTTCCGGAGCCTCAGTGTAGTGCATCTAGTTCAGGTCGAGAGCCGAAGAGATCGAAGGTCTCTCTCTCTAAAGTGAATATTTCAGCGGTTTATTAAAACAGAAATAAGCTTCACAGAGCAACTGAAAATCAAAGTTTTGAGTGATGATTTAGTTGTGCCCGAACAAAATTTCATGTATGCAGTCCGAGAATTTCATGGCATAAAAGAAATAATTTTGTTTAAGCCTACTGGGTTCGCACACATGACTACACGTAACTACCATGAAGGGACAGCCGAAAATTTTATGAATGTCGAGAAGAGAAAGCAAGAAGATGTTGCCTATGTAGTTATTTTAAGGGAAATTGCAGGCTCTACCAGGACCCGAATCAGGGCTCTGGCATACCATGCCATTGCTCTACCAACTGAACCACCGAGCCACCACTGACTTCGACTGAGTTTGCGCTAAAATGTATAGGCTACATAGTACATGTTCTGTGTATGTCAAATTGTAAGATTTTACCAGTTTTATTAACAAGCACAGAAAATAAAGGAGAAAGAAGAAATCTGAAGGGCATTCCCATCGGTTGAGGAGACATTTTTCTTCGGTGGTCAATGCGAGCTACCGCTTCGAGGTGACGATGACAGTGGCCTACTAAGGGAGATTTCACACCGTGTCGCCTGAGGATTTCACAAGTCGAACGTCGGTTTGTGAGGCCTTTTGTGTCGCTACGGTGTGAAACGTTTTTGTTGATTGGCTCGTTCCATACGTCATGTATCGCGTATTCCTTCGGTCTGAAATCTACTTAAGTCTTCAAGATCCAAGTCACAAGGATGTAAAATTAGGGCTTTGTTAAGGTTAGGTGCGAAGGCAGGCGAAAGCACCCTAAAGGATAATATCCAAACTTGCAGGAAGAACGCATTTTACCTAAGTCTCGAATACGAAATGATAAAAACTTCTGGTGATTTGATTTTAAAAAATGTGTCCGAGATAAAGAATGGCGTACCCAGGATTATCGGTAGGGAGACGGGTTACGAATACTATTTTGGTAGTCAGTCCTCATTTTGCCATCTTTTCCTGTCTTTGACGTTCCTTTTTTAAGGAATACTGGATCAAATGGGGTTATGACCCCACCAATCCTCTCTTGGGCACGTCACTAGAAATAAATAAGTAAGCATTTGATCATATTTCGAGACGAAACATTAGATGTGTTGGGAACTGAAGGGTTTTCAGAGGCCTGAATATGAACAATTTAGTGGGTTTCGGCTTTTATAAGAGCTGCAAACATGGGAGGACAAGACACAGTAGTGTTGTTCAGGCTCGAATCAGAGAAATATTCGAGAACTGTCTGCGTCCACCTCGTAGCCGACAGTTTGAATCTTGCGTTGTCGAGTGGATTGTCCATCCCGTGCATGTGTAACGGCTTCGTAAACACACTCCGACACCGTAGATGTGTTGATGCCTGATGAGAAGAAATGGACAAACACAAACACTAAGATGGTTCTGGCACACAATGTTAATGCATGGAAGCAGGGGAGTCGAGTGGTAAAAAACGTTCCGATTTCACGTTCTGATTAAAATGGCAGCCTTAAACAGTGGCAACCATTTAGGGGATAGTTGCTCCCCATTTTTTTGCCTCTTAATCCTAGGCCTTGTCTACCAAGAGAAAGTAAACTTTCCTTGCACCCCCCCCCCCCCCCCCGGTTTTGGAACCCAATCGCCACCACAGGCCTTAAACATACAATTGTGAGGTTCTATCTATACTACCCCTTAAAAATATGATGTTCAGCCCCGCCCCGAAAGGAATTCCTGGATACGTGCCTGTCTCGAGCCTTCTTAAACCCGAAGGTTCATGGCTGCAGCAACACAGGCCTTCCATCTGTCCCTATCCTGAGCAAGATCTATATACTCTTTTCCATCCCTACCGATTTCCTATAGGTCCATCTCAACGTTGTTCCTCCATCTTCGTCTTGGCCTTCCTACAGGTCTCTTACCATCAGGTTTCCCAACAAGAATCCTGTAAACTTTTCTTTCCCCTTCCATTCGTGCTACACGGCCTGCCCATGTAATGCTTCTTCATTTAATTATTCTAATAATATCTGGACATGAATACAAATTATGTACTTCTAAATTATGTAACCTTCCCCACTCACCTGTCTCCTCATCCCTTTTAGCTCCAAATATTTTCCTAAGGATCTTATTTTCAAATACTCTCAATTTATGTTCCTGTTTCAATGTAAGGGACCAAGTTTCACACCCATATAATACTACAGGCAAAATTACTGGTTTGTATAGTTTAACTTTTAGTTTCTAAGATATTAAACAAGAAGACAAAAGTTTATGAAGAGAGAAGTAACATGCATTTCCTGAATTAAGCCTACTTTTTATTTCCTCTTTAATATAATTTTCATTTGTTAATATTACTCCTAAGTATTTGAATTTGGAAACTGGTTCAAACGAGTTGTTATCAATAATTAGATTTTGACTATTACCTAACACTTGGTTTCGGCCTGTAAGCATATATTTAGTTTTCTCTTTGTTAACTTCCAAACCTATCTCTCTAGCAGTTTTGAAAAATATTTTAGCATTATTCTTCATTGTATTCACATCATCCCCCAGTAAGTCTACATCATCTGCATATGCTAACAACTGAGTCACACTATTTCATTTTAGTCCTTCTTTAGTTTCTTTTACCTTCCTAACAGCATATTCTAAGGCAAAATTAAAGAGCAATGGAGATAATGTATCTCCTTCTTTTAACCCATCATGAATTGTAAATTTGTCAGACACATTAATACCCACACGAATTTTATTTTCTGTTTCACTTGTGCATACTTTTATCATACTAACAAGCTTCTTAGGTATTCCAAACTCGACTAATATGTTATATAATTTATCTCTTTTGACCGAATCATATGCTTTTTTGAAATCAATGAATAGCTCTCGGACATTTTGATTAGATTCCCCCTTTTTTTCGTGAGTCACTGAGTGATTTCTTTTTTTTTGGGGGGGGGGGTACAAAATTGAATTTTGCGGTGGCGGTAGCTTACATGGATTCATATCGAAAGTTCTCAAACGACACTGTAAAGATTCGTGAGAAATCTCCAATACCGCTCTCAAAATCTACCATGCACATGTACAATAATTTACGTCTGGATTGCCTCGCTGTTCTTACCAACAAAATATTTCACAATAGTTAGGCTTATTGTCGTCCGATTTCTAAAATTCAAACGTGCTGTAGTAAACAATAGGGTGCCGGACTGGTTATTGCGTATTCTTGTCGGCCTAGCCTTTGTCTTTATTAGCCGATTACAATGGACCAAGAACTTTCTTTACTTGATGCTCATTATTCACAGGAAAAAAATACATGTTCGGTAAACATTGTTGCAGCAGAAGATACAAAACAAACTTTTTTCTCTTTTAATTCATAGTTGCCCTCATATTTTATTTTCAAAAATTCGTGATTACTTTCAAGGCATTCACTCTTAAATATACGGAATGCTGTGCTGTATGGGAATAATAATTCAAATGATTATTATTATTATTGTCGCAGATAATAATAAACTTGCCATTTTTACGACATAATTTTCCATTATCTTTTAAAAACTCAAGAGGGGGTTTAATGTCGGTACCCTCCCCTTGCGTACGCCACTGATGTTAATATTTCTATGCAGGGGTCCCGGGTTCGAATCCTGGCGTGGGCATGGATGTTTGTAAGTGTCCATTCATCAATTTCATCATATCATCACTCATCCTCATCTTCGCAAATTTAGCCAAAAGTGGCACAAGAAGCGAAGTAAAATAAAGCAATTCAATCAATCAATCAATCATTAATATTTCTATGCGCCACAGATCTTGTATCCCCTGTACGTGCTTCCACGTGAACAGTTCACACGATATCACAGGAAGGCAAGTTCTTGGAGCTTCGACGATGACGATGACGAATTTTCAGACCGCGAGGGTTAACAAAAGCCTTAGCGCCTTAGCCTTGCAAAAATGTGCTTTCTCAGGCAGAGAACAGGACGGAACTTGCCTGCGGGGAGAAGGGACGACTTCTTGCGAAGCATAGAGGAACCCCATGGGACCAGTCGTCCTTGAGCGAGGGAAAGTTGGGGGAGAGACGAATCCATTGACCATAGTGATGTCGTGCGTCAACAATTTTCGAGTCATTCTTGTTTGAGACAGTAGTGTGTGCGAATGCGTAGAATCGGAATTATATGAAGAAATTAAATATCTAGGGAACGAAGGACATTTCGTAAATTTGAATCGGGATTCCGAAAGGCTAGAAGAAAAGGAAAAAATATACATGTTTTAAAAAGTCAGAAGGGTGTCTTCAAAAAACTGTTACTACCTTTAATAACGTTTCAGACTTCGCCACGACTGATAAATTAAAATAATGGCGATGCACTTTAAACCATGGTTGATTTGATTCATTTGTTTTGTTTTTTAATTTTACTTCGCGTTTTGTGCCTCTTGGCTAATTTACGAAGATGGGGATGAGGGATAAAATTATGAAATTGATGAATGGACATTTACAAACAACCATGCCCGAGCGGGATTCGGACGCGGGACCCTTGGCGTCGCAGCGCGATGTGCTATTCATTTTCTTTTTTTAAAAAAAAGGAATGCCCCTAATCGGCAGTATCCCCCGTCATTCACACATTTTTCACAATCTTTTACACATGTCAAGTTTCACTGTATTCACATTGGTTCTCATTATTCGGACAAACACAAACATCCAAACCTGAGCGGGATTCGAACTCGGGACCCCTAGCATTGCAGCGCGATGAGATAACCACTTTTTTTTTTGAAGGAATATCCCTAAGCGGTAGTTTTCGCTGTTTTTCACTTTTATTCACTGTGTTTCATTTCTCATTTTAGCTCAATTTTCATTTCTTATTATCTGGACGGACACAAATACCCATGCCTTACCCGGGGCTCGAACCCGGAACCCCTGGTGTTGCAGCGCGCTCTGCTAACCACTCGGCCACAGGGTCCGACAACCACTCGGCCACAGGGTCTGGCAACCACTCGGCCACTGGGTCCGGCACTTGAAACCATGGGGTTTAGTGTTAGCGATATGGTCGAAGTCTTACTTTAAATTAATTGATTGATTTGGTGTTTTAAGTCCATTTTATGCACTGTAAGGCTAAGCGGGACAGGACCTACAGTTTAAAGTGGGACCCGAACCACTATGTGCCTCCACCGGGTATCGAACCCCGAACACCTTGATTACAAGGCGACGTTACCACTGCGCCATCGGGGAGGCCTCTTTCAAGTAAATCTGAAGAATTTATTGGTATGGTTGTTATTCTCATTTAATGATACACGATATACAAAAAAACACACACTGTACTCGTTATTTCAACAAGCGAAAATGATATATTTTTTGAGAACTGAATTTGAAAATTCAGGCGCCAGTTGAAAATGTCTACATTTTACATTCCCAATTTCGCCTTCAAATAAACACTCAAAGAATCTGTTAATTGCATAGGAAAGGCAACCTTACTTTCGAGTAAAAGATTCCGAACAGCGTTGCCAGGTCAGATTTTTAAAAATCGGGAGATCGTCCCCTGAAAAATCAGGAGATCTGCTTAAAAAATCAGAAGAACTAATAATAGCGGATTATCAACGTTCTGGGGGGGAGGTAGAGTGGGAAAAGCTTTCCACTATTATTATTGAACGTTAATTATTAATTTTAGAAGTCAAAAGATAAATTTATTAATGTTATGTTAATACAAATTTTATTATGAATTTGCACTTCAAGGGGTACGATAACACCACCACCTTAATTCACCAAAGGTAAAGGTAAAGTTTTCCCCAACTAGTGGTGATGATCGGGTGCCAAAACTGAGGGGGGTGCAAGGATGCCCCCCCCTAATCGCCGACACTGCCCCTACACATTGCAAAAAGCAGTGACATTACTGGAAAAAATGCGACCTCGATTTTCTGTTCATCTCTCACAAATATTCTAAAATAAGTTGTGACTGTGCGTGGATTTACGTACTTGGCGTTTAAAAGTTTATGGAAACATTTCGTGATTTTTGTATTAACTAGGACTAGAGCTTCAGCCACTACGCATTCAGGGATATATTTTTTAAATATTCTACCTGATAACACCATAGATTGCTTTTCTTTAAAACTAGCCAAAGTTACAGGATATAAGAAAGACCACACTTTTTTTAACAACACATTCAAAGCATGGTAATGGAGAAGGGCTATCATGCCTGAACCCCCGAAATATCCCAGTCCCAGTCCGGGATTCGAACCCGGGGCCCAGTATCAGACAAGTCGCAGATTTATTCTTCTACCGTCACAGTATTGACTGAGTATAAAGGGACATAAGAGCAATTGTAGTGGTAGTTACCCTCAGAAATAGCTTTAAAAAAAACAACGCTATGAAAACATGAACTATTATTTCTAAGTTAAGAGATGATTAAGGAAAAATAAAACTGCGACGTATAAGTCTGCAACAGCAGTCTACTAAGCCGACCTCCGTGGCTGAGTGGCTAGCACAGCGCTATGACATCAGGGATCCCGTCTCGGGATCGAATCTCGGCCAGGGCATGGTTGTCCCTACATCAATTTCATCATATCATCACTCATCCTCGTCTTCGCGATTAGCCAAAAGTGGCAGAAATGCGAAGTAAAATAAACCAAATCAATCAATCGACAGTTTACTAAGAGCTTTTGTAACCATAACTTTTGGCTGCATTCGTAATGTGGACTCCCTTTTGTTTATCAGAGCTAAAAACCTGAACATGTATCTAGCATTTGCCATAAACACTACCATAACACTGAATACTTGTTCGTATGTGTGGGTGGCAACATTGGTATTTTGTTGTTACCAGTTTCCTTCCCTTTGACAAAAACCTCAATAGGGAAAATTAGGACACCCGCCTTGGAGTTCCCAATGCACAAAGGGCTCAAGAAGCCGCACGTCTTTCCCAGTGTCATCAAGCCTGGTATGACCATCCTCCCCCACCCCTCTCTCTCTCTCTCTCTCTCTCTCTCTCTCTCTGCGCAATATTCATGGGTCTTTGCATTACATCAGCTGAATATGTAAATTTTAAATCAAGTTTCGATTTTTTAAAATAATTGTTGATTATAAATATTTTAGGAAGCAAAAAATCAGGAGATTTCCACATTTTCCTGAAACTTGTCAGGAGATCAGTAGATCGTGCTGAAAATCAGGAAATCTCCTGCGAAATCAGTAGACCTGGCAACACTGATTCCGAAGAACTTTGCGGTGGCGGAAACGCAGGCATCACCCATCCCATCTCTTCACCCCACCCCTAACAGCGGTGCTTGGAAGGGAACCAGCGAAAAAGCCCTTGCCATTGGTAACAGCCTTGCTGGGATACAAGAGATCTGACCAATAAGGACGTTTGAAACCCACGTGACTGTCACCGAAAGAGCTCTCCCCCCAATTTGTGCTGGAAACAGCAAAAGAAGACGGCCGCGCCATCTACTGGACACCGATGGAAATGCAATTTCAAAGCGCAGCGAGGTTTAAATGTGGGGTAATCCTCTACTCCTTAACTCCTCTATGGTGTAGGTGGCCCGGTTCAAAGCCCGAAAATGAGGCTCGGTGAGGCTCGCCTTAATGGTTTGCTCTTGTAAGGCATAAGCCTCATTTTCTCGCAGTGTTGCCAACACCTTACTCGAAAAAATCACCAAGGTTTTTTTTGGTCTAACCTAGCCTCAAGCAAGGAGCTGGCAACCTTGCTTGAGGCTTACCTTACAGTGCATAAAGCAAGGTTGCCAACCTACTGGTACTTTTGCCATAGCCTTTTACAAAAAAGAGAGAGGAGAGAGAGAGGGGGAAGAGTTAAACAACCGACGGCTGCCAACACCTACCTACAGCCTTTTTTTTCTTGGTCTAACCTAACCTAAAGCAAGGAGCTGACAACCTTGCTTGAGGCTTGCCTTACAGTGCATAAAGCAAGGTTGCCAACCTACTGGTACTTTTGCCATAGCTTTTTACAAAAAAGAGAGAGGAGAGAGAGAGGGGGAATTAAACAACTGATAGTGCTGCCAACACCTACCTACAGCTTTTTTTTTTACTTAGCAAAAGCTACTACCTTTTTTTTTAGGCTTAGCCAATTTATATACTGGCGTAACAGTAGTGCATATTAGTTGTTTCAACGCAGTACTTAGTAGGTATCCTCTTTTTTTATCAATTGAATATCACTTTTTGACATATTTTGACAATTTTTTGTCGATGTTTTAGCGTTTAGCGATGTTTTAGTACAAATTTTCACTATACTCATTTTTTTTCCACTCGTACTTGGTAGGTATATTATGATGTTACGTGATACAACTTAACCTATCCTTTTTTTTACGATTATTTAATTTTTTTTACGATCCTAAGTGATATAACTTAACCTATCATTTTTTTTATTTATGCACTGTTTGAACGTTATTATTTGAGGATCATATTTTGTAGGTATTTTTTTTATCAATCGAATATAAGTTTTTGACATATTTTGACAATTTTTTGTCGATGTTATAGCGTTTAGCGATGTTTTAGTACAAATTTTCACCGCACTCATTTTTTCCATTTATACTTGGTAGGTATATCACGATCTTACGTGATACAACTTAACCTATCCTTTTTTTTTACGATTTTTTAATTTTTTTTACGATCCTAAGTGATATAACTTAACCTATCATTTTTTTTATTTACGCACCGAACTAACCTACAAGGGACTCTGTTTGTTTTAATATTTCAGTATTATAAGGTTTTCACAAATTTTATATAACCTAAAATGTGTTGGATGTTGATTTTTAGTATGTGGCAATTTTTTATGAATTTTAAAACTGCTCTGTGACCCTCTCGTTCTTCACGTCGTAGGCGAAGGACTTCTCTGCAATCAGGATGACACTGCATAGGGTATCCTCGGGCAAGGCATCGTGGAACTCGCAAACACCCACTCTACAAAAATTCTACTATATGATCTTTCACTGGCTAAGCTAACCTACAAATAGGAATTGGCAGCACTGACTTATAAACCCACTGGGTCCTCTTGGCATGTTTTTTCATGATGTGTTGCCAGGCTATTGGGCATCTTGGCGTATACAATGTATATATTTTGAGAGGGGGGTTATAGCTTTTTATGCTGTACGAATACTAAAAACTTGACAGTGACAACCAACAGAGTAAATAAACCTACATGCAGAAACTAACAACACTAGTTTCTGACAGTGAATTTGAAATAAAATATTAAACAAAATACATGAGTAAGCACTGTGATTACAAATAATACCAGTGTTATGCCCCCAACTCCAACTGGGCAACTGGGGAAAATAATTGTACAACAATTTGTACCTAATTGTACAATACTTGTACCTAATTGTACAACATATACACAGACATAAAAGAGAGAGCCTTCCCGTAACTTACTTCATGCACAATTTATATGATTTTACAACTGTGAAAAGAAAGCATATGTGTTCTGTATGCACACATTCATTCTTATTTTTCGAAGTTGAATGGAAGCACATGTTTTTTTACGCTCTCGTAATACTGACCTTGCCCCAGTGATTTTAAATTGCTTCCATCCGGTTTTTTTTTCTGTGTTATTTTCGCATGCACGCAACATTCGCTTTCAATAGTTTAATGAAATACAGAAGGAGTGTTAGTTTAGCAGGTTTTGAGTTTACAATTTATTAAATTAAACAATAATTTATGTAAGATTATACTTGTACTTACCGAACACAAAATAATAAAAAGCACATGTGAATCTTTGCGTGTGTTCAATGTTATATGACGACTGAGTAAAAAAATAATGTTGACTCCCCGAAAGATAAAAGTTCCCGGTTCGATATCAGATGCATGCAAATTTTATGTTTTGCTCTCCAAAATCTTGATTTTTATGTTTGTGCTATTTGTCATACAGCAGAGGAGAAGAGGGGAGAGGGCAGGGGAGGGGGTACTATTAGCGCCATCTATTAGCAAACAATAGAAATAAAAAGTAGCGTCAAACTTTTTCAACACCCAAAAATTTTAAACGTCCTCGCGTAGTAATACGATCTAGCTGAAGATGTTTGAAGGAGTACTCTTAGTCGACGAAGCTAATTGCTAGGGCCCATATATTGCTAAAATGTTCTTTGATTTGCATATTTCTCATACCGCCATATGTTGTTCTAGTTGACTTCTTCCAAAAAAATGCTAATTAGCGAGAGTTAATTAAGCAAGGCAAGTAAAAGAAGCAAATAGGACAATATGTGGTGGCGTGAGAATATGTAAAAATTCGATTCAGAGGTGGATCGAATTAAAATTGGGGGATATTTTGCATTTTTTCCCTATAATGTACAAAACATTTACCGTACATAATCTTTTCCATTTACAACAGTATAAAATAAGAGGAATGTGTGACAATATCCATATTAATTAGGAAGGTATGTTGTATGCTAGGTTAGCTAATTGTGTCTTCTACAACTTTACTGTATAGAGGAAAGATGGAAAAAGAGAGCTCTACAAAAACTAACGCTCTTAACAATATTGAACGCCCCGTGAAAATTATATATAAATAAGGCATAAACGTATTATCTGCTTTCATGTCAGATTTTCCCGACCTGTGAGCTGTAGTGTTTAGGTGACAAGCGACGCGCTCAAATATAATACCGTTGACAATATTGAACGCCCCGTGAAAATTACATATAAATAAGGCATAAGCGTATTATCTGCTTTCATGTCAGATTTTCCGGACCTGTGAGCTGTAGTGTTTAGGTGACAAGCGACGCGCTCAAATATAATACCGTTGACAATATTGAACGCCCCGTGAAAATTACATATAAATAAGGCATAAGCGTATTATCTGCTTTCATGTCAGATTTTCCCGACCTGTGAGCTGTAGTGTTTAGGTGACAAGCGACGCGCTCAAATATAATATCGTTGACAATATTGAACGCCCCGTGAAAATTATATATAAATAAGGCATAAGCGTATTATCTGCTTTCATGTCAGATTTTCCCGACCTGTGAGCTGTAGTGTTTAGGCGACAAGCGACCTGTTCAAATATAATACTGTTGATAATATTGTACGCCCCGTGAAAATTATATATAAATAAGGCATAAGCGTATTATCTGCTTTCATGTCAGATTTTCCCAACCTGTGAGCTGTAGTGTTTAGGCAACAAGCGACCTGCTCAAATATAATACTGTTGACAATATTGTACGTATATTGTATTGTATAGGAGACTAGAAGCATATAATTTGGCGGAAAAAAAAACAAAAACAAGTAAGGTCATAGAAAATAGTTAAAAAAAAGTGAGCAATTATATTTTGCATTGCACAGCATTAGGTATTAAATAACATACCCCAAAAAATCTCTGCATTATGCGTTCTGTAAAAAATTGCCCTACGTGCCAAATTACTGTGTCAAGTAAACATTTTCAAAAGCACTGTCGTACTTGTGTGCCGGGAAAGCAAATATGTGCGACCAAACTGTGCTCTAAGTGTGGAAAAAAATATTTCTATTGCCGACTTCAAGTTGTTTTTTTTTGACACGTATATATATTATTATTTTTTTAACAGAGGAAGAAAGTCCGTGCTTCGGAAAACGCGGTGATGTACGTAATGATATTTTTCTTCTCCTGCTCAGACTTGTACCAATCTACTGTGTACCGTCTTCTTCCCTGCCTCGCCTCGTGCAGTTCGTCCAATCTCTCGTCCAATTTTTCCCCTGCAGCCGAAAGCAGAATGTTGAGATCACCGCACCTCAGGCCGCTGATCTCCCGAAGATGGTCCTTGAGAACCATTTCACAAGGGATGCGAAATTCCGGCGTCGTTCTTGCTATGATTACAAGTTTCCCTACATCCTCACAATCTCCGTTTACTGCGTGTTTAAATATTTTACATAGTAGCTCGGGCGGCAAATCAGTTATACAAGACATGTTGTTATTATTATTATTTTTCACTCTATGTTATTTATATACCCTACCCCAATTTTTGTTTCGTGTTCATGACGATGGTGGTAGAGTGCCACACACGTAAATTTGCTGTTGCGTAGAAACGAATTTTCGTTTCGTCTCCCTCTCTCTTAGCATCATGTGTTCTACCCTGCTCGATAACCTTCGCTATTGTTGCACATTGTTATTCCATTCCTGGACACACTCGCGCAAACATCATTGAAAACAATTGAATAGCGCTCCAGCTCGCGGTTCCCACCGTTCGGTAGGGACGCTAATGTGGCAATATAGCACGGCGTAGTGCTCGCTTTTTTTATGCAGTGCATGTTTATTGGCTAGCTAGTAACTAGTGTTGCCAACTGTAATAATGAAGTACTATTTCTGTCATGGAAGGGGAAAAGGCAGGTAAAGTGGCGGTGAGTTTTGTTGGATTGGAAGCACCATATTTTTATTTTATACTAAGTATTTGACCGGTTTGACGTTGTGTGCGTGTATTGCGTGTGTGTATGTAAAAGTGTGTGTTTGCTAATGAACGTTAAATTCCATAATGCCTCCAGTTCTGTCGAAGTTGAAATCAAAAACCTTGCATAGCCAAGCTCGGGAAATTCTAAGCAACGTGCACGAGTTCATGAAGGAGGAAGCCAGTCATGGTGTTAGCATCCCAATAAAGCATTTTGGCAAGAGAGCAGCAACAAATTGTTCATATTTCATAATTTTGGAATTATTCAAAATAAATAAATTATGTAGCTCCAACATCATTTCAACTCTGGCTCCGATACGTGTTCTTGTAGAAATTGCATAGAGGAGGCTGTTATTTTTGCTGCTTAATGCGATACATATTGTTTTCTGTGTTAAAATTGCCATGCTTTGATGGGTGATAAGCCTATTGAAAACTGTGATCGAGCGAGATATTTTTTTTGCGCTGAATAGTATTGAAATAGCATAAGAAGTCTCATTATTTATTTTATATTTTGATGTTTTAGTTAGGAATATATTGATTTTCAATTTTCCGTTGCTGCGTAATGACCAGGGGGTCGAAATAGAGCGGCATCTGCCGCCACCTCTCAGGGAGGCAAAATGACTAGCGCCGGCCCTGGTTCATAACAAAAGAAAAAAGCCGCGCAGCTTATCGTCTAGTGGCAGTATATGTACTTGTTATTGTTGTGGAAGCCGACATTCTTTGTAAATGTACAACAAAGGCAACCGACTGTCGCCGATCTCAGAGAGGAAATAATAATACTGCTTCAGGAGGAGTGTTATGGTGCAATTGTAGCGGTTTAACACGTTGGCATGTTATTATCTGCCGTTGCAGTTCCATACCAGTGTATACGGGTTTTGGAAGTGAAAAGTTAGAATGCCACCAGTGCATTAATGCAATGAAAAATAATATATATATTTTTTTATTTTGTTTGAAATCACTCAAATAAGGAATCGTATGAAGAAGTCTTCTTTGCAGCATTTTTGGTAATTTTACTTATGTGCTAGTTCATATTTTGCGAATTTTTAGTCTATATGTATGTAGCTACATACAAAGTTATTTGTTAGTACATATTAATCCTAGTCCTGGTATAATGCATGACGTTTAAAACTCAACGTTAGATAGACCTGAATTCTCTAATTTTATTGTTGTACGTAACAGCTGTGCATCGGCGCACTGCAGCGATTTTTTTATCTGTTTCATCAGTTGCTGGTATTTGGATTGCTCCAAACTTTTCGAGAACACGTACAGGTGCCTGTTCTTCCAATCTAACCAATTCGGTGCGAGGAGAAAATTGTCCACGAGCAGTGTCGTTTTCCCACACCCCGAAGGACCTACGATCAGACAGCGGATGCTGTCGGGAAGCAACTCACCGTTCTTTTTTTTTCTCGTTTGACTTTCCGGATCCGGTAGACGCTTCACCACGTTCCACGTACTCACAAGATCACTTCGTTCGCGTCGATCCAACTCTTTTCCGGAAGTCCCAGCCATTTGACAAACAGTTTGTCACCTTTCCTACGCAATACTTTCTCGATGAGGTACGTGTCGGGGTGTTTCGTTTTAGAGAGTTCCTCTTCGTAAAATCTTCCTTTCAAAATCTCGCCGCTACTATCTTTTATTATATACGTGTGTCGGTTTCCGGGTAGAACTCGAACCACCGTAAAGAGTTCCGTGCTCCAATTTTTTGTGAATCCCTTCTCGAAGGTGCGTTTGAATTTGCTGATCCTCACCTGGTCTCCAATTTTGTATTTAGCTTTTTTTGTCGTGGGTGTGTACTTTGGACAGTAAACGGTAGAAATTAAACGCTGCTCGTCAGATTTCGTAACGTCAGCTGGCTTCATGCCTATCGTTCTGTGTACCGTATCATTATAGGTGTCGACGAGTTCCGGCAGGATGTCGACCCATTTGTAATTTCCCCGAAGCGTGAATCGTTTCCACATGTGTGTTTTCAAGGTTCGATTGAATCTTTCCACGATGCTGGCTTTGATGTGACTGAAGGTCGAATAATGTTGAATCTTGTGTTTTTGAATAAACTTTTGGAATACGGCGTTGTAAAATTCCTTCCCCTTGTCCGTTTGCAGAAACCGTGGTTGTCTGCCGCCGCTTTCGCGAAAAATTAATTTAAATGCTTCCGTGACGCATGTTCCCGTTTTCGCCTTCAAAGGTAGAGCCCATGCGAATTTCGAAAATGTGTCTATGACGGTGAGGAGGTACTTGTTGCCCTTGTTCCATTTATGTACGTTTTTCAAATTGCCGCTACTCATCTCCACGAGATCGCTTTGCAAGAGGTCGTCGATGCCCTTGGTTACCACCGCCAAACGTTCGTAGTTGCGGCGTGCAGGTTTATGCAATTCTTCGACGATGGCTTGCCTAGACATTTTTTTAGAGATTACGTTTGAAGAGAAGCACCAGCGTGATGGGATTCAAAGAGGGTGGTACCTCGCTCGTGTTTTGAATGATCAGCTTATCGCCGGCACTCACGTCGAAAACGGTAAGATCTTCGTCTTCGTGTATTTCATATATGTTGCGCGTTTCGTTCCAACGTGCCAGAGGAATATTTCCTGCTTTCTGGACACCACGATTCGATATTAAAGTCATGGTGGGAACGCTAGCTTTTCTGCCGTGAGACCAGTACGAAAATTCGTTTATCTGAATTGTGCCATCGAGGAGAAACTTGTAGTACGGATGATAAGGATGCAACATTTACAGTTTGTTACCTTCGACGAACGTGGAGATTCTCTGTTGATTGGGAACGCTGTTGATTTCGATGGCTTGCAAGGTGAACAATTTGGCGAATTTAGTGTCGACGCCGAGCAGATTACTGTGAACTTGTCCGAGTTTATTTTCGATGGGCAGCAAATGCTCGACTATGGTATCCGTTACGGCAGAAAACGACGGTTTGATTTTCACTTCCACGTTCAACTGCTTGTAGTTTTCGTTAAGTTCTTGCAACTTGGCACCGAAAGAGGCCAGCGTCGATTCCTGCGTGGATTCCAGCACTCCAACTTGATCTCTGATGTTGACGACAATGTTCTGAAGGTTCTCGACTTGATTCAATTTCGAGCTCTTCTCGGTAAGATCGTTCACGATGCTTCGCATCTCTGTAAACTGCGTGTGAAGGTCGGCGACGCTCTGCGAAGTGGGCAGCGTCGACACCAGCTAACTAATTTCGTCTCGAATCTGTTCCACGTTCGCCGTTTCCGTTTCCAGTCGTTTCAGCATTCGAGATATGTTCCTTTTCAAAGCGTGCAATTCTTTGGAGGTGGGGAGATTGGCCAACCTACTCTCGAGATCGCTCAATGAACTTTTGATGTCGCTCGATTCGGATAGTGCCATCACCGCCGTTTTCAATTTTTCCAAATCTTCGCTCGAAGGCACGCTCGTCCGTAACGATTCCAAGTCACCCTGTATGTTGTCCAGTACGTGATGAAAATGAGCGAGATTCGTTTCAAAGTTCAAATTTTCTAAATATTCGATCTTCTGCTGAACCGTGCTCAACGTGTCTTGAATGCTCGTCAACGCTCTCGCTTCAGCGTGAATATTTTTAATTTCTTCGTTGATCAATTCCAAGGACGCCTGAAGCGTAGCGATGGTGGTTTGAATGTGTTCGAAATCTTGATAGGCCTCCAATTGAATTTTTATGTTCGCGACGCTTTTACCGATGACCTGCAGTTCGTCCGACGATGGTAGGTTCGTCATGGTATCTTCCAAAGTCTGTAACTTGGATTTAATTTCTTCCAACGTGCCGGTGAATTCTTCTTGTAATTTGGAAACGACGACGTGCAAGCGTTCTACATCTATATCGTTCACGACGGTTTGAAGTTCGGAGAAATTCTTTTCGATTGCGGAAGTTCGTTCTTCGATTTCGAGTTTCAATTTTTCCAAATCTTCATTTTTCGATTGAAATTGCTGTAATTTGGCCAAATCATTTTGAAGCGAATCCACGCTCAACTGTATATTTTGAAAGTTGTCGTAAGAAGGTACGTCGACATAATTTTTTATCAGCGTCTTCAGTTCGGAATCGATTTTCAGAATGGGGTCGAGACATTGCGTTTGGAGCGTAGCGATTTCCGACTCTAAACTTTTGTTTAAGGTTTCCTGCAAAGCGATCAAATCGGTCCTCAACTTCTTAACTCGAATGTCCAACATGAGAATCTCTTCTGCGTGGTCTACACGCTTGGTGTTGCCGAAAATGTCGTTAGGCATTTTTTGTTAACGGTTATTTATAATAGGATAGACGATTCGTAATTCTACGAAGAGAGGAATAAGTTTGTCGTAATCTCCGAGGAGTTCCATGTAAAGATAATCTCCTGCAGACACATCGTACGTAATGTTAGAAAGCATCTTGTCGTGCTTGATTCGAAAAATATTCTTGCCGGTAGAAATTTTGATTTCGCCTGCGTTTTCCGGATTCACGGTGATCCGAAGTTTCCCGTCGATCGGAATTTCGTAAAAATGTAAATTGTTGTTGAAGATGTAAAAAATTTTGCCGACGTCTTCATCCAATTTCGTCCAAATGCTGTTGAGGTGAATGATCAACAGACCGTTGAGTTTAGGTAACACGGAAGGTAAGACTTCATGATCTGGTATGGTTTCCATAATGATCTGTTTTTTGAAACCGAACAAATTCATAGGCATGCTGGTTATTTAAGAATACGGTCAAAGTTTTTTTTTGTAATGACAGTCAAAGTGTTTTTTTTTGTTTTGTTTTGTTTTTATGAATCTTCTGTTGAAGATGGACATATGTTGCAGGTTTTGCTTTCTGCTAAGCGATAGTGCCCCCACGGCAATGTGTGAATACCACACTCGAGGACGCACCTCTTATCGTCATCGGGATCCAGCGCAATTTTTCTAACTTTGTTTGTGGTGATGATATGGTCGACGCTCTGGATGCGCTGTTCTGCTCTTAGAACCGACGACCTGGTCTTGAGGCAATCGACAAAGTCCTCGAATGTGAGATGCTCCCGAACCACCTGTCTGCCGACACCCTTGGCCTTCTTGGTAACGCTGCCCTCGGCTTTGATGGCATAGGCCTTGGCGCGAAGACCTGCAAACTCGAGAATTACATCACCGTCCTTCTCGTCTTTGAGTTTGCCAGGCACCTTCTTGTTGCGGGCCAGGATACCGTACTTGTTTTGCTGGGATAGCCCGAGGTGTCGAAGAGGTTAACCAAAGATGGAACTGTGGCTATATCCCCGTACGCGTCGTCCGTGCGAACGTGGTACACCAAGCTGTCCGTGTCCGTGTAGAGTAGGCTGATATTGTCGTTATAGTGCTGGCGTAGTTTCCCATAATATATTTGAAACATGTGCAGCTTGCTCAGGTCTAATACTGAGGCGCCAACATAAATTGGCTTGTTGAGCTTCACCTCGCTCTTCCTCATATGCACCAGAGCAAGCTGTTCATTATAAATGGTCCTCGATTTGAATAACGGGTTTGCTACGAGCCTGCGACATTGTGCTTTGTTTGATATTAGCCTCACATCTACACGATTCCGTACATTCTCCATGGTTTTCCCGAACACCGCATTGTTCATGAGCTTGAAGAAATCCTTATCAAGCTCGGACGTGGCTGCGGTGCGGTGTTTGGTGTTGACTTCAATATATGGACGCAGCCACGGAGAATGCTCGAACTTGAGGATGCGGTGAACTGCGTGGACCGTGACCCCTCGCTGCATCAACCACCGGAGATTCTGGTAGTGCAGGACGTAACGCTCTTTGGGTTCGAAATCCATGACTAGCTTCGTCTGGTTGGAATCGGGTGGACACTTGAACTCGGGTGCAGGGGGAAGATCGCAGAACAAATCCTGCAGCTTCTCGGAGAATTGCAGATCAACCTCGGCGAAGAACCCATGTTCTGAATCGTCGAAACCTTCAACGTCAAAGTTGGAGGGGTCAGCCCACTCGAAGCCTCTAAAGGGGAGTGGCTGCATCATGGAGTGTCCGTAGAGGTTATTGACGTCCGTGTACATGATGTAGCTGGACGGTTGTGAGGGGTCGTAGCCGGTGGCCATGTGGTGATTGTTGGCGCGCGAGTGTCGCTGCAACACCTGGACCATGCCACCCCGGATAGCGCGTTCCACAAACAGCACCATGTCATAATCGGAAAGACGCTCCAGCTCGATCTTCGTCACCAGAAACATGGCTGACCACGCCAGTCCGGGGAGACTATAGAAGTAGGCGGGGTCCAGCTGGTAGATTTTCATTGCGGTCGCACGGAACGTCTGGAACACGTCGGCGAGGAGCGTCACATCAAGTCTGAGGTAGGCGTCGTGGTAGTCCCCGAGAGTTCGACAGCCCAGCTCGCGCCACATGGACTGGGCATGGTGATATTCTTCGTCGGTGATGTTCGAGCCTCGTAGCTGACTGTAGAACTTCGCCTGGGGAGGTAGCGACGTCTCCGCGAACTTGGAAGGGTCTGTGATGTATTCGTAGGGATAGACCCCCTTACGCTTGAAGAGGCCGGCGTCCAAGTTCGGAAAGTTTCCGGAGGTAATGAGCATTTGCTCGTCGCTAAGCTTCCCTGCGAGAGCATCGAGGCTTGCTGGGAGGAACCTCAGGGAGTCGAGGAAGCGAAGCTCGACGGTAAAGGGTGATCCTGGGATTCGCACCCACTTGCTCAAGCTAATGTAACGCTCCTCGTTCTGCGCCAAGACGTTGATTCGCATGTCGTCGTACCCAAAGTGAGGCACCAGATGGTGGAAGTCGTATCCCGAGCCATTGTGAAAAAACACAGGGATAAATCGCGGGTCCCAGGCCATGAGGTTGCATCCGTTGCACCAAGGACCAACATACCTACCGTTAAAATGATCGTGGTGTTGGACTTTACGGTTGCTGGCGGTGTACTCCTTGACGCAGACAGGGCAAGCGATGGCCTCGTCGTGTCTACGTTGATCGTCGGGGGACAGTGGGAGCATAGACTTGGGGGCCAACAGTACCTTCCCTATCTCGATGGCCTCGACAACCATCCTCTCGAGGAAGTGTTTGGCTGCGTCGGGGCCACGGTACACGTAGGGCTCGGGGGCGATGTGCTGGTCACGTCGCACCACAACGTATGCGAAACTGGATGCCTCGTGGAGTTGGTAAGGGGTGGTGGAGGAAACTTCGGGATCTGGATCGCAAGTGGACAGGGGTTTGAGGAAGGCCTCGAAATCCGCGATGATGATAGCGGGATGCTCCACCATGGCACCGTGCATGCGGAAACGCTCCACGGCGCCAGATTCGGGCAAGACTGCCACACCCGGCTCGTTGGCATTACAATAAAGTTTGTGGTGAGCGAGCTTCTCTGCAGCGATGTTGGGACCTCTGATGCGCTGATAATCCTGCTGTTCTCGATTATGAAATGTAGACAAGCACCTGCGACAAACTTCTATGTGGGTTTTGTCTTTGCTCCGTTGGCTCGAAACAAGCCGAGAGAGGGAACGGATGAGGGTGTAGTGGTGATGGGTCTCGTCCTTGATGAGCAGAAGGTGAATTTCTCGAGCATCATCGTCGTCTACGTCGCTCACCCGGATAGGGTACACCACATTTTTGTCGGTGAGGCCATAAACGTTGATGGCCAACCGAGGGTTGTGTGTACGGGCCTCAAACTTGCGAATATCCGGGACCTCCACCGGGTAGTCGATCCCAGCCATCGCATCTTCCAGCTCTGGCTCGTAGGGTAGGTAGTGGTTAACTCGGCGTGGATGGTTTTTCCAGTGGACAGGGTGCAAAGCTGCAAGCACCGACCAGAGAAAGCACTTGGCGTCACTGTTCTGAATGTTCAGGACGGCCTTCTTTGCCACAATGGTAGGTGATAAGGGGACGTAGCTGGAGGCGGAGAGAGGCACAAACTTGCAAAGTTTGACGCACAGTTCGTGAGGCTCGCCACACAGCGAACCCCCCGAGCCCTTAGCTTGATGTTCTTCTTGTTTTGCCACCAGCTCCTCGGCAAACTGGTTGTAGATGACCTCGAGGTTATCGACATCCGCCAGATGCAACGTCTTCGCCTTGGTGTTGTGGCAGAAGTTGTAAATTTCATCAGACGGCTTCTTGTACTGGCAACGTAGCGATGCGTAGAATTTGGTGGAGTGCGTTGCAAGCGCATCACCGAGGATGGAAATAATTTTGGCTTGCACGTTCTCCAAAAAGCTACGCACGTCGCATGAGCCCTCCGAAGTGAGGACAAAGTCCTCTAACAAACGCTCGAAAGCATACCGGTCTGTTTTCGAGCGTTTCGTGGGTGGTGCATTGATGGAGGCTGCTTCTGCCTTCCTCTTGGTGGAGGTCGAAGGCTGGGCCCCAGATGTACTTTCGCTTAGACAAGTAAGCTTATGCTTCTTGGCATACGCAATTGTGATGTGTTTATTGCATCCGGAACATAGTTCGGTGGCAGCCAAATGCTTGCCTGGCACGCAGGTGCGACAATGTCTTGCAAAATTTTTGCTTGATATGGTTCTTTTGCACACAGGGCAACTTTTCATGGAGCGCATTTTTTTGGGGGGGTATGTTTATTTATATGTGATCTGTTGGTGGTAGAGTGTTTACAAAAAAATGCCTTATGAGAAAAATTTTGTAGGCTAATTCTAATTAGTGTTAGTTTGAGGGGTTTATTTATATATGGGTGGTGTTGTTTTCCTCAAATATGTGCTTTAATAAACCCTGTAAAAAAATTTAAAAAAAATATATAAGAAAAATATGATTGTAGATAGAAAAAAGCACAATAAATATTGTATGCATGTGTAATTCTATTTAGTTTATTTTTGCTAGACACGAATCTTCTTCAGATTTTATTGCCCATTAGTATATTTTTCTACCAATCTAGTAGAGGTATGAAACTATGAAAATGTACTTGTTTATATATATTCTATTGTTTTGGCTGATATAATAGCAAATATATATATATATAGCTATTTTGAAATTCTAAAACTTTCAGGTATACTTATTTTTACATGCAAACATACATCATAAAAAATTACACAATCGTATTTTTTTTCCATACACACATTTTTTATTTTCAGAAAACAAAGTTATTTTCGATCTTCTTTTTTTTTTAAATCAAACAATAAACATTATTTGTGTTTATAGTATTTGTCGGGCAATAGCAGATAAAACAAGAATGGGTTTTCTACGACCCATAGTTTACGAGTTACAAAACAACTTAGAAATTACATCTTGAAATTTAAATTTAAAATAACTCGAAAACAGTAAGCACTAATCATTATGTTTCCAATAGGTTGTAGAGTACATTCAATTTTTTATCAAATATCATTAAAATTTTCGAAATAGGGTAAAAACTAAGCCAGCAAATCAAGTTTCTCAAAAAATAAAAAAATTGTCTATATTTTCGAAACTTGAGGGGGTGGAATCGATTTTATTTGCTAGTCGTATAGTTTTCGTCAAATCCTATCCAACAAACCTAAAATCATCATCCTAGGTCAATTAGGAACCAAGAAAATCAATGTCTTGCAAAAAAACATCTTAAGACAAATATCTTAAGAAAATTTTCTTGACAGACCGGAAGTAACATCTTGACAGACCGGAAGTCGACTTTCTTAAAGATTAAGACAAATATCTTAAGATGTTTTTCCAAGACATTGATTTTCTTGGTTCCTATGGGGCCTAGAACCACGCAACTTTGGATTATGTATATACCGTTGTTTTTTCCTACATATTCACTAGGGCTCGAAAGTGCGGTGGTTGTGTTGTTGCCTTGTAATCAAGAGGTCCTAGGTTCGAACCCGATAAAAGTACATAGTGGTTCGGATCCTACTTTAAAAAACTGTAGGCCTAGTCCCGATTAGCCTTACTGTGCATATGTGAATATAGGAAAATACAATGCAAAGTCAGCAATGTGTGATGTGGTCAGCACCAAATATTTTAATTTTATATGTATATTTAAGTTTCATGCATAAACATGGCAGTCTTCCTATATGCTTTTATGGTATGGTGCTATGCACAGAGGAGCACTTTATTTAAGCATATTTAACTTCTCTTTCCATCTCTCAATCTATTTATATTTGACACAGTCATTGCAAGTCGGCCATTTTGTTTACGTAGCAATTAGGCTTAAAAAAACTTTGACACACTCATTGCAAGTCGGCCATTTTGTTTACGTAGCAATTACGTTAAAAAACTTTAAACCACATTATTGCTATTTTTTGTGAATGCTTGTTGTGATAAAAAAAAACATAATTAGATATATTTTATTTAATTTTATGTTTAATATCTTTTCTGTGTATAAAACTAAATAATAATAAAATTCGAAACACTATATACCTCCACTAAATATCAAACGCACAAAAAAAAAAACAGGCTAACACACGCAAAATTATACTGGTCCGCCAGACGCCAGAGCCTCGTTACTCTACAGTCCAGGGTGTACTACGTGGAAGTGAGGTTAACTGTTGGGCGCCTTACCAGAAGGTCGCCCTCTTACACCCCGCATATTGCTATTTTGCATATGCGGGGTGTATATAGTAATATGTAATAAATATATATATATATAAAAAAAGCAAGAAAAAAAGGAGAGAGATACATGCAACACACTCAAAACTTGTATACTTTCTCTCTCTCTTTTTTGCGTGCTTTACGAGTATATATTCCTTCCACAATATGCTTAAGGATTGTTTGGTTTTTGTAGAGAGTTTTACCTTTTATCTACAATTCCTTCACATCTGTTTGGCTATTACAGAATCAACTCACAGAAGCAACACTACCTATTTATATAACACAAAGCCAACTCATGCAAGCTAACAAACAAATTTACTCACGCTAGTTAATTTCAATCACAATCACAATGTTCTCCTTGCAGCTCACAATAAAAATAGGACCTGATGCCCTCGAGCTTCTAGTTTTATTAGTCGAGGAGTAATATGCAGGTTAACAACGTGGACTAGTAGAAATCCACGTCACCCCCACCAATGCTGTTACCTGACGTCATTATTTCTCAACAGTTGGCTGAGCTGATGTGAAAATTACATAGCATCATCTGTGCTGAACGCGAATTTTTGAACGAAATAAATGGGTCAGCATGAAATTCCATCATTATTGTTAGCTTTTTGAAAAAACAGGAAGTACATCCGCCACTGTGAATAGCCAGAAATGCTGCCCCTCCCAGTCATCCATCTCTCTTACAACAGCGTGTGTGTGCTGGCAACTCTCTCTAGTTGCAGGTTTTTTAGTTAACTCTAATCCTCCTCAAAAACTACAGTAACATCATAATGTCATATTGCACAGAAGAGGGAGGACATCGTACACCACTGTTGCCAGCCATAAATCTCTCTCTCTCTTCATCTTACAGCAACGTTGGCATCTCTATTTTTTTTAGTTGTAAGTGGGTTGCCAACACACTCTAGTTAATAATGCTACATATTATACACACACACGCACACACATACTGTGTTGCCATCCACCCATCTCTCTCTCTTTTACGGCAGTGCGTGTTTGTTGCCGGCTCTCCTTGTTTAGTGTGTGTATGTTACGCCAGTATATAAATTGGCTAAGCCTCAAAAAAAATAGTAGCTTTTGCTAAGTAGGAAGAAAAAAAAAGCTGTAGGTAGGTGTTGGCAGCGCTGTCGGTTGTTTAACTCTTCCCCCTCTCTCTCTCTCCTCTCTCTTTTTTGTAAAAGGCTATGGCAAAAGTACCAGTAGGTTGGCAAAAATTGCTTTATGCACTGTAAGGCAAACCTAAAGCAAGGTTGCCAGCTCCTTGCTTTAGGTTAGGTTAGACCAAGAAAAAAAAGCTGTAGGTAAGTGTTGGCAGCCGTCGGTTGTTTAACTCTTCCCCCTCTCTCTCTCCTCTCTCTTTTTTGTAAAAGGCTATGGCAAAAGTACCAGTAGGTTGGCAACCTTGCTTTATGCACTGTAAGGCAAGCCTCAAGCAAGGTTGCCAGCTCCTTGCTTTAGGTTAGGTTAGACCAAGAAAAAAAAAGCTGTAGGTAGGTGTTGGCAGCCGTCGGTTGTTCAACTCTTCCCCCCTCTCTCTCTCCTCTCTCTTTTTTGTAAAAGGCTATGGCAAAAGTACCAGTAGGTTGGCAACCTTGCTTTATGCACTGTAAGGCAAGCCTCAAGCAAGGTTGCCAGCTCCTTGCTTTAGGCTAGGTTAGACCAAAAAAAAACCTTGGTGATTTTTTCGAGTAAGGTGTTGGCAACACTGCGAGAAAATGAGGCTTATGCCTTACAAGAGCAAACCATTAAGGCGAGCCTCATTTTCGGGCTTTGAACCCGGACACCTACACTACTAGTAACGAACGCCTTCGTGCATGGATAAGTAGACGACCGACTTCACTGCCGAACGAGAACGTCATAACTGGAATATCCAATCAGAGGCCGTTCAGTTTTCGTGACGTACAGCACAGCGGCGTAGTGCCCACGTAAGGCTTGTAAGTCCACCTTACAAGTTGAAATTATTGAAGAAAACTTATTTAATTCCCGTATTTATCGCTTGAACGCACATAGCAATATCAGACTGCAAGTAGAACTTTTAACGAAACAATTGAGGACTTGTTTTGATTCGAGTTGTTTCTCTGTAAGGCTTCTTGAGAGGACTTACGTGCGGGTGAATGGAAGAAATGATTTGGACTCGCCCATGGCGGGTGTGTTTGCTCGCGTAGTATCTTCTCAACCAATGACAGGGTGCCCCGATTCTCAGGCACTGTAAGCAAACTGTAAGACGCATTACAGTGGGTGCTAACTGGCGAGAATTTCTGTCCCCGCTGCGTCTGACTCATGTTTGCCACGGTCCAAAGAGAACCAAGAAAATCGACTCCCGTGTTGTTTCAACAATGCTTGACGGGAGGTGTAGCTAACAAAACGGGTGTCGTGTAAACTAACTATTAAGTTAACAAAGAGATGGTATAATGTTGGATATTACCTTCATTAGAAGCAGCGAAGTTAAAGATAAAAGAGGAATGTCTGGCAATCCTAGATCCGGCAGCGCCCGCAAAGTTAGGCGCGTGCATCCCAGTTGCCCTAATGTTAAAAGCATACGCGTAATACTTAGCGTTGTGATTTACAGATATATTTTTTTTTTTAAATTTTCCTTTCACTAAGTTGCTTGATATGCTTTTCAAAATGTGCGCAAATATCGTAACCATGATAATGAGTAATATTCTCGAATGCATTTGCAAATTTTATCCTACGCATTTCGCACAAATGTTTTTTTAGTGAAAGAAAAATAATAATAAGAATAAAAATTTCACATGACCTTTCCAGAAGAAGGGTTTGTGTCCTTAACTAAGCTGAATGCGAAATTTGTCGGATCGAGTTACAGAATAAATGAGAATTTTCATTAAGTAATACATATGCTAATATTGTTAACATAGTGTGTGTGCATTTTGTGTTTGAAATTGAGTATGCCCATACATGACTTAGATTCAAATAGATTCTATTTAGTTAAAATATCTTTGGGTTTTCTTTATCCAATATTCAGGTCAGGTTTATCTAAGGAAGTCTTACACCTTTCATACAATCACGCTACGCCACTGGTACAGCATCAATTTGTCACGAACTTCTAAGGCCACTTTCTCGCAAACCATTTCGAATTAACACAAACTATTTCGCACAACGTTAATATAAAATGAATGACTTGCAGTGATACAGTTAAAATCATATTTTAGGTTAGAGTAGAAATGTCCATTATGATTTACGAAACACGTAAAATATTTTCAGTTGAATTATTCAGGTGATGTACTGTCGACTATAGAGCTTATTCCCTGGTGTTTGTGTCCAGCCTTTTCGCTCGACTGCCTGAATCCACTGATTTTTCCGTATCGGATCTGTCTGAAAACTATGTATAGATACCCGAAAAGAAATATTTGTTCCCAACCTCGTGTTTTGCAACCAAAAGCCATACAATTATTGTCGCCTTTTCTAAAGATACTGCCTTTACACCTTTGCACTCCATGTTATTCTATTGAAAACCGGAAGTAAAGTTCCCGACTGCGCCAAGGAAGCACAGAAATGTATACATCCGGAGTATAGACCCCATAAAGAAGAAGATGCCGAGCAACTTTGGCTGGGAATCGCAAACGCGGTGAGGGTCAAAAATAAAGAAGAAGAAGAAGCCAACATATGAATCAACACGCAACTGTGCAAGCTACTAGGCAAGTAAACTGTGACGTTATTTTCTATGTTTTGTTTGTAAACAAACAGAATCAGTTTGATTTGGAATAATTTTGAAAGATTGTACCCTTTTTAAGTAAATTGTATCTAACAGGAAGTTATTGTAAATGAGTATTGAAAAATATCGAAGTTAATGCTGAAGTAGTTGCATGAAATGATGGCATATTCGAAATGCTTTTTCTGTTGTGAACGAACTACATCAAACGAAGGTATAAGTATTAATAAGGCAGAAGAAGATGGAATGGATATTCTAAGGAAAATTAATAATTGCCTTGGTGTATGGGTAAGCATAAATCTATATAAAATGATACATTTCTTTACTTATTTTCCATTCTTCGGTACATCCTTATAAAACGTCAAATAGATAATAGTTTATGATACTAGGGCTGTGCCGATACCGATAGGTCTACAGATTCCTGCCAATACCGACTAGTATGGTACTACTTTCGTATAGGTGAAACACCTAGAAATCATTTTTTTCGCACTTTTTTACATTGCTAACATACTATTCTGCATTGCGGAACGTTTATTTAGGTGTAATAATGAATTTCTAACCAAAATAATGTCTATTTCTTACATTTCCGAGTACTTACTGTTCTTCGTTATTTCGATTCTGTAACTCACAATATGGCGACAGCGTACTGGTTCATCGCACGTTGTGCCAGTGTTTTGTCGATTTGGATTGTGTATGCAATGTCGCAACCTTGTTCACCGAAAAATACCTACTTTCGTTCCCTGATTTGAAATTATGCTAATACCTCGCAAACCATTGACGTTAGCCCCACAAACCATTTCCCATAAGGTTAGGTTAGGCAAGCATAGTTAAAAAAAAAAAAGACTAAAAATAATCGACACGTCATGTTATAGTGAAAACACGGCAAGGTTTGAAACATTTACTTGGGGTTATGGGTAACGGTAGTATAAGCCGGAGATGGATTTCTTAAAATTTACAGGAGAAAAGACGAGAAAGTACTTACGGAATTCCGTACTTGGGGACTTTCTGAAGCCGTGGAAATTGTTTTTTAGAATCGTGCAATGTTTTTTGCCTGTAAATAAGGTATTTTTCCTCAATCATGCATCTCCGTTGTACGATAGCTCGTGCCGCCATTACCGTTGACTACGTGAATCAAATGTTCCATGTTTTAGGTTATGTAACCCCCTCACAGTGTAGCAACCACGCGGTAGTTTGACAAGATGACGTGTGAGCGAGTTTTTTTTTTTCCAATATAAGGTAAGACTCTAGTTTATGTCCTTTTCCTAAGGAATACGTGTCATATATCGTTGGAAAGCTTATTTTATAAGGAATTCAACAACGTAAATCCGAAAGCGAGCAAAAATTTCCTGAAGGAGTAAATCGAGAAAAAACGATGTTGTCCGGATATGCGCAATTGAACGTACTGAGGAATTTTTTAGATGATGAAGCACATATTTAGGGGTGAAATGAGTGCTAATGGAACCTAACCTAACAGGCCTAACCTAACCTCATAGGCATACCTCGACCCCGTGAATGGATAGTGGGGCTATCGTGAAGAGAAAGTGTAAAAAGAAAAAGGTACTTACCCGAAGAGATGCCGGGTGCCACACAACAATCGCGCACTGCGAACGCAAAGAAGCAATCACCATGCAGATAAGGACGTAAAGTAGAGTCTAGCCTCAATTTTCGCTTAAAAACCTTTTGTGAATAGTTTGTGCAGCATTTATCAGTTCATAAGTTTGGAAACACTGCACATCAGCTGACGATACTGCATATCAGCTGACGATAGACAACGTGAGTCAAAATTTGCGTGTCGAATTAGCAACGACCAATAAATGATTATAATGTTAAAAATAACGCTTTTTTCATGGGAAAAAAAGTGATCCCCAGCTTGATAAATCTTCCGCTATGCATATGAGGTAATAGCAATGATTTTTATTTGAAAACAAACGAGTTTAATGTGTCTCCGGCTTATACTACTGGTACCGGGTTACGTCATGTAACACACGAAACATTGTGCTCATGTGAAGAAAGCAAATGGTGGCAGCAGCAAGAAACTACTTACAGAAATGACTTTATCTAAGGTTTATAACGTTCGTCGAGGTATTTTCTTTCATCGTGGAATCTATTTGACTGGCAAATCATCTATTTTGCTACAGAAATATCTCACCGACTCACAATTGCCATTGCTTTCCTACGTGAACTGGAAGCTCCATACGTTTGATGACATAACCCCCCCCCCCCTCTCAGTGTTTCCAATGCTTTTTTTTTAACTATGTTTGCCTAACCTAACGTTATCGGAAATGGTTCGTGGGGCTATCCGTCAGCTGCCCGTGCATAATGTAAAATTTTCACACGTGACGAACATGATAGTAGGTATTTTTCAGTGAAGAAGGTTGGAAACACTGCATAACCACAACATGAGTTAAAATATGCCCGCCATAACGTGTCTAACAGAACACTCTGTACATGAAAAATTGTCTTTCTTTTCATGTAAAAAGCATAATGCCACCTTGAACTATGTTCCGCAATAGACAATTTGTAAGTACGAACCATGCGGAACACAAAATATCTGATTTTAATGTGTCTCCGATATACCGAACTTTTACTGTTTGTAATTAATATGTTAATATATCGGACTATTGATGATAGCATGTAAATTAAATTAATTATTATATAAATAGTAAAAAGATGCTATAAAATTAGAGATATAACCGCAAATATTCATCATTTAGTTTATGTGTAGTTAAGACCGCTAAAATTTATATGAAAACAACTGCCCTGGCAAGAAAATTAATGTCAAAAAAGATTAAAAAATCAATATTTATTGAACAACAGAAAATGATGTTACATCTAGTTGATGAAAAGTAATGTTTCTAATTAGTATTTTGTGTATATTTTTATAAGTAGTGATGTGCATAAATCTTCTTTGGTACTGTCATTCAAGCCTATGGTCCCAATCTAATCTGGGCGAAAGTAAATAATCCTCGATTGGCCAATGCCAGGAGTTAAAAATAAGACCTTCAGAATGGAAGAGCACAAGAGGAAATTTCTGATTCCAGTTGTGGGTCCATGGTCGCATTCTACACCCTCGATTTAGCAAGGATTTTTAAATTTTTTTTTATGAAGATTGTGTGTTTAAGATTGTGAAGAACAAAATTCTGGAGCGCGGAAAAAGTATTTACGACTGTACAGCTGTTTAAAGTTGAGATGTTGCCGTTTGAAGTTGTGAGGTGGAAGTCTACTTCCGGCCATGTTAGTTTCGTTGCACATGTACCAATGGATGGATGTAAATGTAGATTTTTCAGGGCTATACCCCAAGAAATGTCATGAAAATTGCTGTCTAAATTTCCTGCCGATTCTGGGCTCCACCTTTGGGGTAATTAACCTACCGCCATCGCGGCCCCGCCTCCGCTTCGCTAAGCTCCAGCTACCCGCCTTTCTCTATAGAGTCTCTTTGGAAGGCATGTTAAAAACTGGCCGAGCCACCTGCCCCCAACACTATTTTCCGCACTGACACATGAAGGAACAAAAAAATTAAAGCTAAAATTTAACCCCAAAAGGTAACTTACCTCTTTTTTCCAAGGCCAGACACTGAATTGCGGGTCGAAGATAATTTTGAAAGTCCAAAAGAGATGTAAGTTGTATGTCAAAAGTCTTTCTTGTCCTTTTCCACAGAATACTACTTGTCCTTCCGTTCCATTGTACAAATAAGAAGTCTCAAATTATCCCATCTTTCATCCATTGAACGTCAGTCAATCTCATCCTTTGTCCTTCTTTCAAAATTGGATATCACACAAATCAATTCCAATGTCTGAAGTCGCACAAATCAATTCCGTCTGAAATCTCCAACCTGCCAATACATCACACAATTAACATATCACAATCGCAAATTATCCCATTGCACAAGTCAATCATAAGAAGAAAAAGAAAATGTGTGGAGCCCAGACATGTGCCTGTGATATGAATCCATGATGGACTCCCTGAAAAACCATATTGACGTTACATACATAAAGAAATTTAATATTTAAAAAATGTAAGTTTCGTAGCATGTAGATCTCAAAAATTACCTTCCACGATATTTTGAAACACCCTTTGTTATAAAAAACTAATTTATTTGATGAAAATATTTGAAATGTGTGCGAAATCGAGGGTGCAGAATGGGATCACAGAACCTCACTTGCCACTTGAACGTAGATAAAACAAAGCTAATTTCACAGCGACCTATATCCCTCTGTCCCAAGAACTCTGCAATCACATGGCCTGGCATTAGTGCAGCAGGGTCATTCCATGTCAAGTGAACCAAATTTTGGTCAATTTTGAATGTGACCATCTCTGATTTTATTCATACTTAGTTGTTGTGAAGTACCACCTAAGGTGGGAAAAACTGCAAAATTTCAGATTTTTATCTGTTGTAGTTCTCCAGTTAGAACTGTCTGAATGGAAAAATGCACAATTTTCAGCACACATGCAATCACAAAAAAATTCATAAATCAAGCTAGAATTGACGTAGAAGGTTGGAATAAGAACTAAATTGTTGCTTTTGCTATGAGCTTTAATTAGATATATCATATTACTACTTTTCAATTTTTTTCATTGCAAGGTCATTCAAACTCTTTTTGAATATCGAATTTTTCCAAAACCTATATTTTGAAAATTTTTAAAAAATACACATAGAAACATACATATTTCAACATCAAGTATTAGAAGTTTTGTTATGGGATCGCAATGGGATCATAGTTTTTGACATGTATAAACAAATACTATACACTAGGTAAGACCATATGACACGGGAATATTGCAATGTAAATTCCATTCCTTTGAGGTGAGTTGTTGCTGTTGACCGCTCTTCTAGCCACTCAAAATCATTGATGTCAGTGGAATCAACACCTTTCTGAATACCATTCTCAAGGTTAGATGTACACAGAAACTCTCCAAAAGTAAGAGTTCAGGAATTGTTTAATCAGTTATTCCTAGTGCACAACTTGGATATATCTTGTCGATTCATATAATGTTATTAGGTGCAAAATTGTGTAAAGTTTTATATTTTATTGGATTTCACTGTAAATGAGTTTTAACTGTATTTATAATATGTTGTTTCACTGTCATACATCTTAACATTATCTTTGTGTGTATTTCATTTCCCATAAATGGGACTTTGGTTCTGTGATGAGCCAATGAATAAATGAAATTAAATGAAAAAAATCAATCAATACACACTGATAATGCTGGTACCGGCCCATACATGGGTATTTTTATTTATGTAAAAGACACCCTACACATAATGTTTTAACCCTGAATCAGGGTGTTCTTCAGACTAAGAACCAAATTTTAGTGAGAACAGCAAAACTGCTGATGACTATAAATCACTTAATCGGATTTTAGGAAGTATTCATGGAAGTAATTTAAAGCTAACAGCCCTGCTTAACTCAACAACGAAAACATTTAGGTCTAATACCCCTTCATACCTATGTCACATGACATCTTAGCAGCAGCACATATCGGAACATCTTGTATTTTCCAATTCCATGGTGTGCAGAAAAAAAGTACTTGTCAAACGCATGAAAATGAATGCACATAGACATAACTTGATGTATGCCAGTCACCAACAACTAAAGAATGCACACATTCATTTAACAGGCCACACCAGGTCAAATATTATGTTCGTGCACAGTTTAAAACATGGTGAAAATAGCTCAAAAGCTAGCTTCATCACTTCACCATCTGGTAAAACTAGTCATTCTGTGTGTGCATATGTACATATAGCACATAGAATTATGCTAACTGTTGGTCTAGATGTCAGAGCCGCATGGACATTGTTTTAATTCATTTACATTTTTTTTTCTTTCTTTCAGGCAACAACACAACTTGATTCAACAGATATTGTATGCATGCAATGTGAGCATGAGATTCATGGCTTTGACGATTTCCTTCAAAAATGTATTAATGCTGATATGATGTTGAAAGATAAAGCCTCCATAAAGAGGGTAAAATTCAATCAACGAGAGACAGAACAGGTAACTAATGTTAGTTTACAAAAAATTGAATTAGAACAAGCATGTGAGAATGTTGTGAGTTTCTGGAGAAAAAAAAACACATCATTTTTACACTTTACAAAACATTAGTTGTGTGTTGAATAAAAAAATGTTCAATGGCTGACTATGGGCATCCTGGGCCAGATAATATATTTTTTAACAATATTCCAGTTCTTCTTTTGAAATGCATCATCTGTATTTTGTCCCTTTGACTACTTTTCACCCCTGCAGCCACCCAAGACATAATGAACTTGTTATGATTAAGTGTCCTTACCCCCATCCCTGTTCTTACCAAAACCACATTTCATGCCATGGTTGACAGTCGAAAGCGTTGCTACATTTTTTCTCCCTTGTCGTTTACAAGCAACCAGTCCTCCTCTGGGTATGGTCACTGCATTGTCCAGTGACATGCATGTGAGGCAGGGATGAGGACAAAAATGTTAAAAAAAAAGGGACTGAACCTAATCTTACGCCATTCTTCAAACATGCTCAAAGGAGCAAGGGAAGAATGTCCACCTGCGCCACCTTATCCCTGTCCTGTTTTAGGGGTAGGGGTGGGAGTGCAAGATGCTTAGCAACTCCAAACCAATCCTTCTTTTCCAGTATTCACTACACCCCTAGATTTATGCCTGTGGTTTTATCACGGATTGTGGAGACAAAGGTTGTTATAACTTGGCGAAGCCTGTACACCTAGAAGTAAGTGTACATTGCCCTTGAAAAAACACCATTCATCCGAAACACAACTTCACTTCATGACAGAAAGCTGCACTTTGAGAACTGAGTTCTCTCCCAGGACTTCATCATGCTGTCAGCAGAGAAGGAAATGCTTCTGTTATACTCCAGTCCACATCCTACGACAGGGGATGAAATCTACATACCTGAAAGAAACCAAGCACAGATTAACAGCAAATGAAACAGTACTACCATAGTTGTATTTACTTTCTTACATATACAGAGTGATTCATAATTCCCTCTGGGCTTTCGAACATTTATAGTAAATACATACTTACAGCAAAAAGGTGCATATTAGTACATAAAGAATCTCTCCTAGTTTGCACTCGTAATAACCCCCATCATGTAATTGTAGGTTTAGCCTCTAGGTGGCAGTCTAATGCAGTTAACACAAACATTGCATGCACTGGTGAACACAAGTGTTCTGCATCTTATAATTCACTAAATGTGAGTCTGTTGCAGGGATGTCCATTATTTCTTATACAATTTAATGAACATTAAGTATCTATAATTTGCATTCCCAACATCAGTTATAATTTTATATTACATGTGTGTTATTATTTTAAGCGACTTTTATTTTTTCCCCAGGTCACAGTGGTGAGTGAAACTTCAAATGATGACAGCGATTCCAATCAGTCTGAAGAAAATGCCCCTGCACTTTTTGATTCTAATCCAATCTTTGGAAATAACTCAGAGTTAATAACAGAATCATCAGGGTATGTATCAATTCCATATACAGTCGGCTCTCGATTCTAAGACCCCAGACATAATGACCCTCTCGAGATAGTGACCCTTTTCCCGGGAACCATGAAAAATTTGGATAAAAGCTGAAAAATTTAAGGAAATTGGCCGGTTGCACTCATTCCTTTCACAAGCATTCTACCGCTCACAAGTGAGTCTCATCTATCAGTAGACACCACCACAACAAGCTTGAGTAATATCCAATTGCACTTGACCTCTGCCCTCCTTTTCCTCAAATGTGCCAATGTTACCCCGCACCCAGACAGCCTCTATCCATCGTGCCAGAATTGTTTTGCCATTGTGATTTCGCTTGCTCTTGGATACACGAGAAGAGAACGTATTGTTAGTTTATTATGTTTTTGCAGCTTATTTGCCTGTGACAGTATCGGAACAAGTAACTGGTAGAGCCAAGGCAGGTTACTGTCTACAAGAAGGAAAAGAAGCAAAACATCTGGGTGGCTCGTCCGGGATATTTCGAATTAAAAGTACCGAATGTGCTTGGATGTTATTTTAAATTGACCTTGACTTGTTTCCTTGTCCTAAGAGCTGCTGACAACTCACGTGGGGGTTCAGGAAGTTCACATGAGTGAGCTGCTCTTGGCCTTGTAGCCAAGAACTTCTGGTAATCTGCAAAGCTGTTGCTTGCCAATAACAGTAATGACTCGTCCAGCGTGAAGGGAAAAGTCATTGTTTTGAATCTTGCAAAGCAGTTTTGATTTGAAGATAATGAAATTCAATTTCCAGAAAGAAAAAAAACAACTTCAAGTTCTGCGCTTTCTGATAAGTAACGCCCAGATTTTTATGTAATATCAACCCCTAAAATATGTAAAAAATATGTAAATTCATAATGAAACATGTACTATAAATATTTATTCCAAACGTTACTTCCTATTTTTGTTACATTTTTTCCTCACGAAGGGATATGTTTATTTCAAAAAGACTTACAAAAATTGAAGTTACAATATTACAATGCTTACATTAAGTATTTTTTATGTTCTTATAGAGCAAAAATATTAACCACAATTTGAATATATTCAATATTTAATTTACAATGTCACCAGGTACCATTCAAAATGTTCAGTAGTAAATTTTCGTTGCCCAAATTTTTCACTCAAAAAGCACTTACAAAAATTCAGGTTACCTTTGATCTTGGGGCAGGCACTGTATTTTATTATTTAACTTACAATATGTTACCAGGTACATTTCCAAATGTTCAGAAGTAAATGTTTGTCGCCGATCAGATATTATGTTCTTGTACGCAGAGAAACTTCTCTCCACGTCACAAGAAGTAACTGGAGCGTACTTCAGGAGGTGAATGTGGTCGGGAGAAATATCATTGGGAGGGTTAACTGTTTCACCATTGAGAATGCGGCTCACTGTAAATAAGCTGACGTAACCTGGGTTTCTTTCAGTCACTGCGTCAAATTTTCTTCGAGCTTTCTCTCCCACATCTCCTCCAACAGCAGACAGTTTCTTTCTTGCATCCTCATATATATCCATGGCTTCCAGGAGAGGAAGCCCAACAGTTTCAAGTTTTTTTATTCTTGTATCAATCCAACCAAAATTGCTGTTTATGTATGCCATATCGCAAGCAAGTTTGGTGTCCTTGAAGAGATTTTGAGCAGTGCGTACCGATACAGCTGAGTCCGCCGAAAATGAGTCAAGCACAGATTTCACTTCTTTAAAATGTTTGTTGTAAAACTTACTTGCCCGGATCCAAGGGCCTCATCTAGTAAGAATAGGTTCCGGAGGAAGTGGTACACCTGGTAATTGTTCCTTGTAAACTTGCACACGTTGTGGTGCCTTCAGAAACACCTTTTTCATGGAAGAAATAAGTTGGTTGACTTCCGGGAAATTGCCTCTCACCTCCTCAGCAATGCGTTGGAGAGCATGTGCCAAGCAAGTAAAGTGGATCAAGTTAGGATAAAACACTTTAAGTGCCGTAGCAGCTTTTAAGATGTATGATGCACTGTCTGTGAACATGAGAAGAACTCTCTCTTCTTGTACGCCATCCGGATACAACAATTTAAGACTGTCATTCACAAATCGTGCTATGGTGGAATGATTAGTACGCTGTAGAACTTTGCATGCAATTAGATGTGGTGTAGATGGAGAATCAGCAATTAGCGTTCCAACAATGAAATTACTTACATACCGTCCCAAAGCATCAGTTGTTTCGTCGATGGAAATCCACACATAAGAACTGCCTACTTCTGCCCTAATTGATTCTAAAGTTTCTTTGTAGGAATGTGGAAGATATCGCTTTCGAAGGGTTGACTCGTCAGGAAGTTTACGGCCACAATATTTTTCCAGAAAATCCCGGAACTTCGGTACTTGAATATTATACCAAGGGATGTTTGCTGCAATCATTGCTTCGCACATTTCCTTGTAAAACACACTGAATGAAGAATCCTCTTGCATCTGGGTTAGTAAAACTTGCTTCTCTTCACTTCGTAGTTGTTTGTTTTTCACATGAAGTGAAGTGCGAACATGTTGATCTAATTGAGACTTCATATTGCACCAACTTTTTTATCGCACACTCGACAAAAAACAACTTTACCATCCGAAGTAAATGCATCATCGACTGCTATCCAAGATCGCAACTTTTGAGATAACGAGGAGGTAGGCGGAGCCATTCCAGCTTCCTACAGCTAAAACACTTTTTAAATACTGAGGCAAGCTCTTCTTAAAACTCCAATGGTTAAAATCAAAAGGCGACAAAATATATATACGAAATTCTACAGTTGAGTTAACACTTCATTCAAGAATTGTCGCCGCCGGCTGCAAAAATCAAAACTATCGCAACAATGTACGGATGAAAGGTAAGTGCCTCTCAGCGTTGTACTTGCTGCCTTCCATTGTTGGTTCTCTTCATTCGCTGTGTGTTGCTTGCCGCTCCATGTTACAAACAGGAAACTGAAACACTGTCGAATCTTGATGTAATTGTTACGATGCGGTGAATCAACGAACTGCTATGTACGTACAATGAAGGCAAATCGCACCATTAAGTTACTATATTTTTTTAGACCTGGAAATGGGGAGGGGAATCGAGAAGATACTTTTTTAACTAGTAAGCCAAAAGTTCATTGGATTTTCCTCTTAAGGACTGTTTTATGTAAAAAATATTTCATATCTTAGGAATATGTAACATTTAGTAAAATATGTAAAAATATGTAATATAAAAACTTCACTGTGACATCTCTACTGACGTAATTCGTCAATATATTTTAATTCCACGCTTGTACATATAAAGGAAAAAATATGTAATTACATAGAAATCCGGGCTCTTCTGATAAGCAAAACTGTAAATTTTATTTTACACCCTGACAGAAGAATAAACTTCTTGAACACTCAGAGTAGTTGGAAGGAAATGCACACAATATAATTGCTGCTTTTCTTCAGAACCATTCATGTAAAAAAAGGAAAAAAAAGTGCTCTGCTGAGACCGATTAAATACAAAAACATTATTCAAGGGGAAATTTTTGGGGGGATACACAGGGTAAATGGTGTTTCTGTCTCCTAGGAATCTTTGTGTCTTGCAGTGGTAGCGTTGTCCCCTTGTAATCAAGGGTCCCAGGTTCGAGACCCGGTGCAGGTGCATAGTGGTTCAGATCCCACTTTAAACTGTAGGTCCAGTCCCAATTAGCTTTACTGTGCATAAAGTGGACTTAAAACATAAAACACCAAATCAATCAATCAAATCTTTGTGTCTGAACTCAGCTTAAGCTCAAAATTGCTGCAAATTCCAATAACAACCCCTTCAAAATAACGATCCTTTTCCCGGGAACTGTGAAAGGTCATTGTATCGAGAGTTGACTGTAGGTATTATGAGAAGGGTATGCATTTTTAGGTATGGAAACATGTGGTTCCTGGTTCATGTCTGGGTACTGTTATCAGTGTCCTTATTCTCTTAAATACTTCATAGTTCCATATATCAGAATCTATGAAAATGAAAATTTACTTCTTTGTGGCAAATGTATAAAAATATTAACAAATCGTTAATTTGCTCAAGGCAAGAATTTCCTGTTACAGGAAGGAAATCCTTCTACAGCAGTACTCAAGGTCGCCTGAGGCTGCGAATGAACTTTGTAATATTCTTGCTGTGAACACAAGCAAGAACACGTGTGTAATTACTTCTCACTGTTTTCCTTTATGATGTTATTAATATTTTCTTTATTATTATCCTATGAATATATCGAGTATTTTGTAATTTTATTCAACACATATATGAACTGCAAGATTAAACACATTTTCAATATTTTTAGTGAAGTAATATTTTGATTAACATTGTCATACTATGCTCTTCATTCTTGAAATGTTTCTTATAAAAGCACACACCAATTTATAACAAATATTGTAGTCCACTAGAACCAATGAATTGCTTTTAAAAATTATTCTCAAATGGTTTGAAATTACAGTGAAAAACAATAGGGCAATTTTAATAAACATACATTATAAACCCCCATCTACAGAAACCTGAAAAAAAGAAAAAACTACTGTCTGAATGGAGACTCGAACAGCCAATCAAAATGTCAAACTCAGTTTACAAGGAAGATGCCTTAACCAACTACTCTATATATCTCTCTCTCTCTCTCCTAGAGGTAGCGTCATCGCCTTGTAATCAAGGGGTCCTGGGTTCGATACCCGGTGGGGGCACATAGTGGTTCGGATCCAACCAACCAATCTCTCTCCTCAACATGCTCGTCTGGGTTTGCTAGAATCTGTGTGGCATGTTTCGTCGATCACTTGTTGTAACTTTACATTTCGAGAGGCCTGTTGATATATTTTCTTCCCCCATAAATTATAGTTTGTGGTTATCAATATTTTTATATCCTTCACATATATGATTGTTGTGGAAATGTAAGCTTCTGCTTCAAAAACCTCCTTCAAGCCAAAAGCTGAGTTGGGAAAACTCACACGATTTATTTCCTGTTGATAGACAGTGTTGCAAACTGTGATGAACTCCCACTTGTTGCAGTTTCATTGTCGAAATAATAGGACATGTAATTTGTTAGAACACGTATGTTTATATCAGAGAATACCGATTTGCTTTTGTCATTGTGTTCATTTATGCCTACATAAGCGTTGTGTATGTAATGTGTGTGTAATGTGGAAAATATATGGTACCAAAACTCCTTCGTATGATATGACTTAAGGTGAAAACACACAATTTGAGAAGAAATAGTGAATTGTTATGTCTTGATAAGAAGTACAAAAATAACAAATATGTTCTGTATCTCATAAACAGTTATAAAGCGAATACCGTGAGATAGATATTGATAATGTTGTTCATACAATTTTCAACTCCATATACAAGGATAGTTATTTAAGAACTCTTTTATAGTTCTATAGTTCGAAATGTATCAATTGTATATTTTCAATGCATTTTTAGAATATTTGTAGTTTTAGGTTATGTTTGCTAAATATTTTGGAATGTTCTCTTGTCCAATACTGTGGTTTTGGGTACCTTGTAACATATAATACTGCTGTACTAAGGCTGAAAAGCTGTTCTCGGGTGTTTAAAAACACATTTAAATAAATAAAAGAAATAAATTTTGGAACATACATATCCAGAGGAAAAATTGTCACCAGTGCAACGTATGCAGATCTACTCAAGAACCACTTGCATCCTGCAATCAAGTCTAAAAAAGTAGACTTTTGTGCAAGTGTTTTGTTGAAACATGACAATGCACAACCCCAAACTGCATGTTCAATTGTTGCAACCATCCAAGATCTGTCTTCAACATCCACCATATTCTCCAGACCTAGCCTCCAGAGATTTTTACATTTTTGGATTACCGAAAGAGCCACTGGGAGGCATGTGTTCCCAATCCAATGAAGAGGTGATGTAAGTAGTGCACCAGTGGCAACTTCAGAGACAAAAGATTTTTTTTTCTAGAGATATGGATGCACTTTTTTCAGTGCTGGTGTGCACCTTGGAGATTATGTTGAAAAATTATACAAGTCCATACCTTCTTGAATTCGATACATTTCAATACAAGAAATATGTGTTTTATTTGATTGTGCCTCTCATGATTACTTCCTCATAGTCAGTGTTAACTCTACTACAATGCGTATTTTCTGATAGTCATAATTTGTAAAAAAAATAAATAAAAACTCTTCTTTTAATGTTGGTAAAACCACTTATTTTCTAAGGTACACATGAGCCACAGGCAACAGTCACGGTTTTTTGTTTGTGGAAAATGTGTACATGCCAACATGTTCTTTTAGAAGTATTGTGATTTTAATTGCATTGTAAGGGCAATTACAGAGGCAGTTGTCCTGCTCATATTGTATTTTGTCTAAATTATACTGTATTCTCTGAACTAGAACAGTTTGTAACAATAGGTTTGGTGTTTTAAGTCCACTTTATGCACAGTAAGGCTAATCAGAACTGGGCCTCCAGTTTAAAGTGGGATCCGAACCACTTGTGCCTCCACCGGGTATCGAACCCAGGACCCCTCGATTACAAGGCAATGATGCTACCACTGTGCCATTGGGGAGGCTCTTGTAGCAATAGGCATTGAACTATCATGTGTTCATGCAAAACAATCCTGCCACCCAATTTTCTTGTTTCTTATATTAAGGATGCTTTTGAATCATATGGGAGCAACTTTGGAAGCACCATAACAAAGTAGAGTTAATGGTGCTTTAGCTTGTTGTTTCACAAGTTTAAGTGATTTTTCGTTTATGAAATGCACCCAATGAGACTATGAAAGCTGCATTTTTCAGAATTTTTGTTTGGTCGTGCCATTTTTTTTTTTTGTAAATTTACTTCTGAAAATTCAAAAAATGAACTGAAATTTTTCCACAATCCAGGTTCACATTAATGCTAATATTTTGGTACTTATTTCAGTTAGGAAGCTCATCTTATGCTCATTTAATGGGCATTCCTATGATATGCAACACAGTCATATTTAAAAGAAAACAAAATTTTAACCTTTTTCCAAAATTTAAATTTTGGGAAAATCTGAAATACACCATTTTTGAAAAATAATATATATATGATAAATACCTTTTGTAAGCATTTGTGCAAAATTTTAGCATGAGACAATCATCAGATCATATTTTTATAGAAGGTAAAAAGTCACTACTTTTGATCTGTCACTTAACAGTTATTAAGCCATAAAATCTGTAAATTACACTTCATTTGAAAGGAATAACAGAAGAGAAGATGTGCAGTATGTGGCACACTGTGTGTGTCTGTACCTGCAAAAACATGTCCAATTTTGCTGGGTCCTGCTTCTCTACTCGATAAACCTCAGTTGTGTTTCAGCTTGGACCAAGCAACAGGCTTCTTTCATGTTATTATTAACTTACTGTTGTTTTAGTTTGTTTCATGGAAATCTTCTAGTTACATAACATTTATGTAAATTGATTTATTACTTATGCATTAGTGAAGTTATCTTTGTGGTTATAAAATAGCGAAAGTTGACTGCATAATTATATGAAATATTTTTCATCACTTGGATGGTGAGAGAGGAAAGGAATGGTCATTACATGCTACAAAATACTGTAATCCATTTTCAGAAGAACATTGCAGAACTGCTAATGCTACTGTATAGATGCCTTCTTTAAAAAGTTTTCACATTAAATCAGGAATGTGATAAGTGTAAAAAGACACTGTCTGAATTTAAAACTAAAGAACCTTCTGTTGATGAAAATGCAATGGCAAGTGCCAGTGCTGAAAGCCGAGATATTTGACTCAAACACTTCACTTCAGTTGTTGAACAAATCTGTTTCTTAATTAGGTGAGTCAGCTGTTGATGAAGCCAGTTGTTTGGTGGTTGAAACCACTGAAGCAAAGGGGAAGATGGCGACTAAATGATAATGCAGTTTTCTTTGTTTACTTCAAGGTTACATAAAATATACCTCTTAAGTTTTTCCTTATAAATCATTGATCTCCTTTCTGGTGGAGGCACATAGTAGTTCGGATCCTACTTCAAACTGTAGGTCCAGTCCGTATTACCCTTACTGTGCATAAAGTGGACTTAAAACACCAAATCAACCAATTCATCTCCTTTCAGAGTGCTTCTATGATATTGAAGTCACCAGCATCCGAAAATACATTTCTGCTTCACGTATACCAGAGTATAATTTCATTTAATATTGTGACTAATTTTACTTTAAAACCACAGATTAAAGCAATAATAGTGTTCAGAAAAAGAACCTCAAAGTAGTCTTCACACAAAGTATTTTAATCCATTGCAAAACATTTTAATTAAGAATGATATTATGCTTTTCCATTGACCGTATTTTCGATTTGCTAAATGGACCATGTTAAGAAATTTAAATATGTAACTTTTACTAGTAAATGCATTTAAAATGCATGAAAAAACAGGGGAGGAGAAAAATAAACCTAAGAAATAAATAAAAATGCAACAAAAACTGCAAATAAACTAAAAGCAAAAAAAGGCTGAAAAATGAAAAAAAATGTAAAATAGAAAGTGTTTTCAGGCTCTATCTGAAGGGAAACTGACATGATATCAGATTTAGCATTATTTTTAATGGTCAGGAAAAAAAAATCTTTCATCAACTTCCAGACCATAATTACTAATTATGACCATTGAAAAAGTTTTAGGGGAGAAGGCGGTTTACTTAATTTTTTCTTGCTGAGTGATCGTATCGTCCCTTGTAAAACAAGCATGGCATTGAATGCCCTCTCAGAATGGTGCAGTGGGCTAAACTAGTGTGCTCTTCCACCAAAACAAAATATATTCTTCTAAAAGGAAGATTAAGTGCTAATTACAACCCCACAATCAGACTTAACGCTAAATCAATAAAAAGAGTGAGAAAAGTGAAATACGTAGGTATCACCATACAAGAGGTTTTCTTTTCAGTTGACATATAGAAATCATTACTAGCAAAGGGGAAGCACTAATGAATAAAGTAGCAAGAATCGCAACAAACAAATACGGACTACACCTTTCAGTGATAAGAACTTATCTGAGTGCCCTTTACAATTCCATTGTAACACATGGCACGTCGGCGTGGGTGGCACAGTGTAAGAGCAGCACTTACGTAAGCAAATTATGGAAATCACAAAGGAAAATGATACTCAGAAGCAAATTACGGAAATCACAAAGGAAAATTATCCTCAGAATCACGGGGGCATACAACACCACCTCGACGGAGGCCCTTATAGTGATTATGGGAGTGCAGCCAATCAATTATATAATTAAAATGAGGGCAGCTATGTATTTTTTTCAAGAGAGGGAGAGCCTTACAGGTAATTTTTATCCCACAATTGGCAATATTAAAAACAAATTTGATACGGATTAGCAGAGAGAGGGGAACATGAGCGATAAAGTCAGGAGATCACACCTGTTCATTCCCATACTGAAAAAACAACGTATTGTTTAAAGAAAATAGCCCCATCCAGAGGACTTGTCCACCTTCTCACAGATCATGGCCCATACGGGACACACCTCTTGAAAATAGGGAAAAAGGTCAGTAACATCTGCACAGCATGTCATTTGGAGAGAGACACTCCCGAGCACAAAGTCTTCTTCTGCACTGCTGCCGAAAATGCAATTTTGAAAGCAAGGCAACTTTTGCCTAACAACAACATAAACAAGTTGCTGTACAGTGAACATGGAAAAATTAAACAAGCTTGCCCAACTTGTGTCTGATGCTGAACTAAGGAAATATAAGATGGAACATGTTCCGCATCCCCTTCCCCCTTCACAAACACCCCAGACTCTTAAGGAGAAATCTAAGAAGAGGGCTGTTCATCGAACGGGATCTGGTCCTAACACTGCAAGGCATGGAGGATGATGGACTGGAGGGGGCATCACGAAGGCGGTATTACATCGTGTCGACCGGAAGGCAGGAGGCTGCAGAGAGGAGAAGAATTCATCCCCCCCCCCTCCCGAATGCCAGGGGAATGTCACAAGGACTACCTGACAACAGCCGGCTGAAGATAAATGCACTTAAATCAAATCTAAATAAAACCTAAATCACCTTTCTCATTAACTCATAAACAATAAGACTTTGAGATTGAAAATAAACCTAAAAGAAAATAATTAACTCAAGTGAGTCAACAAAAGAATAGTAATAATAATAATAATAATAACCTTGAGAGAAAGTGTTCACTAACTTTTAACCGAGAATATCTAAAGGTGCCCCTCAATTGACCTTAAATCTTACAACCCGGAAAAAAAAAATACCAAATTCCGGGGACTTGACCCCGAAGTAAAATACTGTCAATGGAGGGCATATTACGCTATACATATTTTAAGTATTACAAATAACTTTATTAACTGCTGGACTCCAGTGGAATCTCAAGAGATTAAAGTTACATTAAGATACGTTTGCACGTAATTGGCATAATTGTTTGAGAACCTCAACCAAATCTTACTCTGCTCTGTATGTATATAACTAATGTTAATATTTGAAAACTTAAGAAGCTTCGATTAAATCTCCACCAAAGATGATATACCTATTAACCCATGTAATAATTACTTTTTACTTATCATCTTGTTACTTATTAATTAATCTGTGTAATATTAAGAGAGTTTTATCACCTCATTTCAGTTGCAATGCAGAACTTAATATTTTTAAGATTTCCATACATTATATCTTCCATTACTCTATTTATTCTTTAAGCTTGCCAACTAATATTAAATTAATATTGGTATTGATATTTTTATTTTGTCTATATTTTGTTCACATTCATTCTCGTAACCCCAATGCACTTACTACGCTAACAACTAGCACTATATAACCCACAGAAGTAACACAACCACATAATATATATTTTAGTTAATGGTCATTAAATTTAATTAAGAACACAGTGTGTATATGTGGCAGTGTCTCAATAAAATAAACAGAAGAACGAAAAATGCGTTTCCACTCGGCAGGGATACGAAAGCTCTAACGACAATGTACTTTGCGCAGGCGATGAACTTCACATGGTGCTGTCTCCAGAAAAATGCCAGCCAAGCTATCTTGTAGGCATATGCAAGATAAGCGGATTACATGTCTCGCGGCACAAGCCAAAAGAATGCTACGTTTTCTTATCTGAACCTGAGTTAACCACGAGGAACGATACATGTACGATCACCAAGCACCTTCCTGCATAATATAAGCACTAAGGTTTGATTGCGACGTGAGTGCAGGGGCCACGTTTTGGCATCCTGAAACGGACATTGGAGAACAACACAATTGATGTAATTCCACTTCCTAAAGAATTTAAGTAACACAATTTTACACCCTGCCGGTTGTGGTTTCCAAAATTAAAACTAATCGGATTCGATTTTCCAGCTCTAAATTTAAAACATAATAAAATTCGCCGTTGCAGATACAAGCTCATAAAATGATAAACGAAGTTAATAATTCTGTTTAATATGTATCATATTATATTATGTTATTTTATGTAATGTAAAGTTGAACCAATAAATAAGAAATGTAAAGGCCATAAAAATTCACGCAAACTGACGTCCTGGTATATTTTATGGAACCAGGACAATAAGCACATACCCTTGAATGTATGCAGGAAGAGGCGGGTGCCCCGCCCCTTTTATTTCACTGCCTAGCATATCAGTTACATACTACATGGTGATTTTTTCATTGTAAGACCCTGTCAAATTAGAATATTTCATCTCGTGAAAACATGCAAATATAAAACTTGCAGTAAAAAGATCCTCATACCTTGAGGGAGGAAGGATATCAAGTCAGCTGACTGTGAGTAACAATGTCTGGCCATAATAGTGAGTAGAAGTTCGAGCACCGTGAAAATGACCTGCCACATTGTTGTCATTTACGCTCTTCCTTTAGGCTGCAGTTGGCACTCACTATTGTATCCTTGGCTTCTGTGGAGTTCATGGTGGGGTGCAAAGGTACTGCTATACAGGTCTATCTTCAACTTGTGCTTAGTGTGTAAGGTTAATGTAGAGGAGCATGTGTGTTCATTGCAAATATGGAGCACCGAGATTGACTCTACCTGTACAGTGATGGTGGACATTCAACGACTTCTCTAATATGGCCATGCTTATAATGAATCAAGCTGTGCACTCTAAATATTTGGATTTTGATGGTCTTGCAGTGAATCAATTAGAAGTTTAAGTGAATGGACAAAACTGATGTAAACAATATATGTCTCGCTATAGGTGTTTGGTCAGTGTAATTTTCACATCTAACATTAAGAATTTTTTTTTCCAGCTAAAAGAGAAAATTCAATGAGAGATGTACCAAAAAGTAATTAAGAACGACTTTAATGATATTTTAAATGTTCATGTAGGATATAAATCAGAAGTAAATTAAGTACACACAGCAGACTCTTTAGTTCCAAAACCTAACTTGTCTGAAGTTAAAGATGCTATTAAGAGGCTACAGAATAACAAAGCACCTGGCATTGATTTAATACAAGATGAGTTAAATAAATATGATGGGTATTCGTTAATATGTAAAAATCATGAATGGGAGAGGGAAGAAGAATTTACAGGATTCTTGATGGGAAGCCTGATGGTAAGAGACATGTAGGAAGGCCAAGACAATGATGGAGAGATAACATTGAGATGAACTTAAAGGAAATCGGCAAGGATGGAAAAGAGGAGATAGATCTTGCTCAGGATAGGGACAGATGGAAGGTTTATGTTGCTGCAGCCACAATACCTTCGGGTTTAAGAAGGCTAGATAGTTAGTTAGTTGACATACCAAAAACTTAAACAGCAGCAACTGAATTTTCATAAGTATTCTCTGTGCTTTCTTGTATGTTTTCTGGTTTTGTTATTAATTTTCAAAACCTTCAAACTTTTGAGCACAGCTAACTCTTGCATCTGATAGATGCTAAACTTCATGTGCCTCAATCTTCAAGAACTTAGTAGTTACTTGTGGTCATATATATACATATATGGTCGGATCATGATAGGCAGACACCCATTCTACTAGCTTAGTCCTGTTGATGTCTAATTTTACTTTTCTCTGAAGTGAACTATTGACAATAAATACACGAAATGCATTGTGAGGAATGTCACATATTTTTTATTACTCTTAAGAACAAATTAAGGCATATATTGGCATCAACATTTGGTCTTAAGTGGTAAGAAAAATTTATTAATAATATTTGTTGAATCAATAACATATTTACATTTCTGTGAGTATGTCCTCATTAACAGTCCATTCTACTATCCTCTGTCTTGAATGATCTGCATGTAAAATACGTACGTTACCTGCTTAGGAAGTGACACCACATTTGTCTGTGATTCTACTTTTTTCAGATACTTGAACAAGAACTATGTGGAAGGAGAGATTCAAGAAATCCCAAGGTCAGCACATTTGCTAGTATCTGCAGGAGAGTTAGGTGAACAAGAGCAGCCAGAAGATAATACAGAACATACAAATGGGATAGGAAAATTTGGGATGGAAATTTCAGCAATATCCCTTCAAACCAGTGCATGTACTGATCAAACCAAAAATGATAACAGGAGGAAGCAATATGTATGTTCCATCTGCAACAAAGTTTTATCTTGCAAAGCAGGTTTCATAATTCACGAAAGAGTTCACACAAAAGAGAAACCTTTTAATTGTTCAATTTGCAACAAAGATTTTGCCGTTAAACAGAATCTTGTTAGGCATGTGAGAGTTCATACCAAGGAGAAGCCTTTCAATTGTTCAATTTGCAACAAAGATTTTCCCTCTAAATACCATCTCGTTGTGCATGTGAGAGTTCATACCAAGGAGAAGCCTTTCAATTGTTCAATTTGCAATAAAAGTTTTTCTCAAAAAGGGTCTGTTAATGTACATATGCGGCTTCACACCAAAGAGAAGCCTTTCAATTGTTCAATTTGCAACAAAGGTTTTGCAGTTAAAGGGAGTCTCGATGTACATATGAGGCTTCACACCAAAGAGAAGCCTTTCAATTGTTCAATTTGCAAAAAAGATTTTTCTGTTAAAAAGAGTCTCAATGTACATATGAGGCTTCACACCAAGGAGAAGTGTTTCAATTGTTCCATTTGCAACAAAGATTTTGCTTATAAACGCCTTCTCGTTGTGCATGTGAGAGTTCACACCAAGGAGAAGAATTTCCTTTGTTCAATTTGCAATAAAAGTTTTTCTCAAAAAGGGTATCTTAATGTACATATGAGGTTTCACACCACAGAGAAACCTTTCAATTGTTCAATTTGCAACAAAGATTTTGCCATTAAAAGTAGTCTCAATGCACATATGGGGCTTCACACCAAGGAGAAACTTTTCAATTGTTCAATTTGCAACAAAGATTTTGCTGATAAACGCAATCTCATTGTGCATGTGAGAGTTCATACCAAAGAAAAGCCTTTCCTTTGTTCAATTTGCAATAAAAGTTTTTCTCAAAAAGGGTATGTTAATGTACATATGAGGTTTCACACCAAAGAGAAGCCTTTCAATTGTTCAATTTGCAACAAAGATTTTGCCACTAGAAGCAGTCTTATTAAGCATGTGAGAGTTCATACTAAGGAGAAGCCTTTGAAACAAAGATTTTGCCGCTAAAGGGAGTCTCAATGTACATTTTCAGGATACCGACGCACCTGAAAAAAAAAAACTGGAACCTTGAACATCTTGGGGAATTGAAAAGAAATGAAAATCTCATGAAATTTCAGGGAAAATCATCTAATTGATCACGCGTCTCAATAAAGTACATCTGAGGGACTAGAATATGCACTTACCTGTTGATAATAAAAAATACAGCTAAAGTAATTATTAACACAAAATCTTCATTAACCTACTTTACACAAGCTACTTTGGAAGATACAGACTTTTGATATATGTTGGTTTTGAATTAGATTAATGGATATTGTGTCTATTCCTAAACGTCTTTTGCCAAATGTGTGAATATATTGGCTTTATGTACTGTAATACGGTTTTAAAAAAAATATATTTAACTCCCAATAAAACCCTGTGAGTTTGGTCCTTAATTATATGGTTTTTTTTTCTTAAAATGAACAAGGAGATGATTTAAAGAAAAATTAAATTCATTCAAAATTTGTAAAAATAATGAAAAATTGTCCTTTAACACTAGAACGGCGAGAAAATTGACCACCCTAGAACAACAACAAGATTTTAATGTAATTTTGAAATAGACAGCTGCAAAATGTTGAAATACATGTATTTTGTTGTATAATATTACATTACCTTTTAGTTTCTTCACTCTCTACACACATTGGTAGCAATATACTTCCTTCTGGCCGACGCAAGATCCTCAGATAGCTTTCTTACATCGCACGAACTCCATATTTGTCTTGTTTTGGTTGCATCTTCCCATTTTTGTACTGCCTCCTTTTCTTGATATCCACCTTGTCTGATGCATCTCTCACCCTCTTCATTCCTCTCTCTGTCTTTGAGGTTTGCCGCAGGAAGTTGTGTCGCAGCTCTTCAGCCAATTTCCTGATGAATTCTTTTCTTTTCATCTTTTACCCTGTCACTTTGCAGTACAAAATATGACTGTTGATAGCTGCAATATCCAACAAATTGTAGAAAACGTGAAGAGGCCAACGTTTGCATGCTGCCTTTGTTGTGTATTTCCTTGACATCTGGTCAAAAATATCTACACCAAATTTTGTCTTATTATTGTATTTAATTGTTACAAGTTTCTTTTTTCCATCAGCTTCAATGGAGACCTGACTGTACAAGGAACTGAGAACAATCACATTTTTAGCACACTTTCCTTGGTACACAGTCATCGTGATGTCTTCGTGACACATAATAAAATTGGAATAAAGCTCTTCTTTTGACTTCCTTGTTTCATCAGGAACTTCTCTGTTCATCATGCCCACAATGGTAGTCTTCTTTTCTTATAGTGCCTTGGCCAATTTGAGTGTTGTAAAAAAAACTGTCCATTGTAACATTGCGACCTTGATTCAGGAAGGGTTCCATAAGCTGCAATACAACATATTCCCCAAGGGACTGCCCTTCTGGTCAATTCTCTTCTTTTCCAAGGTAGGGGAAGGAGTTACAAACATAATTTGTTTCAGTATCAACTGCAACCCAAAACTTCAATCCATATTTATCATGTTTACAGCCCATAAAATGAGTAAAGCGGCATCGCGTTTTGCTGGGTAAAAGCTGTTTGTCAATTGTTATGTTTTCACTTGGTCTGTAACAACTCAAACAATTGTTGATAAATTTTCTCCAAACTTCTGACACAAGCGCAAATTTGTCAGTCAAGATTCTTTCCTTTCGAGATGACTTTTCATCGAAACGCAAGTATCTCAGTATCTCCTTGTAGCGATCCCTTGACATTGTGTCTCGGAAGAAGCTTACTCCCCAACTTTGAGACCAGATCTTCGACTGATATTCTTTTTGCACAATTAACACCTCTTACATACATCAAAGAGATTGCAGCTTCCAGTTCCTCCAATGTTAGGTGCCATTCCTGTTTTCCAAGCTGACGTCTTGCCTCTATTTCTGTGCATTTTCAGATTAGACATAACATGGATTCATCAAACAGAAAGCGAAAAGCGCTTGAAACTTCCCCTGCACAAATATGTCGTTTGGCGTAGCTTGTAGGTCCACCATGTTCTTTCAGTACATTCATGGCAGCTTTCCTGCCTGTCACCGGAATATGACCCTTGACTATCTCCCAAAGAGAACTGTCTCTTCCCAACCAAACCTCCTTTTACTAACATGACCATCTCCTTGTGCCTCTTCTCTGCTGTGGGAAGACGTTGTTGCAACTGTTTCAATGGGCATGTCATCTTCTCGGTCACACACCACTGGATCCTCAACCGAAGATGATGATAGAGGATATGGTAGTATTTCTGGACCTGATCCTCCAGAATCTTGACTTGAGTACCCCTCTTCTTCCTCAGATAGCTTGAGAAGTCAAGTACTCACTGATGAATGTAAGATCGAAGAGCAAAGCAATTTGCTAGCTCAAATCGAAACACCTGCATTACTAGTAAAAGGAACCCACAACCAACAATGAAGTAACAATCGTTGCACATGTACAAACGTGTAAAGAAAGAGAAGTTAGCTTTTGAACAATGAAAATAACAATAACACAAGCCTACAATCAGGCATTCCAATGATTTTCTTATGACGGTCAAAATGACCATTCGTCGCTGTTCTAGGGTAATGTACTCATACAGCCCATATCTTGGAATTTTTTTTTAAAACTGCTTACATCCTTCAAAAGGAGATATAAAATTATGAAAAGTCAAGTACATTGAGAATTTTTGCGCAAAAGGTAAAAGAACGTGGAAAAAAAAAAAGAAAATTGAAAACGGTCAAAATGACCGCTCCCATCATTCTAGTGTTAAGAACGTAATCAAATGCTAACCTTGGCCAAGATCATTTGCTCGAAGTTAATTGTAAAATTAAAATTTGTAAAATTGGCTTGTCCACAGAGGGGACTTCCATATAGTGAATTTTGTAGTCCTTGGAGTGGATTTGTGTATTATTTCTCTTTTAAGCAACCAAACTTTTTCTGTACCTAACCTTTTCCTTGGTGAAAAGTAGATGTGAAGTTTGTATCTTTTTGAACATAAAATTTTTCTTTGAAGTGAAAGCTCTATATCAAGGTATTTATCTTTTTTAACAATCTTTCATATTAATAGTTGCAGTATAGCTGCCTCTTCTTTGTGTAACCTTCTTTCTGGAAGTGTTTCACTATCTGGTCTGATGACTTCACCAAACAAATCATTTTTCAGTTTCTTTAGTGTTGTTCGTTTGTAACAAAGTCATCACTTCCTTCGTTGCTTGGGGTAGCAAGATATGAAATAGATTTGCGGTCTGAACTTTTTAATTTTTGCAATCGCTTTTGGTATTTTTCATTTTCCTTTTCCATAATCTTCTGTTGCAGGAATTCCATTCAAATTTTTCTTGACCCTCCTTTTTTTTTACCACTTTCCAAATTACTTGTTTATGTGAAATCTGAGAAAGTGGAGTAGTTTGACGACAAAATTTCCATATTCTATGTGAGTTCCTGGGTCTTCTTTGCTTCTTGACATTTCTTCCTCGGTCCATTGACCAAGTGCTTGATTTAACTAAGGTGTTTGGAATTGGATGAGGAGCAGAAACACATCAAGCATGATTTTCAGAAATCCTTACATGTAGACCATAAAACTGCAGTATAGTTATTAGGGGCCTACAAGCAGGGTTCTCACACACCTGGAAAACCTGGTAATCTCAGGGAATTTGAAAAAAAAATACAAATCTCAGGGAAAATCTTGTAATTGATTAATGGTTCCCAATGAAGCAAAACTCAGGGATTATACGAGGGTCACTATTTATATTTTGAGCCTTGGCAACACTGATTGAAGTTAAGCGCGATTTGACGTTTGCACGGAATCGTCTGGCATTATTAACCATAACGTACTTCAAATGTTTTGTCAATAGCTTCATTTGTGTTGTTTATGTTGCCTTGGAGATTGCGTGACAACAATAAAATGGAATTAACTCGTGAACATTTTCGTGCGATGATTTTTTACGATTTTCGACGTGGATTATCAAGACAAAAGTGCATCGATCAACTAACTTCCACATTTGGCAATGAAGCCCCATCCTTTGCCACTGTGAAATGCTGTTATAACGAATTTAATCTTGGCCGCCATTTGCTCACCGACGAGATTCGCAAAGGTCATCCAAAATCAGTTGTTGTTCAAGAAAACATTGATGCTGTGCATACTGTGATATTGAGGCAACCATAGGCATTAGTTCCACCAGCATATATAAAATATTACATGATCATTTAGCTGTGAGAAAGGTATGTTCTCGTTGGATCCCACACAATTTGACAAAAACTCAAAAAGACGCTCGCGTCAATTGGTGCAAACAAATGCTCAATAAATACAATTGTGGTGTTTTGAAAGACGTATATAAGATTGTAACAGGTGTCGAATCATGGATATATGCATATGAGCCGGAACGTAAACAGCAGTCGACTGTATGGGTGTTTCAAGATGAACCCAATCCAACAAAAGTTGTTCGCGCTTGAAGCACATCGAAACAAATGGTCATGTGGCAAATGTGCCTTTAGAGGAACATAGAACGGTCAACTCTGAATGGTACACAACAATTTGTTTGCCAGAGGTCTTCGGTCAAATACGGAAAACAAACAAACGCCGTCGGATCATTCTTCATCAAGACAATGCCAGCTGTCACACATCTCGTCTAACAACCGACTTTTTGAACAGTCAAAAAATCGAATTGATGGGTCATCCGCCGTACAGTCCTGATTTGGCACCCAATGACTTCTTCTTGTTCCCGAATGTCAAGGATAAATTGCGTGGACAATGATTTTCATCGGCAGAAGATGCCGTTGATGCGTTCAAAAACCATATTATGGAGGTGTCTCAAGAAGATTGGAAAAACTGCTTTGACAAATGGTTCGAACGAATGCAAAAGTGTATTGACCATAAAGGAGAATACTTCGAAAAACAATAAAGCAGTTTTCAATGCCAAATTCCTGTTCTTTCATTGTAAGGCTCAAAATATAATTAGTGACCTTCTCGTAATATGCTCCTGTCTGTGGATAATCCAAGCTGTTGTAGCATTTCTCTTTCAGCAAGGAACTCATATCTATTTGTTTGTCTGTTTCCTGTTTTTAAATGTGACTCCAGGGCTGGTGTATCCTCATAAATTTTGCACTTTTTAAAATTTAATTAACTGATTTCGATCTTTTACATGACGTAAAATATATGCGATGTGCTCAGTGCATGGAAGACCTGATACAGGAACATCTCAGGAGAAAGAGAATGAAGGCTGTAATTGGTGATAAACTAATTCGCCAGTTTAAGACATTGTTGCACAATGTCAGTAGTGAAAAGTAATTGAAAGAGATGTTTTGTAACTTTTCAGTCAAAACTGATGCACTAGATTCTTTTTTTACAGGTGTCATGAATTGCAAGGATGACTTCTCTGAGTTATGGAGCACTGTTAAGTTGGTTTTGATTTTATCACATGACAATGCATATGTGGAAAGTGGGTTTTCTGTAAATAAGCAGGTTTTAATAGAAAACTTGAAAGAAGAGAGTGTTGTGGCTATTTGGCTTTATGATGCAGTGAAAGTGGTAGGAGGAGTGTCAAATGTAGAAGTAAGCAAAGATATGATCCAGAGTGTTAAAGGTGCATGTATTAGATACGAAGAAGCATTGCAGAAGATGAGAAAGAAATGTGAGCACAAAGAAGACAAAAGTAAAGAAATGAAACTTAAAGCAAGTGAGATCCATGCTTTACAAGCCAAACAACAAAAGATGCAAGAAGAAGTAAAAAAAATTGCAGAACAATTAAAACAAACTTGAAGCTTCTGAGAAGTAAAGTTTCTTAATTTGCTGTATCAGACATTAAGTACATTTCTTGTTTTATATTTCAGTCTCGGTAACTTATTATTCCTTTTTACATTGGTACTAATAATTGTCACTTCATTTTTATATGTTTTAAAAATTCCAATAATTTGTTTGTCTTAACTATTATTGTACGCATTACAGATTAATTGATATTGTATCTACTTATAAACATCTATGAAAAGTGTGAAAATATTTCAGTGTTCTATATCAGATATGTTAGAATTTGTTTCAAGAGTTGTTTAAAGTTCTAGAAAACTGGTCATCTTTGTTCTTAATTACATGCAAAGAAGTGTAATTTTATTTTATTATTGAACTAGTTTTGTTATTTGCATTAGAAAACAACAGTAATAAAGAAGGTGAGGATGGTATGGCTATGAGGGGAAATGGAGGAGGCCATTGTAAAATTATAGTAGTCATATAGTAGTCATTTACTGTGCATTCAATACTCTGGAAAAAATATGAGGATTCTGAAAAACACAGGGAAATCTCAGGGAAAATGGATTTGGAGTTTGTGTGGGAACCCTGTACAAGGAACTCCTAATATTTTACAAAATTTCTTCAAGACTAAACAAATCATCCAAGGACTTTTCATGTTAGGTTGTTTGAACTCAACACATGTTAATTTCCAGAAAAAATAAATTTTAATTGCAAAACTATTGTGCGTGTAAAGAATAGAACATATGTTTGATTAATGGAAGTTGTGTATAAAATGGAAGAGAACATGTTGTAAAGTCCTGTATAGCATGACAGAAAATGACACCACTACCTAGCATACAACAGAAAATTGACTTAGCTGGTTTTTCCTCTGACCCTTGAACTTATTTTAGTTTCTTACTCAGAATTAAGTAAATTTAAGAGAGTAGTCAGTTTCAGACACATTATTGAAATATCTTAAACTACCACAGATTTGGCAGGTTAATTATTTACTTATCAATATGTTATCTTATTCATTTGGTGAACAAGAAAATAAATAAATATATTCGAATCTACAAGAACTCACTTTAAAAGGATAACTGGGTCTAAACTTACAGTTGTTTCAAATTCAAGAAATGATAAAAACATGAAATTATCTAGGTCCACAGAGAGAGACAAAATGTTTTCTATTATTGTATTACTCCATTGAAATACAAGTAAGGCAAACAAAATATTCAGATGAGTTCTGTACATAATGTTTATCATTGTAATCATAACTATTAATGATTTGCAAAATTTCTCACATTGAGAAGCTTGTCCACAAGTTGGAATATGAGAACTTAATCCATGTATACAGCATGTACTGATTTTGTGAACTTTATACCTTTGGTTCAGATTCATGTGTACACAAGAAAAGAAGTGGAATGAAAAGTCACTTGAGTAGAGTGACGTTTATAAAATTAATTCCCTATTTTTGTATTTTTACCAGGCACTGTTAAACATAGAGGACTTATTGACATGGGGGAGCGGGTCCTCCTGCCTTATATTTATCTGGACAGTAACAGGAAGAGGATTAGTCTACTTCTTTTCAAATATATATTTCTTTCCTCATCCACATATTCAACATATTCAGTGTCAATTTTTCATTTATTTGCCTTAGTGGGTGGGATGAAAGTAATCCATCATCCACTCCTGGAGGGATGGGAGGGGGACCTGTTTCAGAATAAAGAGGGCCTTTGCACCAAATGCAAGAATTGAACAGGACTTTTCTCTGCCCTAGTTTTTGTAATTACTTTTTCCTTCACGAATATACCCTCCAACATGTACATAATTTTTTTTTTTTTGTGAAATTGGACTGTTCAGTGTGTGGCACTTTGGTTGGTAGCAATAATATTATCTAATCAAGTGGAAGCTTTGGCAAGGACGATTACAATCTCAGGTAGTGTAGTCACGAACATATGTAAATAAAATACAGTCATTCTCTATCCCTCAACCTGATTAGCCTTATTTGTTGTGGTAGAAAAAAAATGTACAACTGAATGCATATCCCTCAAGTTAAATAAGAAATGAATGTAAATCTTTCTGGAATAGGAATAATAAGATAATTTTATATCCACACAAAGAAATATAGAATACTGTAACCATTGTCACTTATAAAGGGTGTCCAGAAAATAACTATTTTCATGTTTCAGCCAAAGTACACATTGGTCTTTGGCCTGTGTATGATGTGCTAAATCACAATAGGGTTGGAGGTTTGTCGGCTCAAACGCAACAGTTACGGAGGTTTACATGTCCACTTACATGGAATGTTGTTTCATCGCTGAATAGCATTTTGCTCATTAAAACATTGGTCTCCACAGAATCCTATAAATTGATGCAATTGTCATACAGTCTGGAAAGTCCTCTGCATGCAATTGGTGTAACACCTGCAAATGCAAATGATATGCATGCTTCTTCAAGGTGAATCTCTGCACTTTGAATGCTGTCGATTTGAGGAGAATGCCCAATTGTCGCACAAGAGAATGCACCGATTTAGGACTCCATTCAATTGAATCATGTACAGATTCAACATCAGCTTTGCTTTTGGAAGACCGACCTGGTCGAGACTCATCTGCAACTGCACCTGTTCATTGGAACTTTTTTAGCAGTCTCCATATGGATTATCTGTAAGTCCAATTTTCCAAAATTTACACTGAAAAAATCGTCGTAGCTCATATGGTTGCCATGTTACAACGGCAACATATTAAGCAATGTAATCACACTGCAAAAAATGAAAGTTCCAAGTTGGCTGCAAAAAGAAAATAGTTACTTATTTTCTGGACACCCTGTATACTAACATGCTTAATACTTCAGGCAAGATGCAGTTCGATTTTAGCATTTACCAAAACCCAGAACACTATTGCATTGTGTTGTGTTACTTGATTTATAAATCATAAATTCATATTACAATTTTTAACCAATTGTGTTTATTCATTGATTGATCATAGTTATCAAAATACAAAGGATGCAATTAATTGTTACCAAGCATAAATATGACTTTCACTACGTGCATTAAATTGTTCATGTTTTGTGCGCACAATACAGCGTGTCCACAAAAACACTCCTCAATTTTATTTGGTGATAAAATGAAAACTTTTTGCAATATGTTTCTAAGTATGGTGTCAGAAGGTGTAGTAACTCAAAATATTTTTGTTTATTCCCTATAGGTTGTGAAATTGACCAATTTTTCCGCTAGAGGGCAGTAAATTCAAGATGGCACTTTCAAAACAGCAACGAAGTTGGTGTGTGTTAGAATTACACACAACAAAGAATGTCGTGTCTGTTCAACGTTCGTTCAGGCATAAATTTGGTGTGGAACCACCTTCGAACACGTCCATTTTGAAGTGGTACAAGGATTTCGTTGAAGAAGGGTGCATCTGTGACAAGTGGAAAGGGCACTCTGGCCGACCAACAGTCCCACAGCAAGTTCTTGAGAGTGTGAGGGAAACCTTTGTTCGGAGCCCCAAAAAGTCAGTGCGCAGAGCGAGTATTGAACTACAAATCCCAAAAAGTACGATTAGCAAGGTGTTACGAAAATGCTTGCACTTTCAGCCATATAAACTGCAACTGGTGCAGAAGTTAAAACCTGAAGACCGTCCAAAGCGACAGCAGTTCTGTTCGGATCTCCAGCAGTTAATGGAAAATGATGACAATCTTCTGTCGAAGATCATTTTCAGTGATGAAGCAACCTTCCACCTGCATGGGAAGGTAAACAGACACAATGTGTGGATACGGGGATTGGAGAATCCTCACGCCACGCTGGAGATACAACGTGATTCTCCTAAGTGTAATGTGTTTTGTGCCATATCTGAACAGAGAGTTTATGGTCCTTTTTTCTTTGAAGGTGAAACTGTGTCCGGCGACAGTTACTTGAATGTGTTACAAAACTGCTTGATGCCTCAACTTACTGAGGTAGGTGATTACCTTTTCCAACAAGATGGGGCACCATCGCACTGGCATCGTAACGTCCGTAACTTTCTCAATGAGGTCCTGCCAAACAGATGGATAGGTCGTGCTGGACGCCATGATCAGGTGTTTCTTCCTTGGCCTTGTAACGTTTTTAATATTCAATATTATAAACTCTACAAAAAGTGAAAATTGACGTAAAATATAGTACAATTTTCGGCCATCAGAGGTCACTGTCCTCGATTGCTCGACCGGTGCTGCCTCTCGCGGAGCACTCGGTATACACGGGCTGGACGTAAACTGCACACAGTGCAACAGAGGAGCTGATACTGACTGGAACGGAACTTGACCACTCCCCCTTTGGTCGCCAGAAGCCAGCGAGAGACGTACCTAGCCTGAGGCCTGCGAAGACGGAAGCCTTCATTGCTCGCGACTCGTAAAATGGACTGCATCTAAGGGAATAATTACGGTGATTGGAGTGCGGCATGGCAGGACCTTTTTGAGGCTGAACTTTTCTGTTATAATAGGTACGTAAACTCTCTGCTGTGCTACAAGAACTTTATAATTGTGTCAACATTCCAGATCGTTTCCCCCCCCCCCTTTTATCAAAAGTAAAGTCTATACTAATCCTTTACATTAGTCCTCCAACGTGAAATAAGGATAAGAATTGTTCGCCAAAATTGTCGAAAAGTGAATTGGGTGATTTATTAATTTGAATTTTGATTCACATCTTATTCCCGTCGCCCAAAGACTTACTGCGTTCGAAAAATTGAACTTTTGACCTGCGCGCATTTACTTCCTTGAATCTACGAACGTAACAATTGCATTTTTGGTCGACGTGGTAATGTAATCGTTCCGCCCATTCGACGTTCCGAGTTTACGAACTAAGACTTTGGTTAAATTTTCTTGCATACGAACAAAAGAAATCTACGTGTTCTCTGCAACGTATATCACCTTATGCGGGACGCATGTTCCCTTCCCTCCTTTACTTCTTCCTCGGTAGCATTTATCGGGAGAATTGGATTAATGTTAATGAATGGCAAAAACAATGCCGTAAGGTAAATCAGGGTAATAATCTAAATGAAGACTTGCACCGCAATTAACATACAAGGGAAATAATTGGGAAGTATTTGTTGATTGTTTAATGTGGATTGTTTAATTGGATTTAAGTAATATACGTATATGCATTTTTGTTACGCATGATTATATGATGCTCGTTAACTGTTGTAAATTAATTGTACACGCTGGACGTGTTTGTAAATTTGACGTGCTCTCACGTCGTTCATGTGAATAGTGTTTTGGCTTACGCTGATTGTTCTGTTTTGACTATTTTTACGAGCTTTTTGGTGTTCATGAAATACATATAGTAATTGATTAACGTAGTTGTCTTGTTGATGATTCACAAATACAAATTGACCTTTTGCCTTACTTGAAAATGGTAGTAAACAAACGAATGCGTGCATAAAACGCAAGACACGAGTCTAAGAGATGATTGAAATCCAGGTTCCATTTTGACAATTGTAGACATGGTAGACAAATAGAGTTAGTGTTTTAGAAATTTGTGAGGACAAATTATCGCAACGGAGAAAGCACGGTGTGCCATTCGTTGATGGACCCTTTTGACCTTATACATACCCTTATATATGTATATCTATTTTGTGTGTATATTGTATTACAGGGCTTTGTCTTGTGTTTCTCGCCGGCATTGCTCGTAGACTCTTGCACTGTCGATCGAGAAAGGCGACACAAATTGCAACTTGTAATATATAGTGTGAGGCTTCAAATATTGTCTAAAGTTGTGATTGCCGCGCAGCCGCTTTCCAGTTTAAATATCGCGAGTGATCACAACTAACCCCCACTATGTCATTACAAAATTGGTATCAGAGCACGGTTGCAATCGATCTGGTGTGTGAACATTACCTTGCTGCAGTCTTGACATTGTGGTACATCAAAATTTTTTTTCCCTCCCATTAATATTTTTTTTCCCTCCCTTTTTTTTTCTCATTTTGGTCTGTAATCCTTTTAAATTTTCTGCCCCCTTTAGATCAATTAGTTTTTTTTCCCGTTTAACATTATATAGGGTGTCCCTATAATGGCCCCTCCTGAGGAGAGTACAGTTTTTGACGCTGGATGCCAGACGGCGTTCTCCTTTCTTGTTGTGCCACCTTCGGTGGGTGCTAATTTTTCTGTACCATCAGCCCCTCCCGTTACGCCATTGCATCCTAATTTGTTTCCCCAACCCTTTTACAGATTCCCTGAAGTGCCTACTCGCTCTTCATTTGCCTTGCCATATTTACTCAGTATGCCAAGAAAATTTTTTCCCTTGAAATTTGTAAACTTGATCATTGGAACACTTCAGTTAACTTATCGGCACATGTCGCCCATACCCCGCAGGACACCGTTTCTCGGGATACCTCCCCTTTTTGCACGTATTGTCGTCGGAGAGGTCATCAAATTTCTACGTGCCGCCGTCGACCTAATTCTTCAAATTCAGGGGGTCATAATCAGCATACGCGTCCTTCATAATTACCTTACAGTCAATAACCTTGACGAATTGGCTGATTCGCGAATTGCTTTACAACTTCAATCCTCTCAAGCCTCCGGTCAATGAAGTTTTTGTATTATGTTAGACCATGCTTTTCCCATGCATTTATTTGTTCTCTTCTTACAGTGTTATCAGATATTGAATTAATATATATATATACAGATTTTAATGTGTTTATATGCAGTGTATGTAAGTATATATATCTAAGTGTCTTACTCTTTGGTGTTGTATTTCAGAGTAATTCCAATTATTTTTGTGGTAAATGTATATTATGAGAGAATTAATATGTTCTCTCTGGGATATGAAATTTGTGTACTTTGTTCTAACCAATGGTAATACCTCATTCTCCGTGAAACTTGTAAAAATGCTACCTCCTTGTTTCCTTCCTGTAGTAACCTTTCTCCTCTTGCTATCCTATTCCTTCCTTCTTCTTTCTTTCTTTACTTAGTATTTGATTTCGTTCCTTTTTTTTCTTTCTATGTTTTTTGCTCTACGAGGATGGAAATTACTACCAGTGAATAATTATGGAACCAACAATCTTTTCATCGCCATGGATGCATGCTTTTCATTCCATCATTGGTATTATACGGATTTACCATGGTAACTGCAAATGCGCAATGTGTGTAATTGTTCTGAGCAAGATTCTCGTGAGGATTCATACATCTAGGTGTTTGGCCGGGAGGCGAACACGATGAAATATGACTTCTTTCTCCGTCATGCTACGAGTTATGTTGGTATGCTTTATGCATCTTTATGAACCTTTTTAGTGATTAATTCTTGGAATGATTACCAAGTTTGGGATGTCAGACTCTTTGTGTATTGATCAATTCCGTAGGAAGAACTCCTTATTTTTTGGAATTTGGTATTTACTTCTATGAGTGTTTTTGTTATTTGTACTTACATTTACTCAGTGTGTATATTTATTTTGGATGGGTTGTTTATATCTTTTTGCAAGTCAGGGGGCATTTGTAACGTTTTTAATATTCAATATTATAAACTCTACAAAAAGTGAAAATTGACGTAAAATATAGTACAATTTTCGGCCATCAGAGGTCACTGTCCTCGATTGCTCGACCGGTGCTGCCTCTCGCGGAGCACTCGGTATACACGGGCTGGACGTAAACCGCACACAGTGCAACAGAGGAGCTGATACTGACTGGAACGGAACTTAACCACTCCCCCTTTGGTCGCCAGAAGCCAGCGAGAGACGTACCTAGCCTGAGGCCTGCGAAGACGCAAGCCTTCATTGCTCGCGACTCGTAAAATGGACTGCATCTAAGGGAATAATTACGGTGATTGGAGTGCGGCATGGCAGGACCTTTTTGAGGCTGAACTTTTCTGTTATAATAGGTACGTAAACTCTCTGCTGTGCTACAAGAACTTTATAATTGTGTCAACGTTCCAGATCGTTTCCCCCCCCCCCCTTTTATCAAAAGTAAAGTCTATACTAATCCTTTACATTAGTCCTCCAACGTGAAATAAGGATAAGAATTGTTCGCCAAAATTGTCGAAAAGTGAATTGGGTGATTTATTAATTTGAATTTTGATTCACATCTTATTCCCGTCGCCCAAAGACTTACTGCGTTCGAAAAATTGAACTTTTGACCTGCGCGCATTTACTTCCTTGAATCTACGAACGTAACAATTGCATTTTTGGTCGACGTGGTAATGTAATCGTTCCGCCCATTCGACGTTCCGAGTTTACGAACTAAGACTTTGGTTAAATTTTCTTGCATACGAACAAAAGAAATCTACGTGTTCTCTGCAACGTATATCACCTTATGCGGGACGCATGTTCCCTTCCCTCCTTTACTTCTTCCTCGGTAGCATTTATCGGGAGAATTGGATTAATGTTAATGAATGGCAAAAACAATGCCGTAAGGTAAATCAGGGTAATAATCTAAATGAAGACTTGCACCGCAATTAACATACAAGGGAAATAATTGGGAAGTATTTGTTGATTGTTTAATGTGGATTGTTTAATTGGATTTAAGTAATATACGTATATGCATTTTTGTTACGCATGATTATATGATGCTCGTTAACTGTTGTAAATTAATTGTACACGCTGGACGTGTTTGTAAATTTGACGTGCTCTCACGTCGTTCATGTGAATAGTGTTTTGGCTTACGCTGATTGTTCTGTTTTGACTATTTTTACGAGCTTTTTGGTGTTCATGAAATACATATAGTAATTGATTAACGTAGTTGTCTTGTTGATGATTCACAAATACAAATTGACCTTTTGCCTTACTTGAAAATGGTAGTAAACAAACGAATGCGTGCATAAAACGCAAGACACGAGTCTAAGAGATGATTGAAATCCAGGTTCCATTTTGACAATTGTAGACATGGTAGACAAATAGAGTTAGTGTTTTAGAAATTTGTGAGGACAAATTATCGCAACGGAGAAAGCACGGTGTGCCATTCGTTGATGGACCCTTTTGACCTTATACATACCCTTATATATGTATATCTATTTTGTGTGTATATTGTATTACAGGGCTTTGTCTTGTGTTTCTCGCCGGCATTGCTCGTAGACTCTTGCACTGTCGATCGAGAAAGGCGACACAAATTGCAACTTGTAATATATAGTGTGAGGCTTCAAATATTGTCTAAAGTTGTGATTGCCGCGCAGCCGCTTTCCAGTTTAAATATCGCGAGTGATCACAACTAACCCCCACTATGTCATTACAGCCTCCTAGGTCACCGGACCTTAGTGTTTGCGATTTTTTCTTGTGGGGGTATATCAAAGACATAGTGTTCGTACCTCCCCTACCTGCATCCATTGAAATTCTGCAGGACAGAATCACAGAATCTGTAAACACAATCACGCCTGATATGCTTTCCAGAGTCTGGAATGAGCTCGATTATCACCTAGATGTTTGCTGTGTGACAGTTGGGGCACACATTGAGGGTCTGTAATGAAATTCAATCACATGAAACTTTATGAGTTTTTACACGTTTACCGAAAAAATGAATACAATATTCCTCAAAGTTTTCATTTTATAACCAAATAAAATCGAGGAGTGTTTTTGAGGACTAATGCATGAAACAATAAATTACAATGCTTGACTAGAATGACAATCATATCATTGTTACCAAATAAATTAGTTTCTATCTGTACCTTCATTAAAATACGTTACTAATGTTGCAAAATATACACTTCAGGTACTTGATTACTCTACGCTAAGAAGAAAAATCATTACAGCAATGCTCTTAATACTGAAATAAGACAAAATGTCAGAAGGTATATATACCATAACTACCTAGTCTAGCCATAAATACTGTTACACACTATTTTGTGAATAAGTTGAATATGGTTCCAAACTTTAAACTTTTCTTTTAGTATGTTACACTTAACATATATTGCACACAAATATTACCAATCCATTTTCTAACACTTCGAGATAACAACTCAGAACAAGGAAGAGTACCAGATACACCCTTCATAAAGTAATTTGATGCTTCACGAACACTTAGTAACGCAGAGGAATTTAAGTACTCAGTAAATATTAATATTGATTTTTGCATAAGGCATTGAATTGTTGGTCAGACCTATATTGCAGAGTCGAAAATTAGGTATATAGGAAAGAGAAACACCTTAATTAAACAAATGGTAAATTTACGAATGCCTTTATATATATATATATATATATATATATATATACAGGGCAGGGTTAGTCAAAAGTATCGGGACAGGCCAGTAATAACGAGACCCATGGACAGTGGAAAATCACATTTATTTATTTATTTATTTACTCAAGAGTTTCAGATACAGTCTTATTTGGCCATTTTACACTGAAACAACATAAAGTAGCAACAAAAAATAACAAAAGATAAAAACAATAACAAGATGGGATAGATTTACATATTTTTGGTCAGTAATATACAAAAATTACTTTCTGGAAGGAAAATATCTACATTCAAGGGAAGTTTGTTGTAGATTTCTGGGAGCCTGTAAAACAAGGATCTTTGTAGAAGGGATAGCCTAGTGGTTGGGTTGTGGAAGAGTTGCAGGTTGCACGTTTGCTTTTGGGGTACCCTAAGTGTGAATTCACTGATTAGGAGATCTGTTGTGCTTTTGCCATTTATTATCTTGTATAAAAATTTCATGTCAGCTAGATCACGATGAAAGGATGGAGTGTGAATATTCAGAGCAGCCATGGTGTATGATTTGGATACATGTCGAAAGGAAGGTATTCTATGGCGAACAATTGCAAGAAAGAAACTGAGAACAGAATCTATTCTGGTGAGATTGGTTTTTGAGGCCATTGCCCAAATTGGGGAACAGTATTCAAGGATGGGCGAAATTAAAGATTTAAAGAATAAAGCAAGAGATGATTGGTTTTGAATTTCGCTAAATCTGTATAGAAGACCAAGTAGGCGCATGGCTTTTTTAGTGGTAGCTAAAATATGATAATTAAAAGTAAGTTTTTCATCCATGATAATACCTAGGTCCTTTTGGGTAGAGACGTTTTGGATTGGATTGTTTTCAATACAATAAGTAGACAGCACTTTGTTCTTTTTTAGGGTATAAGTAAGGAAAGAGCATTTCTGAGGGTTTAGTTCTAAATTCCACTGACGACACCATTTAACAAGTTCTGTGAGAGCGTTTTGAAGAATCATCATGTCATGATGCGATGAGATCTCCTTAAAGAGTTTGCAGTCATCCGCAAAGAAAAGTATATTGATAGGGAGGGAGGACAGTTTTTCAGGGAGGTCATCCATGTACAGAAGAAATAGGAACGGCCCTAAGACACTCCCCTGGGGAACTCCAGACAAAACGGGAAGAAAGTTAGAAGAGGTACCTGAAACAACAACACGTTGTTCACGCTCATGGAGGTAGTCCTGGAGTAAAGAGAGAAATTTGCCATGGATGTTAAATTTGGATGATAATTTATAAAGAAGAAATTTATGATTAATTTTGTCAAAGGCTTTCGAAATGTCCAAATATATAGTGTCAAGTTGGGAGTTATTATCAATAGCTCTGGCAGCATGCAAAAGTAAGACAGAAATATTTGTTAGGCAAGAGCTGCCTGGAAGAAAACCATGCTGTGCTGTGTTGATATATGGTGACGTAAACTGAAGAAACCTGTTTTTGATGATTTTTTCACAAATAATTGATAGTGGGGATAAAAGTGAGATTGGTCTATAGGATTTTACACGTTGCAAGTGGGTATTGGTGCGGAAACTGCATTGAATGGGGGTGTGGATATCATGGCAGCCATCTTGGATTCCGCCATATTGAATATCACACAGTATTTTCAAATGGAAAGGGGTATGTATGACACATCAATTTAGGCTAGAATCGTCCTACAAACGACAATCCGAACTCATTTTGGACCTATCGCCATTCGTGGAAGAGATAGGGTGTACTACGTTAGACTGCAAAAAATTAGATTTCTCTGAAAGAATTGTTTACTGTATTCTTGTGGGTAACTGTACACTGCAAATTACAGAGAGCATGAACAAGAAAACATGACATTGACTTACAGAATTCCTCAAAGCAAGTGCTCACACTGCTTCCCGCCGACTGTCTGTCAATACTATGTCAACCGATCGTAAAAACTGCATAGTGCACGTTGTAGCATATCCCGAGAAAGTCCTCTTGTTTTGTCCACAATGCGATTCCGTAGATCATTCAGGGAGTTTGGTTTGGTGCGATACACTTCGTCCTTTATATGCCCCCATCAAGTAATCCAGGGGTGATAGATCGGGAGATTGGTTTTCCTCAGTTCCCCTGGCGAATGGCGGGATGGTACCTTACTTCGAGGCTGTGACTTCTACTTATCTTCGTTTCATCCTTTCCTGCCTCTAGTCCTTTCCCCGGGTTGCTTTGATAGTTTGTTGAAAACAACATAATATCGCAAATTACTGAATTAAAGAATGCCAGTATAAACAATCCTTCCTTACAACAGAGTAACATACTAACAATCCTATTTGACGAATTAAGAGCATCAGGTACGTATTTATTTTACTTTCCCTTCCACGGACTGCAAAAACAGTATTCGTCTGGATATTCAAATTCAAATTCAAATTCTTTATTTACGTGGGTGAGGTTCAGCCTGAGGCTGTTCTGCCACCTAACCCGTGTCATCGATTACATTTAAATTTACATTTCTTATGTTATTACAATATTAATACAGTGTACAATAAACTGTATGATTTAGTTACAAAATCTATTGATAAAGTAATTGTAATAAATGTATGAATAAAATGATACAAAAATTGGGAAAAGACAACTACATAAATATAAAATAAAATGAATAATAAATAAATAATAATAAAAAAATATGTAGACAAAATACATAACATAAACATACAAGTTACATCATAGTATTTGAACACAATCTCTGCTCTGCCAAAAGAAAATTCTCTACTTCATTTTGAAAAGATTCTATTTTAGATATGCTCGACATGCTCTTAGGTAGGGCACTCCATATTTTTGCTGCAAAATATGAAAACGATGATTGATATGCCTGTGTGTTGCAGAGTGGAAGGTTAAATTTGAAATTATTTCTTGTATGGTGGCTGTGAATACTGGTGCGAGGTATCAACATGTCTGCCAGATACGACGATTTTCCAGATGTAATAATTTTATGTATAAGGCAATATGTATGCAGTAGTCGATTATGGTACATATTGAGGATATTCTTATTATTTATGAAAGGTAAAATATGTTCACGCCCGGGGATGCAAAATATGAACCGCATACATGCATTTTGGCATTTTTGAATTTTTGCTTGTTAAGTTTTATTTATTCTACCAGAGTATACTACGTCACAGTAGTCGAGAAATGGATATATGAGTGTTTCAACTAATCGCTGCTTGATTTCTGAAGATAATAGTTTGTTAAATTTAAACAAGAATCTAAGTGTTCCAAATGATTTATTGATTTGGCAGATAATATGCTCATCCCATGATAGACGAGTGTCAAATATCAGTCCAAGACTTTTAACTACTTGAGCTCTAGGTATGACATCATCATTTATTTTAATTGTTGTATTAGTGTGCTCGACCGAACCAATAGCATTTCGAGTTCCAATAAATGTATAACATGACTTATTAGCATTAATTTTAAGGCCATTTGCATCACACCATGTTTTTATTGCACCAAATCATTACTTATGTATTCAATACTTATTGCAATTTCTGTTGGATTGAATGATTTGGTTAGTTGAGTGTCATCAGCATATGAATGTACGTTACAGTATTTGACACTGAGGGTAGGTGTACAATATAAATCGTAAACAATAAGGGACCTAGTATAGATCCTTGTGGAACACCAGATGAAATATATAAATTATTAGATAATAAAGTAGGCGACAGTTTTACACGTTGATTTTGGTTACTTAGATATGAAAAATACCAGTTAGATATGAAAAATACCAGTTGAGGTTAGATTGTGAAAAACTGTAATATTTCAGTTTACTGAGTAGTAATTTATGTTGTACCGTATCAAATGCTTTGGACAGGTCCAATAATATTAATGCACTGACAAATTTCTTATCCATAGCCTGGAGGACGTCATTTGTGACTTTCAGCAAAGCTGTAGCAGTGCTGTGTGCCGGCCGAAATCCTGACTGTGAGGGTGGAAGAATATTGTTTTGGGCAATGAAGCTAAATGTCTGTTTATAGATTATTATTTTTTTAGTAGTTTTGAACACATAGGCAGAACACTAATAGGTCGAAGGTCGTTTACATTAGTTGGTCAGGTCGTCTTAGGGAGTGGTGTTATCAAAGCTTCTTTCCATTTCCTGGGAAATACGGATTTCTCAAGCGAAAAGTTAATACTATGTGTGATAATAGGCAAAATAAAAGGAAGCGATAACTTCAGCATTGTAGTTGATATTCCATCTGTACCAATAGCAATAGACTTGATTTCGTACAAACATTTTCTTACAGTATAGTCATCCACTTTTTTAAAAGCAAATTCGGGAAGCATATTATTAAACTTTCGGTTACTAAATTTTAAACATTCTTGAGATATCAGACGTTGGTCGATATTTAGACTATCAATTGAATTAATAAAGTGTTCATTTACCTCGTTCGCATTGTCAAACGTGGAGGGGAGATCATTTTTATTAGAGCCAATGCCTACAGATTTCAGTTGCTTCCATAAATGCTTTGGTTGTCTTGGTGTTTTATTGATGTTATGCTAAAAGTAACACTTTTTTTTTCTTGCCGAATAACGGATGTCGTGAAATTTCTCAGTTCTTTGTATTCCTTCCATGCAATTTCACTTCCGGTTCGTTTGAATTTACGAAACGCATTGTCCCTTAGTTTCATCAACAGCTTCACATTCGATGTAATCCACGGCATACGTTTGTTACGAACTCGTGTTTTACGGACTGCCGCGTTGTGGCCGTACAGGCTAGCTCTTTCCCCCCCTGGGCCGCTTGGTTGAAGCCGAACGATAGGCTGTTGGGGACCAAGCCGTCCAGGGTTCGATGCCCGGCTGTACCTGCACGGTGCACATAAACAATAGAAAAATACTATTGAGATTGGGGAAAAGGATGGGGTTGCATATGAAATTATAGCGATTTGATTGATGGACTGTGATATATCAATATGTATTATGTTAAGAATCTACATGATAATGAGAATTGCAAGTCCACACCTTAATTTCAATTCCGGTCACACTTACACCGATGTCCTGGCGCTGTGTATTGATGTCTCCATTGTCTGTCCTTAGGGAACCTGGTTGTCCCAACTGTCCGTGGTGTCAATCACACTGCCCTCCGGTGACGATTCCTACATATATATCAGGCCGCCGAAGCACACGTCACAGTTCACATCTGTCTTCTGTACGCTGACCAGTTACATATATAATAGTTTATCTTGTGACAAAAACTATCCCGTTCATCGTAAATTAAGTGTTAAATGCTATGCTCTCAGCATTGATGGACACTGGCTTCTAGACACAGGATGTTCAGTATAACCATTTTTACACGGACTTTCAGCGCAACCTCTCGACAAAGACTTGTTAAGGCAAATCCTCAACACTTCTATCGCAGCTTCTCGACAACAGACTCTCCGGCACAAGTTCTAGACACACACTTGTCACCTCAATTCTCAACACAGATTCGCAACTTCTCGACAACAGATTCTCCGGTACAAGTTCTAGACACACTTGTCACCTCAATTCTCAACACCGACTCTTCACTTACATTCTCAACACCGATGTCCTCTGTCTAGCTTATAGACGCACACTGAACCGCCAAAATTCACCGTTGGGTTAGGGGCTTTTGTCCATGTCCACTTTCTATTGGCTGGCGTGGAGGAGGGGGTTGGTTGCAGGGAAGAATGGAAATATTTCACGTTGGGGAGACAAAGGGGCTTCTGGGAGAGAAAGGGTAAATATAGCCGTCGCCTTTTGTGGGCAAGGCAAATGACCTTTGCTTGGCTTCTCTGAAACTGACGGGGATTTGGAAACGTGCTGAAAGTTCGATAATAATAATAAATGTGGAAGATGATATATATATATATTGATACTAGTGTGCACGTATGGGGATATGGGTACATTATGCCCCTCCCAAGTGCGATACTTGGGACTGAAGAGATCTCAAGTGAAGCACTGACACAAGTAATGATAAACATGTGGCCACCTTGGTCGCCTGACTTAAATCCTGAAATGCGTTGCATACATAAAATATGTTCAGTAGAACGTGAACAACAACATCATTGCTTAAAATAATAACATGTGTATCTATGGTTCCATTATACTACTTCATGCTAGATCCCATACATAAAATTCAAAATACTGTTGGAGAGTAAATACAAAACTAAATAAACAAGAAAATGATAATTCCCACAAATGAAATAATAATTCACCATTACTACACAAAACTAAGTACATATACACAATTACCATAGAAATACAGTAGAAATGAAGTAAAACGCTAAAATCAAATAAGAATGTTACATAAGAATATTAAATTAAATAGATAAAATACCAAATACACTAAATAGGTTGACAGATATAAGAGTAAATAATGTTAACGATTACAAAATTAACAAAACATAAACTTGCAATAAGAATAATATCTTTCCTTTATATGCTCTTTCATTTCATGCTGTCAGATTGTTAGCCTTACATTCCTTGCTGAGGCTGATGAAGTGGCTTCAGATTTCTAATGTTCTGAGTTCCCAAGGACTTTCCATTTCCAACAGACTCTATTGCATAGGCGTTTTGCGACACTCTTCTCACTACCCTCGCCGGACCTTCATAGAGCAAGAACAGCTTCTTTATCTTGCCGTCCAATTTGCTACTCCTTGGATGCGTCTTTACGAGAACAAGTTGTCCAGGGTCGAATTCGATGAACTTTACACCCTTTTCGTGATTTTTCTTCCTCTTCTCCGCTTGTCTCTTAAGCTTCCTGTCGGCTAACAAAAGAACTGTCTCTCTCGCCATCTCCTCGCCGAGATCCGGAAGGTGCACGAGTCGCTGTATTTCCCTTGTGGGGCGTCTCCCTGTATGCATTTGGAAAGGTGTAAACCCTGTGCTGCCGTGAGTCGTGAGATTCCAGCATTGTACGGCGTACTGCAGATAATCTGCCCATCCCTTTTGGTGGGAGTTGCAATAAGTGCGCAGGACCCTCACCAAATCTTTTATGAGTCTCTCAGTGGGATTTCCACTAGGGTGCCAGTAGCTGGTGTGCTTGGGTTCGATCCCATGTTCGCGGAGCGCATTGATCTATCTTTTGTTAGTGAAAGTCGGACAGTTATCCGACAACACCACTCTAACTTGCTGCACCTTCGTGACGTAATCCTGCAGTAGACATCTCAGAATCGTGTCGGTAGTTGCTCTTTTCACAGCATATGCCGCAGCGTATTTACTATAACAGTCATACATGACAACAATATACTGAACTCCACCTCTGCTACGAGGCAATGGACCAACCGTGTCGAGGCTGAGTTAATTCCCCGCACGCTTTTGGGATGACTGACTGCATGGGTCCACCGTATCTTTTGTTTGGTGCCTTCACCTTTTGACATATCTCGCATACCGCGAGCACTCTTCTAACGCTCCTGTTCAGGTTCGGCCATGTAAACAGTTCCGCGACGGCAGCCGACGTTTTGTCCACTCCAAAGTGAGCATAACTCGTGTGATAATATCGGACCAAATCGTCTTGCAGTTGCGTAGGTAAGCAAAGTCGCCAGTCATTACTTTCGGCACGTGTTCGTTTGTAGAGCAGCCCATTCTCCAGCTTGTAGAGTGCCTTAACTCTCCTCTCGGTCGGCGAACCAGTGGTGTTGACCACACCACCTTCTAATCTTTGAATGACGCCTCTTAGCTTGTCGTCGACTCTTTGATGGGCACCCAGGTCTTTCAGCGTGGGAATGACTTGTTTCTCAATGGCGGGCTTTAGTAGTGCCATTATTTCCGCATTGTCCTCCTGAAGATCATCTTCCATCGCCACCTCACTTGTGTCTGGATTCAGCGCTGCACGGCTGAGGAGATCAGCGGTCACATTTAGCTTCCCAGGTACATACTCGATGACAAAGTCGTAGCCCTGAAGTTCCATTAACCACTTTTCAATCCGCTGGTTCCTTATCCTGCATCTCAACATGTAGGAGAGTGGCTTGAGATCTGATTGAATTATAAATCTAGTGTTGAAAACGAAGTTTCGAAATTTCCTCACTGCGAAGACAACTGCAAGTAGCTCTCTCTCGCATGTGCTGTATGCTCGCTCTGCACGGTTTAGTGTTCTTGAGGCGAATGAAATCACCCTCGGATTTCTTTCCTCATCATGTTGAAAGATGGCAGCACCGATACCGGCCTTCGCAGCATCCGCCGCGATGTAGAAGGTCTTTCCTTGTAAGGGATGCTGCAGCATCACGTACTTAAGGAAATCTGACTTTATTTGCTGGTACGCTTCCTCGCACTCCTGCGTCCACACGAAACGTGCATTTTTCTTGAGTAACTGCGTCAGCGTTGCACTCAGGGTTGCCAGTCTTGGTGAAAATGTCCTGTAAAAGCTACAACATCCTAAGAATCTCCGCAGTTGCTTCGCGTTGCGAGGAGCCGGCATCTTCGCTATCGCTACTATCTACTTTCTCTGGCTGGGGCATGATGCCACGTGACGTCAGAATGAAGCCTAAGAAAGAAACTTCCTGCTTGCCTATCGTGCACTTTCGCAGTTTCACGTGAAAGCCTCCGACGAGTAATCTAGCGAAGATTATATCTAGCTTGTTCAACAGGCCTTCGTACGTTTCATCAGCGCACAGGATATCATCAACATACGGAACCGCAAACTGGAGCACTTCCTCTCCCAGCACCTTCTCGACGCACCTGACGCAGCCGCTGCTCGCAGTGCGCAGTCCTTGGGGAATCCTCGTAAACAAATATGTGCATCGGTCGTACAGGAAGGCTACATACTTCTGGCTCTCCTCGGACAGTGGAATGGAGAAGAAGCAGTGCGACAAGTCAATCGCTGCGAAGTACTTTACGTGTCCGAAGTGGCGTAGAATTTCTTCGATGGAGAGTGGGCGTTCTGCGTCGCTTTGTACGCGCCGATTTATTTCTCTCAGGTCGCAACAAGTGCGTATTGTCATATCATGCTTCTTCACTACCACCAATGGGCTGATAAACGAAGAAATTCCCCTTCTGATCACCCCTGTACTTTCCAACTTTGTTATTTCCTGATCGACCTGTTCTTTGCAAGCGGTCGGTATAAAGTTCATACGCGCCTTAATGGGAGTTTCGTCATCAACTTTAATCTCATGCATATAATCCTTAACTCTGCCTGGTTCCTCACTGAAAAGCTTTCTGTGCTTCAACAATAATCGATGTAACATTTGTTGTTGCTCAGATGATAAATAATCACAGCCTCGCACGTGATTCGCGATATCCTCTTCTGTGTATGCACCTTTCAAGTTAGCTTTGAGAACCCTTTTTTCCGCCACATTTGCATGCAAACTTCTCATGTAATTGCATGCTTCGTCCTCATGGTTTACATTAATTTCATTGATCTCGTCAACTGTATCAACCCACATGTGACATACGTTGCTGAGTGCATTCTCATTCGAAATGAAGGGTACGCTAACGCTTTGGTTATCAACGTTGAGGTGCATTGTTCTTGTGTCGAAATCTAACCTGGCCTTGTAATCAAGCCACGTGTCACACCCTAAAATCAAGTCGTGCCGTAATCCAGGTACGACCAGAGCAGGACAACATAGTTTTGCTCCATTTATTTCAAGACTCAATAAAGCTTGTTCTTGAATCTTTACATCTTTTGCGTTCGTCGCTCCTCTCACAACGACGTTGGTTACTCTGAACGAAGGCAAAGAGGGGTCATTTCTTTTCAGCTGGTTGAAAAGATCTGCATTAATTCCCGCACAGGTGGCGCCTGTATCTACGAGACAATGGATGACTTGCTTTCCTACGCATGCTTCGATTTGCGGGAGGTAACGCACCCCTTCATTCTTGAGGGTGGTCCCGTTATCAGTGACGTCAATGGACGCTAGAGACTGGTTTTGAGCGCTCATTTCATTCCTGCACAATCCTGGGGCAGTGTTGCCATCAGCTGATCTATCAGCGTTAGAATTAAACTTTGTGCTAGAGAACGAAACATTGGAGGGCTCATTTTCACTTCCGACGAACGGTACTTTTACCTTAGTCTCTTTATCTGAAGCATTGCTTTGAGGTGTCATCGGCCTCGGGCTATCAGAAATATGCGAAGGTTTCCTCTTCACGCCCTCTGAGTTTGCAGTACTAGAAACTGGTTCTTGACTCGAAATCTTCTCTGCCCTATAAATGGGGAATTCACTCGTGGTTCCATGAAAGTTCGAAACTTCGCCTGCAGGTCTCTCCCCATCACCTGAAGGCGTACCTAGTTTAAATCTGGGTGATTGGTATTACGTGGGTTCAAGTCCCGGTTGCTTTCTTGTTCGCTGTGCCGCCAATCGGCTCCGTCCCGCTGGCTTCTCTGGAATCTCGGCGGCCGGTTGTTCCAGCGTCCTCGGTTCGAGTCCCGGCGTCGGTCATTCTGTTCTCGCTCTCTGTTAGTATTGCCAGGGCCATTCAACGCCATTGCATTCTGATGAGCGACCTGCTGTCTTCTCTCCTGGGGGTTTTCCCTGCGGGGTGCACTCCACCTGTCGGAACTCACATTTGAGAGTTCTTTTAAAATGTTCATTAGTTCGGAAAGCGTGGAGGCGCTATGGGCAATCAGTGTCCTCTGAATTCCTGAATTGAACTGTTTACTAATGGCTTTGATAAGTTCGCTTTCCGACAATGGAGTTCTCAGCGCTCGATTTATTTTCACCTGCCTTGCTGCATGTTCAGCAAACGTCATTCTTGAGGCGTTGTCGAATTTGTTGGTATACAGCGACAATTTCAGAGCAGACATAGTGTTATCGTCTCTGTACTCTTCTTCCAGGGCCGCCTTGAAAGTAGAGAGGTCCCGTATGTCATCCGCTCGCATCTCATACGCCTGCTTTGCTCTTCCCGTCAAGGTGTTCCGGGCAACGCAAACTTGCAACTCTGGAGGAACGTTGCTGAGCATCAAATAGTCTTCCAGTTCTTGGAAATACGTTGATAGGTTCAGTGGACCTTCAGATCCGTTGAAGTTAGGCTTGAACAGAGCATGAACCTTCACCGAATGTGACATCACAGCAGCGGCGTCCGGCACGGTGGGTCGGTTAGGCGTCTGATCGAAGAGCGACTGGCTGACGTTCGATTCACTGGACGTCGCGACTCGTTGTTGTTGTTGTCGCTCGCTAATCAAAGGGTGGCGAGTTGATCTCTCGGAATCGCGTGCTTCATGGCAAATGCTATTGCGCAACACATCTACGTCCTTGCGAACATCCTCCATCGATTCCAGTAGTCCCTTGATCGTATCCTGCGTAGCGCTACGAGTGGAATCCAATTCTGCTTTTAATTGCGTCAGGTCTTGCCGATTCATTGCAATTGAAGCTTCCATCTGTTGCTGGTTTTGGCCACACGCTGATATTTCGACATCGATTCTTTTGATGTCAGATTGGAATCTCTCAGCCAGTTTGTTGCGGTTATCCTCACAAATCTTCTGCATCTCAGCTCTTGCTCGTTCGCCATCTCGTCATCGAGTCCCTCAGTTTCTTGTTCTCCTCACTGATGTACGAGTAAAGGTCACTTATTGATCGCTCATGCATTGATTGGACATTGCTGATTTCTTGGTGGATATGTTCACGTAGGTCCTGGGCCATCTCTTGCGTCACGGTTCTCATGCTGGTCATTATTTGGGCCATCATCTGCTGCATGCTCATCGCTCCTGGATGTTCCGTCGACGTGCTGGTCTCGCCACTCTTCTCGACGTCGTTATCCCCGCCTGCCATTATTAATTTTGATTGTGCGCGGGTAAGCACCATACACAATACGCCAAAATGCACTAAAGTTCAAATTCAGATAATTCTTTTTTTTTCACTGTTGACAACTCGTTGCAACTTTTATGCTCGCCGATCGTAGTACTTTGACACAATTCGAGAATTTTGAAGCGAAGCACTCGCGAACATCCCAACGGTACATGCAAAGGACTACTACACCACATGCAAGAAAGAAACTACTTCTACAAAACTACTGATAATGGAAACATACATGCACACAAGCAATTTAAAATATAAATGCGTCGATGTTGTTCTTCAAATGGTGGAAATGATGTCAATTGAAAACAAATATTGATAAAAGATTGTGTCATGGTTTGAAATTAGATTGAACTGAAAAAATGTGAAATTTCATGAAAAGTGGGTACTTTTGAAGCCAAACTTGGGTTCAAATGCCTTACTGTTGGGCGCCATTTTATGTGGCCGTACAGGCTAGCTCTTTCCCCCCTGGTCCGCTTGGTTGAATAGGCGGTTGGGGACCAAGCCGTCCAGGGTTCGATGCCCGGCTGTACCTGCACGGTGCACATAAACAATAGAAAAATACTATTGAGATTGGGGAAAAGGATGGGGTTGCAAATGAAATTATAGCGATTTGATTGATGGACTGTGATATATGAATATGTATTATGTTAAGAATCTCTACATGATAATGAGAATTGCAAGTCCACACCTTAATTTCAATTCCGGTCACACTTACACCGATGTCCTGGCGCTGTGTATTGATGTCTCCATTGTCTGTCCTTAGGGAACCTGGTTGTCCTAACTGTCCGTGGTGTCAATCACACTGCCCTCCGGTGATGATTCCTACATATATATCAGGCCGCCGAAGCACACGTCACAGTTCACATCTGTCTTCTGTACGCTGACCAGTTACATATATAATAGTTTATCTTGTGACAAAAACTATCCCGTTCATCGTAAATTAAGTGTTAAATGCTATGCTCTCAGCATTGATGGACACTGGCTTCTAGACACAGGATGTTCAGTATAACCATTTTTACACGGACTTTCAGCGCAACCTCTCGACAAAGACTTGTTAAGGCAAATCCTCAACACTTCTATCGCAGCTTCTCGACAACAGACTCTCCGGCACAAGTTCTAGACACACACTTGTCACCTCAATTCTCAACACAGATTCGCAACTTCTCGACAACAGATTCTCCGGTACAAGTTCTAGACACACTTGTCACCTCAATTCTCAACACCGACTCTTCACTTACATTCTCAACACCGATGTCCTCTGTCTAGCTTATAGACGCACACTGAACCGCCAAAATTCACCGTTGGGTTAGGGGCTTTTGTCCATGTCCACTTTCTATTGGCTGGCGTGGAGGAGGGGGTTGGTTGCAGGGAAGAATGGAAATATTTCACGTTGGGGAGACAAAGGGGCTTCTGGGAGAGAAAGGGTAAATATAGCCGTCGCCTTTTGTGGGCAAGGCAAATGACCTTTGCTTGGCTTCTCTGAAACTGACGGGGATTTGGAAACGTGCTGAAAGTTCGATAATAATAATAAATGTGGAAGATGATATATGTATATATTGATACTAGTGTGCACGTATGGGGATATGGGTACAGCGTGCTTGTCAAAGAGATCAAGTAAGTTAGCATTGAAATACTCTACTTTCATATCCAAGTTATCGGTGTTATATATTTTTCCCCAGATATTTTTTTCTGCATCCTTCATGAATTTATCATAATCAATATCACTGTATTTTCTACGGTATATAATTCTGTTCACGCTTTCTGGTTTGGTATATGCAAGTACAACGTGCGTCATTCTATGATCGCTATTGCTGACTGGCTTACCGACACCATGTTGGATTATATTTTGCATGTTGCTGACAAACGTCAGATCAATTAATGCCTTAGTCGTGGAGGTTATTCTGGTCGGATTATTGATTATTTGCGTTAATTGAAATTGATTAAACAAATTTTGAATGTAAACGACGTTAGCACAGTCTGGATGTAAGAAATTAATGTTGAAATCTCCAGCTATAACAAGGTCATTAACTAAGGGATACATTTTGGTCAATATATCTTCTAAAATTGACAACTGTGTATATGGAATACGCTTAGGCCTGTATACGGCACAAATACCGAGACGTTCCTTTTTTATTTCAATCATAGCTGCAAGGTACTCAACGTCAAACTCTCCTTCGATTTCGAAAGACAACGGATGCAGTTTTAGTCCCTCCTGTGCGTATATGCAGACACCCCCACCCATGCTGTAATGGCGATCAGAGCGTATTAAGTCATAAGCTGGAATTTTCAATGCATTATCCGTCATATTGGAAGTTAACCACATTTCTGTTATAACAAGAATGTCAATCTGTTTCTCTGTAATTTCGGTGCATATTTCCTGAAGTTTGGTAATAATGACTGACGTTTACATTTGCTATTTTGAGATCCAGGGAGCAGCCGGTTCTTTTCTCATCGGCGACAGGGTGACGGAGGACATGCCCTAGAGCAGTGGAGTTCATTTCAAGGGGGGTGGTAGGTTCTGTTAGAGGCATAATGGTAGAAGTAACTTCTGGAGGGTTGCAGAGCAGAGAGAGGTTGCAAACTCACTACATTTATCTGCAGATGCATAAAGGTTACAAATACAAATAAAAGTTTTCTGCTTTTTACGGTACTTTTGATCATTAGAAACTTATGAATATGTTTTTTTTATTTACTAACAATTAAACTTTGCTTATGTATAAGAACGTATCTCACATTTACGAAACTAAACTGTAAAATTATGCAGTTGAGATTAAAATATTGAAAGTAGTAAACAATAATGAAAGAAGCAAAACACGTATATATCAAAGAAAAGAGGAACTTAAACATGTAGAAGCTACAACTTAAGACTAAATGTGTTCCCGATAAATAAAAATTATAAGAGTAATGTGATGTTTAAATTTTATGTTATGAAAGGTAAAAGAGATTTTAAAAAATGATAAAGTTTACAGATCACTCATGTCTTCCCGGTAAGCGTTCAAAGTTCATCTAATTGCTACCTGTATACATCCCTTGTAGATTGTAGTCAACTTCCTCGAAGGTCAGTTACATTTGTTATTGTCCATGCGAATGTTCTGCATGGCGCTCATATTTGTGAGTGTTGTGCCAAACGAAGGAGATTTGTGTCCATGTCAGTCGTCAAAATGGAGCTCAGTGAACGAGAACATATTACGTTATTAATGATGCGTGGCTATGGAGATCCCAACCAATCGTATACCGAGGTGTGACAGTTATTTAATGCTACATTCCCTGAACGTAACCCAATTTCGAAGTCAACCGTCGAAAGAACCATTCGACGTTTTGCAGCAAGTGGAAGTGGTAAGGACCGTGTGCGATCAGGAAGGCCGAAATCGTGTAGCAGCCAGGCAGTTTCTTTCGATGTGTTACAATCTTCTGTGGAAAATCCGCATACATGGACAATCAGGGTTGCCAACATGCTGGACATTTCCCAGAGTTCAGTGCAACGAATTTAAGTGCGCAGTAAGTTTAAACCCTACAAAGTGAGTTTAGGCACGAACTGACGAAAGATGACTTTGATCGCCGTATTAAATTTTGCGAAGTAATGATGAGAAATATCCATAACGATACTATTCACCTCAATGACATTGCATTCTCTGATGAAGCGACATTTATGATAAATGGACATGTGAACAGACATAACTGCCACTATTGGAGCGATGAAAACCCACATTGGATGATGGTACACCATACCCAGTATCCACAGAAACTGAATGTTTGGGTAGGAATGATAAGAGGCATCATTCTTGGCACTATCTTCATTGACGGCAATCTGACAGGTGAGAAGTACTTGACAATGCTTCGTGAGCAGTTTGTCCCTGCCATCCAAGTGTCGACACGGGACTTTAATCATGTTTAGTTCCAACAGGATGGAGCACCGCCACACTATGGACGGGGTGTTCAACAATACTTACATGAAAACTCTCCACAACGATGGATTGAAAGACGACGTTTGATCGAATGGCCTGCAAGATCTCCCGATCTATCACCCCTGGATTACTTCCTATGGGGGCACATGAAGGACAAAGTGTATTGCACCAAACCACACTTCCTGAATGATCTACGGATTCGCATTGTGGACAAAACAAGAGGACTTTCTCGGGGTATGCTACAACGTGCACCTTGCAGTTTTTACGATCGGTTGACAGTTGACAGTTTAACGTAGTACACCCTATCTCCTCCATGAATGGCGATAGGTCCAAAATGAGTTTGGACTGGTGTTTGTGGGACGATTGTAGCCTAAATTGATGTGTCATACATACCCCTTTCCATTTGAAAATACTGTGTGATATTCAATATGGCGGAATCTAAGATGGCTGCCATGATATCCACACCCCCATTCAATGCAGTTTCCGCACCAATACCCACTTGCAACATGTGATTTTCCTCCGTCCACATGTCTCGTTATTACTGGCCTGTCCCGATAATTTTGACTAACCCTGTATATACGTATATATATACATATACATACATATATATATATATATATATATATAAAGTGAAAGAGGGGAGAGAAAACACTCACCGGACAAAGAAAAAATCAAATTTTTGTGATGGTATGTTACATTTTTTCTTTGTCCGGTGAGTGTTTCCTCTCTCCTTTTTCACTTTTTATTTAGCCCTTGTAGCCCTCCTTCCTTTTATCCTATATATAAACAAAAAGTTTAAGACCACTATGAAAAACGGCCAAAAAATCAGTATGAAGTGTTGTATGGAACCAACGGTTCCTGTCCAAGAAAGACGTGACGATAATATACATGGAAAATGCAATGTAGTCTAGCTTGAACCTCGCAAGACGCGAAACCAATTTTTTTTTTGAATGTGTAGCATGTGGTTGGCAAAATGGAAAGTGACAAAAATGTTGCTGAAGCTGGCAACATTGCAGCTGTGTGCGTGAAACCGGTCAGTACGGTAGCCAACCTCATGCAGATCCTTATCAGTGGCTCAGGGTCAGTTGCTGTTCATGCAGGTGACATTGCGGCCCATTATTGTGTGTGAGGTGTTCAAAGTAAGTAGAGCTGTGTGAAATGGCCCGTCATCGTGGGGAACAGGTAATTTTGGTTGAAAAGCGTGCTGTGATATGTGCACTGAAAAATGAAGGTTATTCGGAACACGAAATAGCAAGAAAACTGAATATTTCCAAAACTGGTGTTCATTGTGCATTGGACAGATACCGTAAAACCAACAGTCATGCGAACCGTGCACATAGTGGAAGAGCTCGTGTAACATCAGCAGCTGACGATAGATATATTACAAACGGAACAGGTGCCTAACAGCACCAGTCATCGCCGCTTCCCTGAATAACAGCAGAGTGACGCCTGTGTCTGTGTCAACGGTGAAGAATAGGTTGCGTGAAGAAGGCCTGCATGGCAGAGTAGCTGCTAGAAAGTCATTGTTACGACGTGTGAACAAGACGAAACGACTGGTCTAGGGCTAAAACGCACCAAGGTTGGGCTGTGGATAACTGGGAATGTTTACTCTGGACCGACGAATCCAAATATGAATTATTTGGCAGCAATAGGCGAACCTTTGTGCGTCGAAAGGTCGGCGAGAGAATGAAAGAAGAGTGTCTTGTTCCCACAGTGAAACATGGGGGTGGAAGTGTAATGGTGTGGGGATGTTTTGCCGGAAACCAGATGGGGGACCTTCATAAAATTCAAGGAACATTGGTAAAAGAAGGGTATCATCAGATATTGGTGCACCATGCCATCCCCTCTGGTTGTCGTCTTGTTGGTAATAGGTTTATTTTTGAACAAGATAATGATCCCAAACATACATCCAAATTGTGCACGTGATATTTGGAACGCAAAGCAACAGAAGGGGCATTCATTCTCATGACATGGCCACCACAGTCTGCTGATCTTTCACCAATTGAACTGCCATGGGACCAAATCGATAGGGACATCAGGAAGAAGTTACCCAATAACACTCAACAGCTATGGGAATTCATCAACGATGCCTGGCGTACTATTCAACCATCCTACCTGGAAAAACTATTGGAGGGCATGCCACGTGTTTGCGCTGCTGTCATTAAGGCCCATGGCGGACATATTGATGAAAGCAAAATATGAGGTGACATTAGTATGTATAGTGGCTGTACCTATGTTTGTGCATTGCCAAGCAGAATCTTACATCTGTTTCTTGTACATTAATTACGAAATACATTCATTTCTACTGATTTTTGGCACTTTCTCCTGGTGGTCTTAAACTTTTTGTCGGTAGTGTATATATATATATTTAACACTTCATCAACGTCGTCCCAGGCTTGCATTTAAACCATTGGCTGCAAACATTTGGCATGGTCACAATACACTAGAACAATCTATTTGCCACCTGAGCAACATTACAAATAGTGTGCTCCCGGATAATTTTCACTAATTTTTCAACATTACGAAAAGATTTTTAAATGCATTGAGTTTTGATGAAACATTGCAATAAGAGCACTGATATTTCTTTTGCAATTAATTTGGTTCTTTGAACTGTCACAAGGTCACAGTAGAAGTAAAATGTTCAAATACCACACAATTGAGAGTTTGGATTACCTGAGAGTGTTCGTTCTTTTCACAGTAAAACTAGTGCAATGCATTACCATAATCTTGATAAAGAAATGAGATCTGCGAGCAACATCATTGCTTAAGCTAGTACAATGGTAATAGGTCTTCGAAAATGACTGATATAACACATGTGTCGATTTTCTCTTTCAAGAAGCACAAATTGTAGGCAGTATAAACTCCATTCGTTTGTGCAAAACAGTTCTTGTCAAATGGTTGATGTATTGCTTACAGGCTTATTTAGAATATGGAAACAATGACTAATTACATTCAACTTATATAAATCATTAACTGATGAGTACAAACAAAAGACCAACTCAAAAATAGGTACATGCAGTGAAATGGGACTTCTATGAACAATATTGTATTCAAAAAACAATATGAGTAAAAATTGTAGTTAATCGCATAGTAATTAGGAACAGAGTGATCGAGCATCGAGGCTTCTTGTATCTTTACAATGCATACAAACAAACGAGAGACAGAGAGAAGCTGAGAGGTGCTGTGCTCTAGCGGCAAAAATCAGAACTATGCATTTTTCCACTAGACGCATAGGATGAGTAGCATGCTGTAAACTCGCATAGCATTGTGATGTACTTTTGAGTGAAATGTAAATTTTAAGGACAAAAAATACATTACAAGTGCATTAGCTCTTCCATAACACTTTCTTTTGAATCGACAACTCAGAAAATTACCTGAATGTGATGATAAAATTTGTCATTATGAAACAATGTAGGCTACTGTTTTCTGATCATTTACGTTGGGTGTACCGTCACACACACTATCACTTCCAGAGTGGAACCTTAGCTAAAATGAGTGTAAACTGAAGCATGAATATGAACGCTGTTATGGTCTATCACTGTTATGACACAATACATGGATGTTAAGTTTCAACTCTGCTCGAAAGACTCTTTACCCTGTAAGGTTTCATTTCTTTTTGAAACGTCTTTTAAATGTGTTGCATTAGATTTGTTTTGATCTATATGACATGTTGATTCAGGTGATTTTTTTGCTTGAAAGACTTTTTACATATGCCACATTGGAATGGGTTTTCACCTGTATGGCACCGCACGTGAATGTTAAGAGCTGGTATATGCTTGAAAGATTTTTAACATAAGTCACACTGGAATAGTTTGTTATCGGTATGACTTCGGATGTGGATTTTAAGGTGTGGTTTCTGCCTGAAAGACTTTTTACACATGTCAACATGTCACAATAGAAAGGATTTGCACCTGTATGGCACCCCATGTGAGTGTTAAGAGTTGATTCATGCTTGAAAGACTTTTTACATAAGTTACACTAGATTGGTTTGTTATCTGAATGAGTCTGCATGTGGATCTTTAGGTGTTGTAACTGCATGAAATACTTTTTACATATGTCACGCTGGAATGGTTTGTCACCTGTGTGACACCGCATGTGGATGTTAAGAAATGATTTCTGCTTGAAAGGCTTTTTACATATGTTACACTGGAATGGATTTTCACCTGTATGACATTGCATGTGGTAATTAAGGTGTGATTTGCACTTGAAATTCTTTTCACATTTTTCACACTGGAATGGTCTTTCACCCGTATGGCATTGAATGTGGACGTTAAAGTGTCCTTTGTGCATGAAAGACTTTTTACAAATGTCACACTGGAAAGGATTTTCACCAGTATGCCGATGCACATGTAACGTAGGTGTGATTTATGCTTGAAAGACTTCTGACATAGGACACAGTGGAATGGAGTTTCAATCGTATTGACACTTGAATGATAGGCCACAGAACTTTTTGTTCTAAATTTCTTACTGCAAATTTTACAGTCATACTTCTTTTCTGCACAAGGTGAATGAAACTTTAGAGAAGCCCCTGCAGTAAATGATTTCTTACATGCATCACAACTGTAATTCTTCACACCAGTGTCTCTTCGTTTCATCATATCTATTCTTTTGTTAAAATAATTTTTCACACAATGAGGGAAAATATGGTTCTTCACTCTCGTGAGCCAGTAAATAATTTTCCAAAGAACATTTACTCAGGAACTTGCTGTTGCAGATGTCACACGAAAATATTTTCTGATCTGTCTGAATGCACCTGTGTCTCTTGCAAGCATTTTTAGCAGACAATGTTTTATTACAGATTCTGCAGGTGTATGATTCATCCCTGCTACCACCTTCAGGGTGATTAATTGTGGATTTATATTTCTCCTTTTGTATTGCTACCACTGAGTCCCTAGAACAAGAAAGAAAAGTAAGGAATGATTGTTGCCAACATAAGCTGCAACAGAACAATTTTAATCATCACCGTGCAGTACACCCCATAAATAGACCTATTATTCTGTCAAAGAATTATTTAGTTTATCAAACTTTAGAACAGGTTCATTGTGACTTACTTGACTTAATTCATTTTGCTCTATCAGCATTTTGCTCTATCAGGAGCATAAAGCTTGAGTGAAACGCCTGCATTTCGCTCTGTGACCTGCCAACTCCTTGACCTCTCTCCATGTTTTCCTTTTTCAGCTGCTTATTCTTCTACTATTCTTCCACGTTTTCTTCGGAAATACCTACTTTTCGGGCTTCTTGGTGGTTTCGTTCTAAAGCTGCTACCTATATTGCTCCAGTTGGTTTTTGTAAGGTGTCCTAACCAACTCAATTTTCTTCTATTTATTTGGGTTGCAATTGGCTGTTGTTTAGTTTCTCTCCATAGTTCTTCATTTGATATTATTAGCCTTACAAAATAAGATTCATGATACTTATAACTTAAATGTACTTTTTGACTGAGCAATATCTCAATAAGTACATTTAAACAGCTCTGTGAATATTTAGTGTTTAGAAAAATGAAGAGGAAAAGATAATGAAAATGATTTCTTCAATGTGTACACCCTGTTCAATTCTTCTGTGTAAAATGAAGTGTATAGGGTGCCACTTTCAGGAAACACCTAAATGTCAAAATCTCTTCCACATAGTACACCCTGAACTGAACTTCACAGACTAATGAGGCTCCCCTATGCGGGACTTGTGTTGTGTTGTCTGTATATGTGAGTGCCTCTTTATCCATTTCATATCATCATTCTCATTGGCATGATTAGTTCAAAGTGGCAGAAATGTGATGTTAAATAAACTAAATCAATCAATCAATCTGATGTTAGTCAGAAGTTTAACCGTTAAACACTACAGTTAGGTAAGATTGAGAAAATTTTAAATTTTCGTTTGTCTTTAGCTTCAAGTAATTACAATTGCTTAACTCTCTGACATTAAAGTTAGTATTACTGGTGTATCGGAACATTTAGGAAGAGTTAAGAACATGTTTATATGCATTTGGGTGATTGATTAATTTGCTTTATTCTACTTCACTCTTCTGCCACTTCTGGCTAAACTGGACGATGAAGATAAGTGATGGGTGAAAATGAAGGTACAACAAATACAGGATTACTAATACTGATACAGTGTGTTTCAATAATTCCAGAAACTATAATATGACCATTTATAACAGTAAAACTGCAATAAATATTTCTAGTGAATTGTTTACATAACAAACTGTCTTCTGTTGAATTAGTTTTAATACAATTGGTTCTGAGTATACTCCATGCAGAAAATTCTACAAGTTAATTAATGGTGCTAGTCTCAAAAAATGTATTTTTTAATCTTCTGCCTACTCTTTTTGACTCCTATTTAGTGCACAATGACAAAAATGATGTGTGACAATTTAACATGCCTATCTATACAAAGAACCATTAGGGTGCCTGACTACCATGCAAGAGGCCCAGGTTCAATCCCTGTTCATGCTGCTCCTGCACCCACCCAGCACCATATGAAGTGGGTACCTGAAGGAAACTCTTAGTGGTAAAGGCAGCCAGGGGCGTGATGCTGATCACATCACCCCTAGCTTCGGCTGAGATCAAGAAAGTGTTGGGCCCTAACTCCGCACCACTTATACACCTTCATGGCATGGTGTAAAGCACAGGGGAACACGTTACTTTTTTTTTTACTTTATGCAAAGTACAAAAGAAAATCAAAAAGTAAATTTCACCAAACCCGTGTTCCTGTACTAAAAGAGATAAAATAATCATGCTTGATGGCAACACTGTCTGGAATGTTTTCTCCTAACACCTGAAGCAGCTATGCTACAGCTGGCTTAGTAGGTGAGCATGGTGCATCATATTGAGGTGGCACAAAGGCAAAATCGGAGTGAAAACCATCGCCAAATTATCATGGTGTATGGTGAGAATGCAAAGCCATGAACCATGATCATGAAATAGTGGCAGATGTTTGAAGAGGAAAGAACAAACATGAACAATGAACTGCATGTCGGGCAGCCTGCAATTGTGAACACTACCGACAACATGGATGGTGAATATGAGAATTTTGATTGTGAAATTGTGAAAAATCCTGATGTGATGGGGAAAAATGGATGTAATTTCTGTGATCAGCATTGAAAATACTTCCAGAAGGACTTATTGATTTGATAACATCCGAACTTTTTTTCTCAAAATGTCGAATACTGCTATTTAATCTTATTTTTTGAACACAAATCTTTTGCATGAACAATTGAACTATTATCAGCACAATTCTGCAATGTTGTAGGACCCACCAGTACCACATTCTAGATTTTTGTATTCACATCTGTTTATTATGAAGGTCATAGGAATTTTTGTGTAAAACTTAAATTTTCTTCTAATTGTATTTTATGTAAACAGAGTACCATGAGGTGAAGTATTTTGGGAAAAGCAAAAGAAACCACAACTGTATACAGCAAATAGTTCTCATGTATGTTTTTTTTTTCAGTGAACAAAAAGAGCATGCTAGAAAATCTCCCAGCATGTGAGACTTACAGGTGGGAGAGTGTTGCTGTGTCTAAAGGTTTAAGGTGAGGTGTGTCAATTTTGCACCAGGCATGCATTTATTTAAATATCGTTGGCATGGGAACTGCTACTAATGAAAATCCACGCATAATTTGAGAATATGAATTTCTCCCCATGTTGCAAGTGGAAAAAGTTTTTAAAGTTGATTATTAAGCTAAATACTGTGTTTGAAAAATATGATGAATAAGTAATTACAGAATCCCATGTATACCCTATGGAGAGACAGACAACTTCAAATTCAAGTTACGACCAAACAAATCGGACTTTTGATTCTTTCTAGTGCAAATATCATCTTTAATGGATCCTCTACCCGATCATATGTTTCTTTCAGCCTTCGGGAAGTTTGATATCGTCAAGAAAATGAATAAAATAATTCTCCCATATACGTAATGCATTTCTCCTTGCCTCCTATTGCCATCCTGTCAGTGTTCCGAAACCTGCATAAAAGAACTAAATTTCACCTTAGATTGATGTAAAGTTGACTTTCAAGGAGCTAGATTTATGAAGGCTGGATAAATTGCTTCCCATGGTAATTTTAGTTGACAAGGGGTTGGGGACACTGCTATTACCGATAACATTAATGTGATGACAATCTATTCTTAATTCTTAGTTTTCACTGTCTAGATCTGACGACATAATTCTCAATAATCCACCGATGGTTGTACGAATCGAAAATAAGGGATTACTGGATAACAATATTGTCATCTTTACCTAAGTCAAGGTGCTAATAAAAGTAGCTGGGGAGGTAAGAGGGGGTGGGATGATGCAGCCAACATAATAATATCACGTCATATGCAAATTGTATACGCATAGCAAAAAGTTGGACTATGTGGGTGGGGGCTAGTGATAGCATCATTGTGGGGCAGGGGGCAGGTACCACTGTTCACAACCAAAGGAGTGCATGAAAGAGCTAGATCTGGCACCAAAGTTGGCAACAGTGCTCCCAGCTGACTCAGAGAGAAGGACCTTGGGGAAATTGTCCCTCTCCCTCTTAAAGAACAAATATTATGGAGATAAGCTTCATAGGAAGAACAATTAAAAACATCAGAGAGAAGGACCTAGGGGAAAGTGTCTCTTTCCCCCCTTAAAGAACAATAATTATGGAGATAAGCTTCATAGAAAGAACAATTAAAAACATGAAATAACTGATGATGTCTCACAGATATCTGTAGGTTTTACGCATGGCCTTTTATGACATATCATTCTCTGGTTTACTGCCAACTTTTAACATTCATACTTTAACCATTTAAACATTTGACTATTTTAGACCTGTGTTGCATTTTTCATGTGTTAATCTCTTTGAAAAGCATGAAGAAGGCTTTGGAAGTGGGACAAAAATAGGGTGTCTTGTAAGTACTTTTTTTATTTCAGAATGCTGGTTATGCAAACCGTCAATAAATGCATCATTATTCTTATCAAGAAGAATAATGTTAATCACGTCTGAGAACAAAAAACCCTGAACATTGTAACATGGGTCTCAGCATACAGATGGATAAAACACAACACAATGCACTTTACACAGGATACTGGCTGGGAGTTCACGTGCCAGAAGCCAATTTCCTGCAAAAAAATTTGGCAGCTGCAAGAGTAATTTCTGATCTCTGGTCTTGTCCCCAGTGAACTACCGAACACAAAAGAGTAAAGTAGTAAGTACTCTTTTACATATTTCACAAACATCTGGATTTAAAAGGTACAGCATGGCCAAAAAATAACCCATGGATATCTATCTCTCAAAAAAAAAAAAAAAAAAAAAAAAAAAAGAGCTTGAAAACTTTGGCGACGGGACTCCACATGCTGACCATGCATCAGCAAATGAACAAGCCACTTGGCATGCCCTGGCCCTTGGAGGGCTGTTTGTAATACATAAGGTATCATGTTACTTGATCACGTTAAAAAAATCAATAAGATTTCAATGGTCAGAAAAACACCATTAACATGTTAGCTGCCACATGAGTTGTATTTAACTCATGCTAGTTTTACACCGGGGCCTAGTGAAGTGCATTTGAATCACACATCTCTTTACCTTTGGAGCCTCATGGTGCACCAGCTACTCATGCTACCAAGAGTGGCCGCATGGACAAAATTTTGCAGATGGTTTTTGAAAATTTTATTTAGAGATGCTGTTATTGTTACAATTAATATGAACAATTTTATATTTATCTAGCCTTAATTTTGACTTAAGTCTGACAAGTAAACAAAAAGAATCACACATGAACTATTTTCAAGTTTTTCCAATTGTGCATTTGGTCTTGAATTATTGCTGGCCAGCTCCTTAAATGATATTGATAGAATACTTTACACAGAGTCATGTTACAAATAACAAAAGACTCAATGACCAGAAGAAAATAATACTAAAAAAATAATAATGCTTGAAACAACAATATGCTGCAAGTCAAATATAACTCACATGGTGTGCAGCATAATAATTGATTCTAGCAGGGCATGCACATGACTTGCACACATAAAATAATTAAACACAAATTTTCAACTAATCATCAAGTAACATATTGTTTTCGACGTTTTTATTATGGATGAGGCGACATGAAATTTTGGCCAATAACCAATAAAGCACAGATACAAAATTTTCTGATACCAATATTTAGAGACATGCATATTTCATTTTTGACAAGAACTTGAAATAACACATTGTAATGTTAATTTTTTGGGAGTCCAAGGTTTTTATGGTCTCGGGGAGTGTTCAGATGATGATATGGGCACTCTGTAAATACTGAGGAATGCCATTTGGTATAACATCTGTCAATAATACCAACAAATCCTACCTCCACATCCTCGAAGGCTGTTTAGCCACATGACCCCTGGACAATGCAGTGAAAGCTGTAGCAGACGGTGGAGTGTGAGGGCGAGTATCCAGCACCTAAGCTGGTTGATATCAGCTAAGGGAGTAGACCCCAACAGAAAATCCTGGTCCTCCATAGAAATGGGGGTTGAGCAATACCCTGGTCTCAAAAATAACTTCTCACTAACAAAGCTCAATTACAGAATACCAGATGGATTAATGGAAAACGACCTTGGCGTACGAAAAGGAACAAGAAATATACAATCTGTGTAGGAATATGGAACATTATGACTATGTTCAAACCTGGGAAAATGCAAGAAATAGCTGATCAAGTCCTAGCAACAAAGTTGCAGATAGTTGCATTACAAGAAGTAAGATGGAAAGGGCAAGGAGAAATCAAAATTGACAAATACTTTGTGTTTTACAGTTGAAAAAAAAACTAACATGGAACAGGATTCCTAGTAAAGAAAGAAATGGTAAAGCACGTATTAGGATTAGAACCATGTAGTGAAAGAATCTCCAAACTTCGAGTGAAAGGAAGTTTTTGTAATGTAACTTTTATAAACGTGTATGCTCCGACAGAAGAGAAAGAAGATGACATCAAAGAAATGTTTTATAAAGAACTGCAAAGAATGCAAAATAGAACTCCAAGACATGACCTGATAGTCCTGTTGGGGAGATTTAAATGCAAAGATAGGAAAAGACGATGCATTTAATGAAGTATCAGGTAAACATACATTTAGTCTATGGGCCAGCCAAGAATTTGCTATAATTTGGGGGTACTAATTTTCCTTCATGCTGCAGTTATATGGGTGTGTAAGGATACTAAAAAAACATGCTTGCCATCTCAAAGTTGTAGCTAATAGAAATGGCGGTCCATCCAAGATGGCGGATGTTGAAATTTTTAAAAAATGACTATATCTCTGAAACCAACGGCCCGAACTCAATTAACTTTTTTTTAATGAAAGCTTAATATATGTTCTATATTTAATGTTATCTTTAGTTTTTCGACAGGAGCAACCGTTAAGTAGTTAGTCACGGATTAGTAAAAAAAATCGTATTTTTTACTATTAATTTTATATTTATCATTAATTTATTAATAATCTAGGGATATGAGAATAAAATGTTCCAAGCAAACATTGTAGCATAAACGCTTATCTTTAATTTGGCATATTACACTTGTTGGTTTTCACCTTAGAAATCATATAAAACAAATGAATTATGTAGTGTGTGCATCGAATTCTTCTAGCAGCATGTCTTTAGTGCTATTTAATTACACGTATTGTAACTGGTATTAACTGTTGAATAGTATATTATTGTTATATACATGCAATAACATTTAATAATAATCATAATAATTTATATAAGTAGTGATTAATAATAATAATAATTGTTTTTGTTGTAGTATTAACTAGCCATTAATTTTGTTTAATTGTTAACGATGTTCATGAAAGAATGTTATTGATGGATTGAAATTAAAAATTTGTATGCGTCAGCACTTAGGCTATACTCACCCATTATATTATATGAGGCCAAGCCCCTTATAATGTATAAAAAATCACCATGCGTGTGTCTAAAATCTCCTTACCCAGGGTAAAAACTGAGGGGGTACTGGATCACTCAGCACATATATTCCTATGAGCAATACACAGGAGACCATACATACAACCATACAAAGGTACCCTCCCCAATGGCTTAGTGTAATGTCATCGCCTTGTGATCAAGGGGACCCAGGTTCGATACCCTGTAGAGGCACAAAGTGGTTCTAATCCCTCTTTAAACGGCAGGTCCACTCAAGATTTTCCTATCTGTGCATAAAGTGTACTTAAAAATCTCAAATCAAACAATACTACAAATGATTGTGCTGGCTGTATGTTCAGATGCCATTCCTTCGGCTCATCATTCATCTTCATCGTCGCATTTAACCCAGGAAGTAAAAAAGCGGCGTAATATAAAAATATATAAATTATTGATTTGGTTTATTTTACTTCGCTTTTCTGACCCTTTTTTGGATAATCGTGAAGATGAAGATGACAATGAGTGATGTGAAATTGATGAGAGGACCATCATAAAGAACACACTTCCAGTCCGGGAGTCGAACCCACCGCTGGCATCGAAGTGAACCTGGTGCAAAAAAAAAATAGAAACAGAAAAGGCTTGATAAGTAATTTCCTTCTCCATAACTCATGATTATATTATATAGTCATTGTTCGCTGTATGCCTAGGGATTAATAATATTTGGATGTCTAGTCAACATTCCCACCTATTTAGCAACAGCTTCCGCATTTGCAGGTGGAGGCTAAACGAAGAAAAGTCACGGAAAGTCAGAAAGATATACACATTTTGAAACATAATACTTATAGACCATACAGACGGCTGTAAAAAGAAATGCTACATACCTAGTTTTCTTCCTTAACTAAAACGTGGTTTATTCTTCATTATACTAAAGATCAACCACCCTGGAAGTCGAACCCAGGATCTTGTGTGGTAGTAAGACTCTTTTAGAACGTCAATATCTTGGACATTGGTCAATCAGTCGATCCTGAACCATTGTTTGCAGAGGAAGACAATCTGGCAGCTTCACATTCGACATTTCACTCGCGATGTACGAAAACGAGATCCCAAACACTTTGTGATTCTATCTTCTCGTGTTTACAGAAGTTAACCACAGCTTGGACAACAAACCCTACTTCAAAACAAGCTTCAAACTATCTGACAGCCCACCAAATCAACAGATGTACCGACAGCTTCGATGTTTCTCTGGATTTTCAGAATGTGGCCTTTGAGTGCATGTGAGAAGAACCGCTATTCATTCCTGCGCCGAAAAATGGACAAGCAATAGAATTCTGTTCTTGGAATTTGAAACGCATGGGGATATCTTTTCTGAACCATAAAATAATAAACCCAGAAAGTCCTAGCCACCCACGGCTAAACCTTCCTGTTTGTGTCGTCCTTTCGGCACCCATGGTGCCAGTGCAGGGCCAGGTGGAGGGAAAGTACTGGTTTGGGGGGGGGGTGGATTCCGGATCTGGTGTGCAGCAGGGAGCAAAAGTGCATTTTCAATAGGTCTTCCCTGACCGGAGCGGACCATAAAACCATTAACTGCATCCTCTGCCAATACTTCTGTTTGTTGTGTTCAACAAGCAAGAAACAGGGAAATAAGAAAAAAATGCCTTGCTTGGGGTTCGTGCTACTGAAAATTGAAGAAGTGTTTCAAACTGCAAGCAAAATTTACTGAAGAATTATTTTGCAATATTTGTCATCAAAGTAAAATTTCCAGCAAATACAGGACAGTTTCCCGGGGTCACGTGGACGTTTGCCGGGGACAGTGCCCCCCCCCCTAACGACGTCTCTGACCGAGTGCCTGAAGTAGTAGATTTCCAAACTCGGGTTCGACATGGGCCTTCCTTGTGAATATATCTTCATCAATCGCGATTATCTGAAAGTGGCAGAAAAGCAACGCTAAATAACAAAATTAAAATACAAGCGAGGGCAAATATTTTAATTTAACTATGTGTAAATACAAATACAATAAATATCTTCAGCAAATTTAGAGTTTTTAAGATGGAATTCATACATTGGTTATAGATATGTTCATCAACTGATCTCGTATTCCGTTTGGGTAAATTCGGCCAATGTTCACGGTGGCGCACTTTAAATCTACAAAACTTATTTTATTAAATATACTCAGTAGTTTTCATGTGCTGTGTGTTTTTCTTAGATGTTACTATTGTATGCAATAACATGTCCATGTATTTTATGAAAATTGTGTAGAGATACTACTCAATACATGTTCATTCTCATAAAAACAAGGACGCCGACCTACGTGACGGAGTGGTTAGCACTGAACGCTATGGCGACAGGGATCTTTGATTCGGGTAGTTCTGGGCATGGTTGTTCGTTGTTTCATTTCATCATTTGATTTGATTTGAATTTTTGTTATTTATCGTCGCTTTCCTGCCACTTTTGACTAACCACGACGATTATTGATTTGGTTTGTTTCACTTCGCATTTCTGCCACTTTTGGCTAATCGCAAAGATGAGGATTAAATATGATGAAATTGATCAAGAACACCCACGCCCAGACCGAGATTCAAACCTAGGACACCTGGCATCGTAGCACATTCTGATAACCATTCTACCACGGAGGTTGGGTCATCTTTATAATTATCATCACTCATCCTCATCTTCGCGATTACCCTTAAGTGGCAGAAAAGTAGTGTTGACCACGAAACGAGACCAGACGAGACTTTGGTCTGTTTCGTCTCACAAGACGAGATGCCTCGTCTCGTAGAAGTAATACAGGATATCACGCCAATGAAGTTAAAATTGGTAGATAGATATCAGAAAATGTTATTCCCGAAAATGATTTCACTGTATAGTGAGAATAAATGAGGTTTCTTAGTCATAAGGCCATTAGTATTTAAAATACAGTTTGTTATTATTAGTAGCTTGGTAGTTTAAGGATCTACCTTGTTGTTTTTCTGGCTTCCATCCACTGTTTATCCATCCTACGCTGTGGGAGCATTCAGACCGAAGCAACACATGATGGGTGACAAGCCACATGGGGCGGTTGCACCCAAGAGGCTGTGAAAAAAAAAAATCCCATCCTTCAAGCGACGAGAGCCCCTTTAGATAAGCAAGTATTCGTCACGTATACACTACCAACAAACCGAGGCGACACGATACACGATACTGAGAAAACGGCCCAATCCGAGCGACAAGCGACACCATGCTCCTTCGTTTCGAAAGGTTGCATTTATTACAATCATTTCCAAGCGTCAGGTGTTGTTCGTTGCTTGTCGCGTGTATCTCGTAACTTGGGTCTGAAAGCTCCTTAGCAACACGCAACAAGCGCTCTCTTTTTGGCTCTTTCGTGCAATGTAATAATTTGACCAGCTTTTGTGCCCCCCCCCCCCAGTTAATAAAATTAATGAAATTGGTTTGTATCAGTGTCATGTCCAACGCCCAACACAGTGGAATGGGATCCAGTTTAGTCATATTATAACTTCGTTATTTCCTCCAACACTGAAGAAATCATGTATATGTTTTTTCCGGGTTGCTATCGAATATTTTATGGTTCAGCAGATTTTAATGGCGTTTAGAATTTAGAATATACCACTAAAAATGACTGCTCTACCACTTTGATAGTTTTAACGCCGTTCACTAGATTCAAAACAAGTGTAGGGGACGATACAGGGTTCGAAATCCTGGTGGTGGGGGCACAGGGAGGGTTTCCCCATCAGCAATCTTAGCCTCAAACATCCCCCCACCAAAAAATTCCAGGGTGGTAGTTTTAGTTATAACAAAACATACGCAATTAGTTTTGACTTCAAATGTATGTACATTACTAAGGAAATTATCGAAAACAAACACAAAGTAGTGTGGTTATGAGTTCTGAATTATTCCTCTCTCTCTCTCTCTCTTTCAAGAGATACATCAACAAAATATGCGCAGTAAAAGTGAAACGAGAATGCAATATGATATTCAATTGATTTACTCTAATAGAAAGCAAAAACTGAAGAAGAGCTTGTTCACAATAAAACAATTTTAACTATTTTTTAGAATTTATTGACACCTTGAACCAGTTAGTAAAGGAGTTATACACTCAAGATGGCGGAACGTAGTCGAAGCATGTTTTTTCTCTCCGCAAAAGGTGTCATTATTCTACTGTTTATTTGTTATATTTGTGTGTTTCAACGCCGTGTATGTGAAAAACAGTTTTCTATTGGGTCAGCGTGTAGTTTTGACGCTTCGTTTGATGTATGGAACCTGGGAAATAGCACCTTTTTATTTCCTGCAGCTGGATGTGTACCTGGACTCTCGGCAGCCATGTCGCGGTCACTGACCCAAGGGGACCAACCACGAGGTAAGCAAACTGTCGCCCGGCACTTTCACCTGCTTTGCCTCGTGCTCATGTGCGGCGACATCCACCTGAACCCCGGTCCCTCAAATCGAAATGAAACTTTCTCTGTATATTATCAGAATATACAAAGCATAAAGAACAAGCTCTCTGATTGTGCTATAAACCTCAGTGAATTAATACAGGGTGTCCCACAAACGGCGCAACTGGGAATTAAGAGTGGCGTTACTTTGTAACCGAAACCTGTACATACATAATTCATATACCAAATGATAGCTCTGTCCAAGTAGATATTTTTAAACATAGAAACAACAAACGGGGTGCAGTGTTGCCAAATGTAAGTGAAAGTGTAAATTTATTTTTCCACAAAGCATGGAAAATTGCATGTCAAACATTCGTACGGAAATTTGGACGTCAATTTCCACCTTGGGAGGTGGACTATTTCGCCGTCTATAGTTCAGAGAAGAAAACCGATCGTTTTCGCATATAGCCAATCCTGAAATGCCTCGTAAAGGCGTACCGGTCAAAATGGGTGTTTTAAAAAAAAATATGAGGTACAGTGGCAACACTGTTGATGTTTGAAGGCAACAAAAGGTGTGTTTAGTGATGGTCTATGACATGGAAATACTGGAAACAGGAAAAAAAGAAAATGAAAATTATGGTGAAAAATGTGTTACTTACCTACTCCTGGCAACCATGCAATGCGATAAGAGCGCCCACCGAACGAGAACAAAATAATCAGTTAGTTGTGTACTCAGAACTGTTTGAGCCATGCATTTTGCATTGTTCGTAGGGGAAGATGAAAATTGTTCTGTAAAATGAAGTACTCTTTGGAAGAGAGGGTGTTCATTGTGGAACATTATTTTTGTTCAAAATCGTACGCTAGTGTAAAAACTGTGTTTCGCGAGAAATATCCGAATAACAGTGTTCCAGAAAATTCGACGATATATCAACTTGTTTCCAGATTTCGTGAAACAGGATCAGTTAAAGACAAACCCTACGACAGACAACCACCAGTTTTGACACAAGGTGTGCTGCAGGATGTGGAGCAGAGAATATCACAATCTCCCAGGAAATCTGTTCGTAAACTTGCAGCACAGTCAGGTGTATCAAAAATAACAACTCGCCGAGCGTTAAAACAATTGCACCTACGTGCATATAAGGTACAGCTGTGCAAGAACTGAAGGAAGCAGACAAAGGTTCACGTGTAAGATACTGCCAGTGGGTTAGAAATTTTATTAGAGACAATGGTGTGAATATTTTGGATAAGGTTTTTTTCACGGATGAAGCATGGTTCCACTTAAATGGATATGTCAACAGTCAAAATTCTCGACACTGGTCAAGTAACAATCCCCATTTGTTACCTGAACGATCACTTCATCCAAAAAAGATCGGTGTGTGGTGCGCGATTTCGCGGAGAAAAATAATCGGTCCATTCTTTTTCAACACAACAGTTGACGGAATAGTTTATCGTGACCTTATCACACAGTTAATTTCTCTGTTGGAATGTAATGAACGTGATTGTGGGTTTCAACAAGACTCCGCAACATGTCACACGTCTAATGATACTTTAGACATGTCGGCAGAGTTTTTTGGCGATCACATTATAATCAAAAACTTATGGCCCAGTCGCTCCCCGGATCTGACGTCTCCAGATTTTTTTTCTGTGGGGTTATTTGAAACAAACAGTTTACATTAATAACCCAAGAACACTTGATGATCTAAAAATAAACATTTGCACAGCCATTAACAACATAAACCAATCAACCTTGCATAAAGTTGCTTCCAACATGATAAAACGTGTTGATGAATGCCTCAGGGAAAATGGTTGTCATTTTCAACATCTTTTGTAAAGCTATACTGCCTGTTACGCGCATTGCATGGTTGCCAGGAGTAGGTAAGTAACACTTTTTTCACCATAATTTTCATTTTTTTTTTTTTTTTCCTGTTTCCAGTATTTCCATGTCATAGACCATCACTAAACACACCTTTTGTTGCCTTCAAACATCAACAGTGTTGCCACTGTACCTCATATTTTTTTTTAAAACACCCATTTTGACCGGTACGCCTTTACGAGGCATTTCAGGATTGGCTATATGCGAAAACGATCGGTTTTCTTCTCTGAACTATAGATGGCGAAATAGTCCACCTACCCAAGGTGGAAATTGACGTCCAAATTTCCGTACGAATGTTTGACATGCAATTTTCCATGCTTTGTGGAAAAATAAATTTACACTTTCACTTACATTTGGCAACACTGCATGAACAACACTGCACCCCGTTTGTTGTTTCTATGTTTAAAAATATCTACTTGGACAGAGCTAACATTTGGTATATGAATTATGTATGTACAGGTTTCGGTTACAAAGTAACGCCACTCTTAATTCCCAGTTGCGCCATTCGTGGGACACCCTGTACAATATGACTGTTTAGTTTTTACCGAGACCTGGCTGAATGATACTGTGAGTGATGCTGAACTTCCGTTCGCCAAGCACTGTAACATTTTTAGAAACGACCGTCTAAATCAACGTGGGGGTGGTGTCATGATTTGTGTAAACACGAAATGGAACTGTAAACACCGCCGTGATCTGAGTCGGGCTTGCGAAGTTATTTGGGTGGAGGTAAATATTCATAAAGAAAAGAAACTTATTCTTGGTTAAATTTATGCCCGCACAAAAACTCTCCCCTCCATATCCTCGAAGCTTGCAGGGATTCAGTGTTGGCAGCTATGAAATGTGGAAATGTCGTGTTGTGTGGTGATTTCAATCTCTCCATTGAGTGGAAAAATACAACAACTGGAAACGTAAATTGTTCAAGTGATCAGTGGTTTCTCGACACTTTCATATACGGCATGGGGTTGAAGCAGCATAACATGCACAAAACGCGTGGAGAAAGCAATTTGGACTATGTGCTGGCAACACTGTGTGAACTGGAGATAACACCCAAAAGGAATTTGCTGCCCTCGGACCATACCTCTCTCAATGTCGCTGTGAGCCTCCCCTCTGCTGAGAAGGTAAAAAATCTCCACCCCCAGAACGGTCCTTGCCGCCTGTGGCGAGAAACCCCGTGGAACGACGTCCAGCGAGCACTCGATGCCTATCCCTGGTTTCTGCTGGAAGAGGAAGAGGTCAACGACACCATGGAGATGTTCCTGGAAGCCATCCATGCTGTAATAAAGGACTTTGTGCCTACCAAGAAAGCGCGTTCTGCAAAATATCCAATTTGGTTCGACAGCGAACTTATCCTTACAGTGAAAAACAAAAATCTGGCCTGGAACTTGTGGAAGCAGTACCCGAATGAACATACTCACAAAACGTTTAGTGATATTCGGAGACATTCAAAATATTTACTCAAAACAAGGTATACTGAATATGTAAATAACATAACAGCCGAGTGTGTTGCTGAACCGAAGAAGTTCTACTCGTTATTACATTCTAGAAAACAGAATCCTCGTGTGCCTATGGAAATTGTAAATAATTCTGACACCGCTGTTGGAGACGAAAGAGCACAACTTTTTAACACTTTTTTCATGAAAATTTCTCCTCACAGACAGTTTCCGAACCTCTTCCTCATGTTAAGTCTGTTAGTTCCCACACTCTCTCTTCGGTTAAAACCTGCCCTCAAGAAGTCAAATCTCTCCTCCTCTCTTTGCCGTTGCGCCGGTCCTTAGGGTCCGATGAAATTCCAACAATTTTCCTTCGCAACACTGCTGATTCCCTGGCTCACTTTCTGTGTCTTTTACTAAACAAGTGTTTTTATGCAGGTGTGTTTCCTGAACTTTTCAAACGTGCAAATGTTGTACCGATCTATAAATTTGGAGACAAACATTCTGTAAAATCTTATCGACCAATCTCTCTTTAGTCACCTCTCTATATCATCTGTGAGAAAATAATCAAAGACAGGTTGCTGAAGTTATATATTTGGACATTTCAAAAGCTTTTGATAAAATTAACCATAATCTCCTTCTTCATAAATTACAATCCAGATTTCACATCCATGGTAAACTTCTATCTTTGCTAACAGACTATCTGCATGCACGAGAGCAGAGTGTTATCCTCCCTGGCTCCTCTTCCAGCTTTCTTCCGTCCGTCTTTCGTCCTGTCCGGTGTCCCCCAGAGGAGTGTCTTAGGCCCACTTTTGTTCCTTCTTTACATGGATGATCTGCCAGACAGACTGTCTTCTCTTCACATAAATGTACTTCTCTTTGCCAATGACTGTAAACTCTTCAAAGAAATTTCATCGGAACGCGATTCACTAATCCTACAACAAGCTCTTACAGAACTACTTGTGTGATGTCTCCAGTAGAAACCTGAATTGAACCTTCAGAAATGCTCCTGCCTCATCATTTCCTTAAAAAGGAACAAACTGATCTTTCTTTATACTCTCGAAAACTGTCCCATCAAAAATGTTTCCTCTCAAAAAGATCTTGGTGTTATCATCGATGAAAATCTAAACTTCAATGATCACATTACATATACTACTAAACGAGCCATGCGTGTCCTTGGTATTCTGCACAGGTTCCCTGAAATCCAAAACCAATCAGCCATTAGCATATTTTTCAAATCCTTTATGTCTCCCATTCTTGAATACTGCTCCCCCATCTGGACTATGGCTTCTAAAACTAATCTTTCCAGGATTGAGTCTGTCCTCAGCTTTTTCCTCGCCATTGCTCGCCATAGAATTCATTCTCTCAGATACCTCCATGAAACAGATATTATGTCTATTTTGAAGATCCAGTCACCACACACTCGTCACAAACTTGCAGATACGAAATTTTTGCATAAAATCATTAATGGCAAAATTAAAACGGAATTCCTTGTCAACCAATTTCATCTACGAGTACCCTCCCGGCCAACCCGCAACGTAAAGCTCTTTCACATTCTTGCTACAAGGCTCTCTCTCCTACAGCGTTCTCTTTACTATAGGCTTCCCCACTTATATAATAACCTGCCTGTAAATACCGATATTTTCTTGTCAGAACACAGGTTCCGACAATTGGTAAGAATGTACATGTAACAATTTCGTTTTTTTGTCTGCCATCTTGTATTGTCTTTTTGTTGTTATTATTATTTTTATTTTTATTATTGTTTTTATTTTCTTCTTGTTGCTACAGTTTCAGTATAAAATGGTCTTTAAGTACTGTATCTGAAACTTTAAATAAATAAATTAAATAAATAAAATATCTTGTTTGAGTTGGTGTTTTATGTTCACTTTATGCACAGTAAGGCTAATTGTGACTGGACCTAGAGTAGTGACGTAGCCCCCGCAAGTAGAATATTGGGGTCTCCTCAGTAGAAAAGTAACAAGAATACTAAACATATTGACAGTGCTAAAAGGAATGGAATTGTTGATTCGAAGCAGGTGTTTGTTGACCTCAACTTATTGACTTCCTTATTTCAATTCATTATCATCACGGGGTGCAAAACAAACTGAATGAAAATAATGATGGACACTTTGTTTATTGTTTCTTTTGCAGTCAGGTGATTCTTTTTTCTGCAAATACCCTTCCTTCCCAATTTATGTTACAGACATATACATAAGTGTAGTAGATTCTGGAAACAAAATTAGGATATGAATCTCTGATAATAACTGGGAGAGAATATTGAAAACATTTGGTTGTACTTCAACACGGTCCTCCTTCTTGGAGGAGGGAGGACATTATGCGGCCAAATATTTAGTGCATCAACTATTGTACGTATCTTTTGCTTGATTATTAACAAAACAAATAGGCTCTTCCATTCTCAGATATTTTTTTTTTAAATGTTGTTTTTGGGAATTGCTTATTTGATAGTTAATACTTCCATTTTGGATTTTGAGATGGGTAAGACTTCAACCCCAAAAACTACTACCCTTGACTTCGCCAGCTCAAAGTCGGCATCTCTCAGTCGGCATCACAAGGTTATTCAGTGAAAAGTCTAGCAGAAGAACAGTGCAGTGCTCGAAATAGGACGTTATCCCCAGTTAAAAAAAACTTTCATATGAGCATCGTAAGTACATCATAATAAAATCATAACACACTGGACAATATTCGGTTCGTCAGAAATGTTAAAAAAAAAATATATATTAGAGAAAATGAATTTCACAAAATCCCCCCAAATAATGTACTCTATACGACAGAAGAAGGGGTACAGGTCCTCAGGGCAAGATAATGACTGCCCTCTGTGTACCACTTCCTACTGGGTTAGTGGCCCCCTGAAGAGTTTAACGTTTACAATAAAAATCAACTACATTGCCACATTATAGCAAACAATTGGGAATGTACGTGTAACATGCGTTAGGTGTGGATTACGTGAGAATTCTTTTACTTGAATAGGAAAAATCTTGGGGGCTCTTGGAAATAGTTGGTGGGAAGCTCCATTCTAAATACCACACGCAAGACTAATAACACGAATGGATAAAGTTGAGCAACTGACTGTTCCTGAATCATAATTCTAATTATGCCATTTACACTCTACAAGCCTGTGCTGTGACAAACAATGTATAAATGTATGAAATGAGATCTCCCCCCTCCCTTATTGATTACCATCTGCTAGCAAGTAAATTCATTTAGCATTTCGGAGGGGACGTTCATGTGAAGTCGCTCGGCACATCTGCTTATCATCGCAGTCATCGTATTACTAAATTCTACCGAGAACCCACTCAATCACTTCCTAGAATTTTATAAATAATAATGATGAACACGGAGTCGTCAAGTTATTTGTGGTGCCGTTATCTCGTACGTTACAACAAACATGTTCTAACTTTACCGACAGAATAAAAAATCGGATTCTTGCCGTCAGTGTTCATCTCAAAGAGTTTGAATTGCGTCATTGTTGTCTTACATATGTTTCGTAAATGTTTTTTACAATCGACATTTTCTGTTGAATTACTAGAATTAATGAAAATTCAGCATCAGAGAGAGAACACTGCTTGCAGGGGCTGCCAGTACACCACTGATCTTCAGTTTAAAGTAGGATCCGACCCACTATGTGCCTCCACCAGATATCGAACCCGGGACTCCTTGATTACAAGGCGAAAATGTATTCACTGCGCCATCGAGAAGGCAATTATAAATAGCTGATACATAAAAAATATCAAATTAATCCACTTATATGTATTTAATACTAATGTATTTTTTATATATTTGGTAACTTACTTTTATATTTAATAACATTATAAATATTAATCATATAGGTTCTATCTTCTCAGTTGTTTTGTAGAAAATTTGAAAATATAATCTGTTTAACTCCACTATCCCCTCATTTTCATGCACATACATAATATATATGTATAAAATTTGTGTGTGTCTGTGTAGACCACAATCTTCCTGCCCCCCCCCCCAAAAAAAAACATTAATCTTCAATGATTTCGCACCCTGGTATGTAGCTGCCAGGCAAAGTCCTCACTCCATAAATTCATGAACTGCATGAAATGAGAAAACGAAATATATTCCCCCTCGTTTTCAGGAAACCGGTTTCACTTCCACTCCCGTGCTTTCTGTGGTGAAGGAAACTCCAGTGGGTCAATGAATCTCCCCCCTTATTTACAGTGAGCAGCAAAAGAAGATGGCCGCAGCATCTATTGACCATCTACGGAACTGCAAGTTCCAAGTGCAGCGAGGTTTAAATATAACTTCCCCTTCTATAACCTAACTATTCTATGTCCGCGCTTTCCAGATTTCACCTGTGGACTGGCTGTTGCACCGCTGATGCACGCTTCGGCTTTCCATATTTCACCGGGGCTCACCAAAGCTTTCACCAGGTTAAACCATCACGTCATCAAATTACACCAGCCTCCAGAGATTGTGCGGCTGGTGAATTAAAAGGGCATCGTCCGCACTGAAGCTTCTTCTGATTCGTGATATGCATTCTGTAGGCAATAATATGGAATGTCACACAGATTTTGTTGCACGGAGGGCGAATAAACTGGATGGAGGCATAAATTGTCTACATTTTAAATACTACTGCTCCTTCATTTGCATTTGTTCACAACGTGAAATAAAGTATGCCGATGCAAGGGCGCCGACTTTCCAAAATTTCTGTGGGTGCATATCAATGGTGGTTAGATCTGTAATTATTAAGTATTGTATACTTTAAACAACTTACATGCACAATGATTGCAATGGTATTATCAACACGTTACTAAAAGAAAATACCACATTCATACAAATTAAAATGAAAAAATCTTCATAAATGCAAATAATTTTAATTGTATTGCAGAAAGAACTATTAAATGATTTTGTTGTGAACAGAAACTACAAAATGACTAACTTTATGTACCAAATAATAATAATACTCATGACATGTCAACTTTCAATATAAAACACATTCCCTCTTACGTCATTTGCACTTATGAATTTGTTTGTAATTTTGGTAATGTCAATATTTTTAGTCATTTCTTTATGAACATGCAAAATTGCCAAATCATTTAATCATTTTTGGGTCATTGTTGACCGCAAAAACGTTTTCAATCGTCTAAGTGCTGAAAATGACCGCTCAGAGGTACAAGAAGTAACAGGTATAGTTAAAATCACCCGTACAAACTTCACAAATTCTGTGAGCATTTCACACATGGGACCACTGTTTTCTCTACTTAAAATATTTGTAATGTCTGACAAGTTGGCCACTTTTTCTTTGTTCGTTCTGCACACATCTAGAAACATGTCCCTGTGCAATGTTAGCTTGTATTTATCAAAGTCTGTCCCATAGAACTGCAGAATTCGATCAGCAGCAATTTGACTGATAGCAAAAGCTTCCAAAACCTTTGTTTTAAATCTACGATTTAGCGAATCCACAGACACATAAATTATTTCAAAAAGTATTTGTCTGTACATTTCCTCCGGCGTTTGATACGTATGAGGATCACTACCTTCGTCGTAGCATTTTCGCATCTTCCTTCTTCTAGGCAAAACTGGTTCATCAATGTTCAATTTCTCCACTTTCCTCATGCTTTCATTCCACAACTAAAAAAATATATCCCTTTGTGAAGCTAAACTTCCAGACAAAGTTTCCACCAAAATTTTGATTTCTCGGTATGACAATGATTTCTTCTGAAAAGAAGAATGAAGTTGTTCAATCCTGTCGAAAACTGAAATTAACATTTTCAGGAAAATAAGAAATCTGAATTGATGTAGGTTTGAAAAATATCCACTAGCCTTCCCACCGACTTCACTTTTTTTCTTCTGACATATCTTCCAAATATTTCAAGAGAACGTCATAATTACTTTCCAACGATTGTAGTGATTTTACCCTCACACACCACCTTGTGGGACAGAATGGTCGCAAAGTCAGTCTGGGAATGTTTTTTACAACACCATCTTCGTTGTCTTCTTGTAGCGATTGAAACACTGCTAGCCTCTTTGGCAAATGTCTTACAAATGATATTAATTCACGAAGAATCACCAGAAAGTCTCGCATATAACTGATACCTTGCATCGCATCTTGCAAATTCAAATTATGCACCGAACAATGAACAAATATTGCTCTCGGCTCCAACTGAGTGATCCTACTTTGTAATCCTGTTAAATATTCACTGACATTACTCGTGCCATCATAACATTGACCAAGACAGTATTTTATGTCGAGAGATAAACGTCTTATGACATCCTGGACGACTTCAAACAATGTCCTAGAACTTGTTGAAGCTACTTCATAGAACCCCATAAACACTTCTTCAACTTGCAGATTTTCATCGACAAATCTGAAGCATATGGATATTTGTTCCTTCACTGATATGTCGGAAGTATCATCTACAATGAGAGAAAAATATTGTGCCGCCTTAATAGATTTCACAATATTTTGCTGTACATCGCTGGATAATAAAGAGACAATTTCATTCAATATATCGTGAGAAACCCACTTATATGTAGTTCGCTGCAGGCAAGATTTCAACTCAGGAACATCTTCTGCTCTAAGCAGCAGCAACTAATGAATATTTAATGCTTCATCGGTGTGACCCCAAATTGCTATTCCATGCTGACTTAAAAATTGGAGGGACGTTATTATCTTTAAAATCGCCTTGCGTGCATTTTTCATATCTCTTAATTTATGTGTTGAGATAAGAGATGACACATTGGTTCCTTGTTTCGTAGTTGCCAGAGCAGTCACGGACGAACGATGAAGTGTATATTTCTTGTGAACCCTGAAACGTTCAATTGCTTTTTGCCACTGGGAAAATCCATTTCGAACAAATGCATTACACGAATCCCTGTCTGCAGAAGTAGCAGTTGCCGATGGAAGCACTATAGCTACTGGTTTCAAAAGCGTTTTTACACACACTACAGAACACTTTGTCCAATTCTTTGTCGTAATAAATCCAAGGAAATGTCTTTTTCCATCCTTCATGGTATGACCTACCTGACGATTTCTTGACACTTGTTGCTAATGTACTACAGGAACTGGCAGGAGACACATTCTCGGGTTCCTTATTTTTTGACTGAACATGCTTTTCACTATGTTCAGTGTCAGTAATATCCACCTGTGATGACGACGACAAACGTATGACGAATTTATCCATAGCGACTAGCAAACCTACTGTTCGAATTCAAATGTATGTAAAGAAGCAATACTCAATATTGTGTTTCAGATTTCCACACGCGTCCCGTGCCACGTTTGAAAATTGCGAAAATTTTGCCCGGCGAAGATCTTTTGCTCCACCGGATGGTCAGTAGACCCTCTTCTTTGTACTAACTATTAACACGGTAACACCCCTTTTTTCTGAAAATGAGAACTTCCGAGTCCACAATCTAAGCTCCCGCGTCCTTCCAAGCCATTGGGCCCGTTCCGAAAGTCGCACGAGTTTAACGCGTTAAACGAGTTATGGCAACTGGCCGTTCCATAAGTGCATCTGTGCGTTTCGTGAGGTTCGTTATGCTGTCCCAAAAGTCGCATTCCGTGCGTCTCGTGCAAGAACGAGATTAACAAAACGCATGGGCCAGGAGGCTGGTTTGTTCAGTTAAAATCGTCTGCTGCCTGCAGACACTGCGGGTGCATGTGCTTCAAACTGCACTGCTTCGGGAATTGTATTATAATTTTAACAGAGAGCGATATGATGCAACATGCACAAGATGAGTGTGTCTCAACTGTTCTTACAATGTGATTAAAATTAGTAACAATATCCGCAGTAGAGTTTATTTCTGTCAGAAGGAAATGCCTTCCGCTGGACGCCATGCGGAAAATTTTTATAAACAAAACGCTGCGCCTGCGCTTTCGTCCGGAGCGTCCCATAAGTCTGTAAAATAACTGGTTTCACCAGATTCACCAGTCCAGTTACTTTCGTTCGTTTCGTTATGACTTTCGGAACGCACCCAATGTCTCTCCCAGAACAAACAAAACGATAACAATCCAGATTACATGAAAACAACTTCACTGAAATCGTAAACCACTCCGCTCTTATCTGATTGAAACAAACAAAAGAAGAAGAAATCAACTATTGAGGTAGTCGGTCACAATCGGCTTCCTTGTGTTTCGGTTTATTATTTATTAATGCTAAATATCGGCACTAATAAATATTTATTTTAATATTTTAAAATTTTATTTTAAAACAATTGTTGACGAATGGAGTGGGCGTATTGTAGTGTGTCCCTTGTAAGGAAACATCAAAGCAAGCCGAAAAGACGGGATTCTATTTACAATACAATATACTTCCATTGTTATTGTGGGGTCTGCCTTTGACTTGGCCAGAGACAGGCAAGGAAGGGGGGAACGTGTGCTTGGTTGCCTTTGCACAAACACATTTGAAACAATTATGTTTTAGAGATTAGAAATTTTAACTTCCATCTCAATGTTTTAATTGCTTATTATTTTTTGATAATGGCAAGTGAGAAAAAAAGTGAAAAAAGGTAAAATGATCCCTGTGCATAGCACCACGCCATGAAGGCGTATAGGGGGCGTGGGGGTAACGCCACACACTTTCTTGATCCGGTCGTGAGTGGCGGAGATGTGATCAGCATCACGCCACTGACTGCCTTTAACCCCCGGGTTTCCCCCAGGTACCCATGTTACTCGACGCTAGGTGGGCGCCGGGGCCGCTTTCAACGTTAAAAAAGTTCCCGGATTTGAACCGGCCGGGGGTCGTACCCGGGACCTTTAGCATGGTAGTTAGACGCGTTACCAACTGAGCTACCGCGGCAAGTGAGAAATATTTGTTTTATTATGTTTTTCTCATACTAAAATTCTTGTGAATGCGGCGCACCCACAAGATTATTTATGTGGGGGCTCGATCCCCGGAGTACTCACGTAGTCGGCGCGAATGTAGCCGATGCATCAAAACATTCGTCCATCTTCTGTTGCTACATGCAGGAAAGGATCCATTTGCAAAATTCGATATCTTTACAAAATAATTCTATTTAAATTATTAGTGTACATGCAAAATAAGATGTCGTTAAGTGAAAATATCCAATATTCATGAAATATCTTCTGTGATTTAGTCACTGATGGTGAATTTTTCCTGATAAACGCAAATATTCGTGCGCATTACGAATCTAACTTTCATTTGTTTCGGCATGAAGCTTTCCTAATTTCACCGAATTTGACATCATTTTTGGTGCACCAGTCTGATGCACGCTGGTGAAATCTGGAAAGCGCGGTGGTTTGGCTAGAAATCGCAAACGCGGTGTGAGCCAAAAATAAAGAAGAAGAAGCAGCCAAAATGTGAATCAACACGCAACTGTGCAAGCCAGTAAGCAAGTAAACTGTGACATTATTTCCTCTGTTTTGTTTGTAAACAAACAGAATCAGGGTAAAAATTTACTATCCTTCGGACACCTCTAATTTTTTCGTTTCGTCAATTTTTGACATTCTTACTTACGTATCTGCTTCGTGGAACATTCCTGAAGGTGCATCAACGTTGTTTTGATGAAATTAATTGCAATTTTTCACATTACCAGTACGTCTTTCTCCTAGCCTTTCCGCTTGCCTCACACACAATATCGCGCGTACACCTTCCTACATAATGACGCGTCGGGCTTGTCTTTTATAGATTTTCAATTGTTATGCAGTGTTTCTACCTTCGGAACCCAAGAAATGCCCGTGAACAAAGTTCATCAGATCTATTTCTTTTTCATTTTTTTCGCGATGTTTTACGAAAAAAATTGTAATCTTTCGTGGCGCTATCTGTGATTGGTTTTGGGGGCTATTCATCCTGGAATAAGTGGGAAACATCTAGAAATTGCTAAATAAGCGAAAATAAGGCGTTAGTTTTCGGAATGGAAACTCGATTTTCGCGAATTTTTTTGTTTCACAACCAAATATATATATTCCTGATACTACCAAGACACCAAATTTTAACTATGTTTGCCTAACCTAACCGAATTAACCTAACCACGTGCCAATGGTTCGTGGGGCTAGCGCCATTGGTTTGTCGGGCTACCGACACGCCATCCTTCCAGGGTTGGCATGTTTAAATCAAAAGTGTTTAAAACACTTTGTTTTAAACGTTTAAAACACACGGCTTTGTTTTTTTACAAATGTTTTAAACGTTTAAAACAATGTGTTTTAAACATGTTTTTTTTTAGAAGTGTTTAAAACACATTTTGGTACTTGTTATTGTATAGTCTGTGATACTTTTATTTTTTTAGCCACACTGTCTGGTCATTGATGGCCGTGTGCACGAACGAAGATCAAATTTTAAACTCGGATCGGGAAAGGATCACTGGAAAATTCCATTGCACGAAGACGGTTCAACACTTGATCGCGATCTAGGAACATCAAAACGAGTTTATCTTCTGAACGGCCATTCGAGACCGTTTTGGTGGCCGATCCTGGTTCACGATACTGACGCTTCGACTGCAGGCAGTTGTTTTTGAATATAAACAAAGCGGAAAGTGATATCGAGGGCGTGCAAACGCTAGAGATGTTGGATGTACAATGCTGATAATTCGAGAGTTGTGTAAAGTAAACTAAAAACTGCCAAAATAATAATAATAATTTGTGGTTCTGTGGTGCAAAGTCGAAATTTTTCTAAATACTGTACTTTCTATCCCAGAACACAAAACATGTGCAAGTGCAAGGTAAATTAGAACAGAGCAATGTTACGATATTGCTACATGGTGTTGCTACACGACATGACAATATAAATATATAAGAATTAAGAAATGAAAAATTCAAATACTTACCACAATACAGTAATAATAATAATAAAATATCTTTATTGAGCGGGCGAGTTTCAGCGTACGCTGTTCTCTCGCGAATGCATTTCGTAAGGCATTGAAGTCCCGTAGAAGAAGGTTCCATGCTTTCTCCTTATTCTTTTGTCTTATGCCGTCAGTTCTTTTTTAAGATTATTATTTCTTTACACCCTACTACATCCTTGTACTCGTCGACAAGGTTGATCAGTACATTTCTCAAATTCAGATAAGTTTGCAGCCCGAATTACTTTCTTTTCCTACACGTTGATACTTTAACACATCACACTATTCGGTGGGGTTCTTGATTGTCATTTGTTTTAGCCAACCAATCAGGTATAGCCTTACAAATTAATCTCGGATCATTTGAACGGAATATCTTGAACGTCGTTTTTCGTTGGTGCAATGCAAATCTTTAAACCAAGTTCATTTAGAGTGGATCAAAATTGATCCCGCTCATCTGAACTTCGAAATAATCGGCGTTGGTGCACTCGGCCATGAATCAGTGTCAATTAATCCGGGCTTTACGGGTCTCACTTATCGCACAACACTTGACCAACCTTGTGTTCTGACATCACGGGCTGCGTTGGTTAGGCAGGCTAGCTATGTATGCACAAGGTAGAAAAACTGTTTTGCGACAAGGGCCCGTACTTTACTGTAGAAATGGAAACTTCTCAGTTCTTTGTTTCGTACCGTCCTGTAAGTTTGAGACTGGTGTAAGTATCTGAATACACAATGCGTGATTTTGATGATGATGTGATTTTTTTTTCTTGCGATAGGATTCATTCGTTTGTATAACTGAATATAGCGGAGACGCTTACTTTTGGTAACACAATTTTGTACTTTGGATAGATAAATTGATCTTGAGAATCTATTATGACACTGCAGGTTGTTTTCTCCTATATAAACTGTTCAGGCAGCAGGAAATATTTCACACTGATTTTTCCACGACGAAGATAGTAATTCTATAATATTTAGTTTCTTGAAATTTAGATGAATATGAATCCTAATCTAGTTCAGCAGTGGCGGAAAATGGGGGCTATTACCCCCTACTTTTGTCCCACAGTAGAGGTGTGCGGGATCCCGAAGAGTCGGCACCAGGATCGGGAAAAAAAAGTCCTCAATTCTGGACATTTTCTTCAATGTAAATGTATGTCTGGAACGTATCGGAAATTGTTAGTTTTTGTACCAGAAGTGCAAAAACAAACACTTAAGATGAAAATTACGTGTAGAATTCGAGATTACAAGAGCTTCGGGAAATTTCGAACATATCCCGTCCCGAATGTCGAGATTTAAAGAATTTCCCGTCCCGACCCAAAAAATTCTGTCCCGCACACCCTTTTCCCTGCAGTATGGTAAACCTTATCTCCAAAGGGATATAAACTGCTCTTGCAGCCACTGTACTTCAATAATATAGTTTAATAAAAATAAGTATTTTTTCTATAGGTGTGCGAGACGGAATGTTTTTGGTCGGGACGGGATCGGGACAGGAATTTTTTTTAAATCCCGACATTCGGGACGGGAAATGATCGAAATTTCCCGAAGCTCTAAAAATCTCGAATTCTACACGTAATTTTCATCTTAAGTACTTGTTTTGCACTTCTGGTACAAAAACTAACTGCTCGGGAACCCGAAAAGTCGGGAATTTTTTTTCCAGATCCCGGTCCCGACTCTTCAGGATTCCGCATACCCCTAATTTTTTCTTTAACGACTTTAACTATAATTTACTGGGAAAAGTTGACTTTCTTTTGTTTAAAACACATGTTTAAAACATGTTTTTTTAAACTCATGTTTAAAACTATGATTAAAACAAAAAAAACATGTTTTAAACAAAAAAAACATGTTTTAAACAAAAAAAACAGTTTGTTTTGTTCTTTTTTAAAAAAACACAAATTTTGCCAACCCTGCATCCTTCTAACTCTCGTTTCATCCTTCTTATGCCCCTATCACACGGAACTAGATTTCTAGTAGGAATGGCCTAGTTGGCGCTGAACTGATTTTCTAGTTGGAAATCATGGCCGCCTGGCTGACTGCTTGACTGGTTTTGAGGAATAGGACATGTTCTAATTGCTACTAACTTCTTCGACTAGATTCTGTGGAACAGCCAATCAGAGCAAAGTTTGGCCATGTGAAGATAATCTGTGAGTTTGCAAATTAGCCTCTTTTTGTCTGTGGTTTCCGAGTGCATACAGCACGAAAGGCATGTTTACAATTGAAAAAGCTAAAATATTCTTCCATACGTGTATAGTAAACGTTGTAAAGTATGTATTTTATCAGTGCCGTTCTTCTCTACCTAAAACCATTTAATGCGAAGCGAGATTCCTCTCGGTTGAATAGTTATCGTATTTTAAAAGTGTGAAGTGATACGTTGTTTACATATCGCGCGACCGCCATTATGGGAACGAAAGACTATCGACAAGTACGGTGCAACAAGTACCGTGTGAGGCCAAAACTAGCAAATGGGTAGCCAGTCCAGCGTCAACTAGAGCATTCCAACTAGAAATCCAGTTCCGTGTGATAGGGGCTTTACTCTCGTTGCAAACTCAGACAGTTCGAAACACTGGATACCCAATGAACATGAACAAAACACAATCACGACGCGTGAAGGTGTACGCGCCAAACGCTATTCTCCGTCGGAGAATTAATTTTCAACGAACAACATCAATTTCAGCTATTCGCGATTAAAATTACCACCTGAGCGCTAGTGTCGCTTCCAATATGGCCGCTAGTAGGATAGATTTTTGTTTACATTCAGCAGTAGTACAAAAGAACAGCGTGTTGTCATGACTGGTATGGTAGAAAACGTTTAAATTACGCATTATTTTTAAATATTGCGAATGCGATGTGAATTCCAGGTACTCTAACAAACGTGAAGCTGTACTGAAAACGAAGCATTTAATTATGATAGGCAAAAATAACACGGAAAATGCAGACGAAACTATGTATACGCACTGGTTGTCCAAAGCAGTGCTGTATCATCTGCACGTCATGTAACTGGGGTTCTCGGAAATTATTTGAAAATAAAGGAATTGAAATTGACCTGTACTTGAAAAGCTGGGACAGGAGAAAATTGCGAACATGTCGTTGCAGTTCTTTCTCGAAAGAGAAAGGCTGGTTTAATAATAATATTCACGATTTCATGACCAGGCTATACTCACTGAAAAAGGACATCGTACTGAATGAAACAGTAACATTAGCATATCCACTTTTTTTCTGGTTACATTTGACATTAATTCATTCTCAAACTATTTTCATCTTCCCTCTTAATCGACTTGCACCTGTTCCAAATTTCACACATACGTAACATCGGTAATACATGGACGCATTGGTTAAGACGCTTCATGATTTTTCGGAAAAAAAAGCTTTATTTATAAAGTACAATTTAAAACTTTACTTTGATGGAAATATATATTTATCTCTCGATAAATAAAGTAAGCAGACTCGTGCATTCTTCGTAATTTCCTTGCCGAATTACAGTGTTATATCCCCCATACCAATCTTCTGTCAATTACGTTTTCCCTGATTTATTAACAAATTTCATTTTGTTGATTCCACGGGGTGGAAACACATGAAACCTTTTAATTTGTTCTGACCCATAAAACTATTTAGAGCAAAAAAAACCTGAACAGTAGACCTTACTTTCTCGCATATCCACCATGCTTTAAACGGCTTCAACACAACGTATCCTACTTATGCCCGTTTGCACCAACACTGCATTAACTCGCGAGTAAAGTGATCCGTGGGTCAGAGTAATCCTCGAGTAACGATCATCTTCTATTGCACCAACATGAAATGTGCGATGAACATCGAGAGTCAAGAGACTCTGGATCAGTGTTGCCACAATCTGTAAGCACAATTTCCCTTTGCAAGGGGTAGAATTTCCCTTTTTCGCCCATTTTTTCCCTTCATCTAAAGAATTATTATTATTAACAATAATAATAATAAATATTATCGTTGACCCATGTTCGTATGTATGTATAAAATGTTAAAGAATTTAACTTTTAAATGCTACGACGCCAGTGGTCCTGGTTCGAATCCCGTCCTGGGCATGGCTGTTTGTGAGTGTCTATTCATAAATTTCATCATATTTCATTCATATTTCATCCGCATCTTTGCAATTAGCCAAAAGTGGCAGAAAAGTGAAGTAAAATAAACCAAATCAATAAACAATAAAATCAATAAATCAATAACTTTAAATGTATTTTTTTGGAAGATTTAGATTTTATTGCTAAACCAAGTCAATTTCTTCGTTTTGAGATGAAAGCTAAAACTACGTTAAAGTTGGCAACTTTAAGTAAGTAAGATTTTCTTAAGTAAAAAGCCAAACACACAAATAGAGATTGGATTTAGGGAGGCCAATGCCCCTTGTCTTCATCACACCATCAGAAGAAAATTAAAAATATTCGACACAAAATGCTGTTCTAGTAAGGCGTAGATGAAACGACACTTCCTTTAAGTATGAAGAGTTTGTGTGGAAACTCACATTTTTGCCTCCCCATCAAAATTTTTAAATTCCACGCATGTGTATGGGGGTTATTCCTGAGTAAACAAAAATATATAGTACATACCTGAGTAAATGTTCCATTCTGGTAAATTTCACATATTAGGTGGAACTTCTAAAACACAACAAGTTTTTTATTAAAATTTAATCCATTGAGTCTGAGAGGTATTGTTAGTCACATCTTCCCTCTCCGCACGGAATTTTTTAACTTGTTTCCGTGGTGTTTTCTCATTTTCCGATATAATTCTTCACGACGTTTTCTAATATATTTTGGAGTTGTAGATCTTTTCCTTTGCTCCCCTTGTTCTTCCATCGTCTTAAACAGACACAACCTTCCCTTCCACCGAACACTCGCACACGAATAACAGAGTGGGCCTCCCCGATGGCGCAGTGGTAGCGTCGTTGCCTTGTAATCAAGGGGTCCTGGATTCGATACCCGGTGGAGGCATAAGTGGTTTGGATCCCACTTTAAACTGTACATCCAGTCCCGATTAACCTTACTGTGCATAAAGTGGACGTAAAACAGCAACTCAAACCAAACCAAACTAATAACCCAGTGTCCAATGAAAACTGAAGTAAATATAGTTTGCGACAAAGAGAACTTTATGGTTTGCACGTGCAGTGTTGAGGCAAAATTCAGTGAACCGCGGAAAGCCTTACATAAACAATACCCTCAGACTCCCACTCCCAAAGCCGGGATATAAGGGTGAATGGTCAATGACCTCCGGCCCCAAACGGTAGCCATATGTGGACCAACCCAAATTCCACCCTTCCTCTCAGAACAAACCAAAGTATATGACAAAATAAAAGAGAAAGTTCTCATTTTCAAAACTGGAATCACTTATAATGTTTAATATATTTAATGTCGAGTCTGTCTTAAAATTTCCCTGAAAATTCGCTATTTTTCATCAAATTTCCCTTTTCCCTTTTTACTTATAATTAGTTCCAAATTTCCCTTCAAAAAGGGAAATTTCCCTTCATGTGGCAACACTGCTCTGGATTAACCCTAGGAGAAAAGCTAGCCTCAAAGCAAGCATCTAAACTTCTTAAGAATGGAAGTAAGTGATTGGTTAAGAGTCAAAACGTCACAAAGTAACAAAAGACAGCTCTCCTCCGCAACAGCAGAATCGTCAGAAAGCGCGCTATTGTGTAGGGTAGGAGAAAGAACATTGTTTGCCGAAAGTTTTTTTTCTCTTTTTGTGGGCCTGTTGTGTGAATTGTACACGTGATGGAATGTGAGAATGGAAAAAAGCGAGCACCAAATTTTACTCCACAGGAGACTGAGTACCTTCTGTACTTGGTGGAGAAATTCAAATTGAAAATTGAAAATAAGAAGACCGATGCCGTGAGCAATGTAGAAAAGGAAGTAGCCTGGCAAAACTTCACGTCCGAATTCAATGCGTTGCCAAATACACAAAAAAGAACGTGCATAAATTTAAAGAATGCGGTGAAGAATATAAAGAAGAGAGCTAGAAAACAACTAGCGCAAGACCGGAGGTCCTTGTATGCGACAGGTGGAGGTCCACAGGATACTGTCGTAGACAAGGTGTCGGAGAAAATTACCAGTATTTTACCCCAAAGGTTCGAACGTTTGGACAATCCGTTTGATTCGGATTATGTAGAAGGTAAGCATTTGTGCTATTATTATTATTAATTTATATTTTTAGACTATCAGGCATAATGCATTTTTGGTGGGAAATGCAATCACCTTTATTGTGGGCTGCTCCAATTTTCCATATATGTTATTGTAGTTGTTGTTACACAATCTATTTTAGTTATCTACATCCCCAGAAAATGTAATAAATCTATAAAATGCAGTACACATGTAAATTTTGAGGAATATAATCCATTTTGGTAAAATTGCGTTATGTGCAGGACAACTTTCTTCATTTTTACAGAAGAAACTACGGATATATATATATATATATCGCATCACACTTTATGGACAACATTAATAAATGCATCAAAATTCTTACCTGTTGCAAAAAATCGTAAAGTGACCAGTATTTGCAGCACAGGTGGAACAGGGTGATTCCTTGCGGAAGGATAATTCAACCGTTCTCCAAATCTTCTGACCAAATTTGAGACGGTTGCCTTCGATAAGCGAAATCTTTTGACAAAAGCATCATCTGTCAAGGTTTCCATTGGATTGCTTCGATCTCTCAATACACGTTCCGGCGGTAAAACTTCTTCAATTTCTTCTATAATATCTAAAACCTCGACGGCTTCCACTTCTTCCGCCATATTTAATATCACGCTGGCTCGCTGGCTTTACACTTGACCCACACTTTACTCGCCGATCTCGGAGGGCAAAGTTCAAGGTAGATAGAGATTAGGTAAAGCCATCCGAAGATTGCCGATCTTGCACGAACGCGTGACGTCACCAGAGAGGGAGTGAGCTCGGCTGAAGCAGACGGCTCCTAGCATTTATATGGGAGATTCAGAGAGCGAAAGTATATTATTACTTTTAGGAGGGGGAAAATATCAATTGTCATCCCCAAGATGGTATTGAGGTATCCTTTTAATGATTAGTAACATAAATGAAAACGCGCTACTTTTAAAAGGGGGCAAAGTACATGTGAAAAAATGTATTTTGAAAATCCATATTCCTGAAACTTTCTGACCGATGCGCTATAAAGAAAGTTGCGTGTTCTCCTTTAGAATTTAGTCATTTTACAAATTGTAATACCATTTTAACAAAAATGTTGCATGCTAAAGAAGAATTAAAGAGTTTTAAAAAATAATTGATTAATAGACTTAGTTTATTTTACTTCGCTTATCTGTGGCTATGGCTAATCGCAAAGATGAGGGTGCATGATGATATGATGAAATTGAAGAAAGGAAAGTAGACCCATGCCCGGACGGGGATTCGAACCTGGGGGCTCTTGGCATCGTAAAGCGTTGTGCTAACCACTTCGCCATGGAGGTCAGCATTACAAGGAAATAAACAGAAAATGACAATCATATGGCATCTATCTTTTAATATGCGAGAAACATTTGCGAGGAGGTTATTGAAGTAACAAATAATTATTACTAGACGTTGTGATGAAAATTATTAATATATCTGAAATATTGAGAGTTGACCTTGCAGTCTCTAAATGTACTTTTAGGGTTACGCAAAACCTTTAATCAAAATTGCTAGTGTAAATTTATATGCTATTCCTGTTCGAAAAAAGAAACTGCCAAGTCAAATTAATATTTCATATAAATACATACATATTTTTCTTTCATGAGGCCAGGACAGTATTTGGAAGGGACGGTGGCTTGGGAAGGCTATAGCCCCGAATCTCAATCTGCAAAGGGGCTTCTAGTGGGAAAACATCGTCCAGAAGAAGGGGCGAAATGATTATTTTTATATGGCTCAAGAATACAAAGATATAAGTGGACATTTGACAAGCGTAGTCTAAAACTTACAACTGAAATCGTACATTTGTGTGTGTGTGTGGGGGGGGGGTGGCTACGTGAGGTAACACAGTGGAATATGATTCACAATACTAAAATTGAAATAAATATGTGGGAACAATAGAAATCAAAATATGTTGTAGCTAGTGACGGCGCAATAGAAAAGATGGAGTGGTAAATCATATTTTCCCGGGGCAATAATGTTTATTATTCCGTTACATACGACACAAAAATGCATATTTTGGCTAAAAGAGCATTCATTCATTTATTTATTTTTGTCGTTTTACTGGGGGCAGATAAGAGAGAGAGAGAAAGAGAGAAGTTGTCGAACGAGAATAGGGGAGCGTTCCTGCCCCCCCCCCCCTAGTGTGGTCACTGCCTATAGCTATGCTAGAGAAGAATGCACCAATTAATACGTTATTAAATAAAACAGATACTTTTAAAACTTTTAATCAAATTATTTGTGAACTATGTTTTAAATTTAGAGAGAGCACATACCTGTTTAATTTAATTTAGATGAGTTAACTTCTGAAGCCTGCCATTTCCGAGCCTTCTTCCGGTGTAACTGCACTGCCCTATCTGCTGCGTTCAGGTGGCGGAACGAGCAGAATACTAATTAAAACAAATATGTGACAAATATATATATATAAAAAAACGACGTGTTGAAGCTATTGACGGCGCCAAAGAAAAGACAGAAGAGAAACGTGGAGAGTGCAGTGATATTTTACGGGAAGCAGTCACGTTTATTACACCCTTACATTTACATACCATATTAAAATGTTCTGCTTTTAGATCTCGCACAATGTCTTTTTCACAAAAATGGGCAATCCCGCATTTTTCATAACAATCTGGTCTTTACGTTTACTTACGCAATTACCGGCTGGAAAGGCTGTGATATTTTAGATTTCTTCCGTTAGTTTTCACAGCAAGAACAAAATAATCTTATTTTAAAACATACAGCAAAAAGAAATCCAACGCCCTTAAGTTAAAACTCCCTTACATTGGAAGCCTGGAGAGAACAAAACAGGGGTTCCTTCGTAACACGATTTCTTGAAAACCATTTTACACATTTGAATCAACTTTGTGATAAATTGATTAGAAAGGATGAATCTTAACAGTAAAAGTTGTAACATATTTTAGAAGATATTCGTTGTCAAATATCTCAATATTTGCATAAGGAACCAGCCTTTTCCGTGCCGAGCTTCTCGATGATGACGTCATGTATCCACGGACAACTGCGCATACGATCTGCGCCGCCGAACGGGCACCCCCTGGGTAAAGTTGACCCTCCTTTTACGAGCAGATTATCCGGCGTTTCTGTTGGTGCAACAGAAAATCAGCCGATTCGTGGGTTAACTCTGAGTTGACTCTTACTCGCGAGTAAATTGACGTTGGTGCAAACGGGTATTAGAGTACTTCCTGAAAATCCCGGCAGATGGCATATCGGTTAATTTTAATCGCGAATTGAACATTCCCACATCACACAAAACACCTTCCCGATGTTCGACAATGCTACAGGAACTTATTACGGTAAGTAGTTTCTTCTGTAAAAATAAATAAATGTGTCCGAAGGATAGTAAACTAGTACCCTCTATTAGGCTAACACAGATGTGGCCTCAAGAACTGCTCTATTCCTGGAACTGTCAAGCAAGTGGCAGGGTTGAAGATCATCTCCCCAATTCCCTTTTCTTTGTCCACGGAATTTGGCAAGAAAATGCCAACCAAATCAATGTGAAAATTTCGAATGAGTTGTCGCATGACTCGAACTTGTCACCAAAGAACGTCGCTTTTGTTTGAATGGAGCAATAGTACACGAAGATAGCATACATGGAATTTTTGACGTGAGCACGATAGCCCTTTACGAAGTCATTTTTTTAAAGAATAAGTTTGCTCTTTTTTAAAAAATGAACTAGATTTCTTTGTGAAGATAGAATGTTAGTGGAAAAAGTAAGCATTAGGAGTTCCAGACTACAATATCAGGAATCTGGCTTCAAATCAACGAAATCTGGTGGCGGTGGCGGCGAAGGGTGTGTTGATCGAAGGATGGGTTCTTAAAATTTGCAAGTGCATCTACAAAAGAAGGCAGGGGTGGTGAGTTCCTATTGATTGTTGGTTGCCTGTGAAAAATATAACACATGAAGAATTACACGGCCATGGCTTGATGTATCTAGTGATGTTACACATATATTATCTTTCAACATCACTGAATTAAAACACAAGGGTCGCTCCCCGTGGCGGAGTGGTTAGCACATTGTGCTACGACGCCAAAGGCCTCGGGTAGGTTTCCCAGCCTGATCATGGGTGTTTGTGAGTGTCCATTCATCAATTTCATCATATCATCACTCATCCCATGTTTGCAATTAGCCAAAAGTTGCAGAGAATTTAAGTAAAATAAACTAAGTCAATCAATCAATCAAACTGAAACACATTGGCGAGTTAGAATATGGTATCCTTTGTTGTAAATATTTTTCAGTTTGGGCATGCGATGTTACGTTGGTAGTTTTGTAATTTTGCATCAAGCTAAAGACACAGAAGAATCGATATTGAATTTCATCTTGATCAGTTCCGTGACAACAATTGATTATGAACTTACGTACACAATGATGGGCGTTAGATATATAATAGTGGTAATCGCTATTGTCATGTATTCTAGGAGCCCCAGACTAATTAGGCGTAACTTGGAGGGGATACTCGCCCGCCTAACAAATTTACAGAATTAATACGCTAATGGAACTTGTGTTAACCTCATGGGACCTGAGAAGCAAGTTAATGAGTAATTTTTATCATTTCGCAAATGTAACCGTAACTTAGCAAAGAAGTCTTGGGCGCTATTTTTATGGGGTATAAAACTTTCTGATTCAACCCCCTTTTTTTCTTTAATTGCGTGATATAAAATGAAGTGTGGAATGACCCCATTTACCTTGAAAATTGTCGATATACCCCTATACCCCACCACTCGCAACCCCTCTCCTCTAGCAGCCTCTAGCAGCCACAAACATGTGTGTGTGTGTGTGTGTGTGTGTGTGTGTGTGTGTATATATATATATATATATATATATATATATTAGGGGTGTGCGGGACAGATTTTTTTGGGTCAAGACGTGATCGGGACGACGGGAAAGTTTTTTAGATCCCGACATTCGGGACTGGAAAAATTCGCCATTTTCCGACGAATTCGGTAAATTTTCAGGACGGGAAATATTAGAAATTTCCCGAAGATCTGGAAATCTCGAATTCTACGTCATTTACACTTTAAGTGATTGTTTTTTTTCATTTCTTGAATAAAATCTAACAATTTCCGATAAGTTCCAGAAACTTACAATGCAGAAAACGTCTAGAATTAACAACTTTTTAAAATAACCATTCGGTAATTCCGAATGCTTGGGATACCGAAATGTCGGGAAGTCATTTCCCGAAGTCGGGATTGGGACGGGAATTTTTTTTCTCGATCGTGATCCCGAGTTTTCGGGATCCCGCACACCCCAAATATGCAGGGTGTTTCTAAAGGTCGTTTACAACGCTTGGGAGGTGATTCCTCACAAGAAAACAAGCAAAAAGTCTAAGTTTTCCATTTTTACGACTGAGGCTTCGTTTCCGAGATAAAAGCCTCGCAAAAGGTGACAAAGTGAACGTCACACCTGACTGGGACGAATACTATAACAGATAGAGAGGCGGTTCCAAGGGAATCATAAAGGAATCGTATGTGCTCAGTCCGGAAGTCACTATGAAAAGTTCACTGCACGCATGCGCAATGGAGTCCTCAAAGGAATTGGGGATTTCCAGCAAGAACAATACATGGAAAGGGTATGTAACGCAGCAAGAAGGACCGTGACAATGAGAGATGCGTTCAAGACAACACATCCCGACCTCAAACATCAAAACATGAGCACCGAACACAAAATCCGAAAAGTTGAGCACGGTTGCATACCCCAGTTACACGCGAGGAATGAACGAATCATGTCATGTGGCATACGAGAGACACATTACTCCACCAGGAGGAGGGAAAGAAAAACACAATGTCAGATGATTGCGACAACGTGTATTTTTACACGCGACAACTACGTAATATCCCCCCCCCCCACATACACAACAAACAACAAATGCTACAATGTCTTATGCACAGACAGTGCGTGTCACTGTACACCAACTGAAGATGTAGCATTTGTTGTTTGTTGTGTATGTGGGGGGGGGGGATATTACGTAGTTGTCGCGTGTAAAAATACACGTTGTCGCAATCATCTGACATTGTGTTTTTCTTTCCCTCCTCCTGGTGGAGTAATGTGTCTCTCGTATGCCACATGACATGATTCGTTCATTTCTCGCGTGTAACTGGGGTATGCAACCGTGCTCAACTTTTCGGATTTTGTGTTCGGTGTTCATGTTTTGATGTTTGAGGTCGGGATGTGTTGTCTTGAACGCATTTCTCATTGTCACGGTCCTTCTTGCTGCGTTACATACCCTTTCCATGTATTGTTCTTGCTGGAAATCCCCAATTCCTTTGAGGACTCCATTGCGCATGCGTGCAGTGAACTTTTCATAGTGACTTCCGGACTGAGCACATACGATTCCTTTATGATTCCCTTGGAACCGCCTCTCTATCTGTTATAGTATTCGTCCCAGTCAGGTGTGACGTTCACTTTGTCACCTTTTGCGAGGCTTTTATCTCGTAAAAATGGAACTTATGTCCGGTTCGCTCAACCATTTTTAAAACGTTCTTAACGAGTTGATAGTTAACGCATCACTAAAATCTTAGCAGCCTGTTAAACTTTTAATGTTCGCTCAAGCGATTTTACAGGCCCGTTAACTAACGACATGTTAGAGACATTTTGCTTTGATGCCTTGCTATTCTCATACTTTGATACGAGAAATGCAACGTTTTCATTGGTTGCACCGTGGACAGTAGACTGTGCGTAAGCGGAATTGGGCTTTTTTGTATGAAATCCCAGGAACAAAAATAAATAAAGTAACGTGTAACACATACATATATGTTTAAGAAATGAATGTTAGTTAGGTATTTACGTCCGCACACCGAAAATGTTATGTATTAGGATTAACAGTTACATTGTAATATCTTAAGTAAGATTTAAATGAGTGCCTACCGACTGCAAATACAAGATCATAAATATATAAATAAAAACTACTGTTCTAGGTTAGGGTTATCTGTTTGAAGTTTGATAAATTTAATTATATTAAAATGACATTGCAAAAGAGGCCTAAAGGTGGAAATGAACGTGTGTTTGCTATAATAATTTTCCTCAACAAAAGAGAACATTTCACGAAATGTACGCCATGCATAACTTAACTTACTGTGCCATGGCAATTAAATATGTAAATATTGCAACAAGTCACTTCTATTGGCATTGATGTGTATGTGGCATTGCAAACAAGAAATCTACTGTTTCCAAATATTCACTGACAAAAAAGAAGGCACGTAAAATGTTTATCAGTATGATTACCGTTCATGCATATGCACAAGGCACGTTTCTGAATGGTTGTGTTTTTGTTTCGTACAAATATTTTTCAAAGAAAAAATATACGTATATAATACAATACGATATTTTATATTTTGATTTATCATAAATGGTAAAAAGGACAAGTACACTGTTAGACAGTATCCTCACCACTTGTACAAACGTACCGTGCAAAGAATAATTTCCGAATGCGTGGTAGTGTGTTTTACAAACAAATATGCATACTTTTACAATGTCCATGCACGTACCTACATTACCAGAAACAGCTTAGGATTAAGCTTTTTTCTTAATGAAACATACATGTACTTTACATTATGTTTGGTTATTCATTATGTGATGAAATTGTAGTCATTCAGAAAATGTACCTTGTACATGGAATGGTTGATTAATATGATATTTTACATTTGATTTATCATAACTGGTAAAAAAGCACAAAAAAAAACAAGTGCACTGTTAGACAGTACCATTATCACTTGTACGTATGTACAAGGAAAAATTTCCGAATGATGGTAGTGTGTTTTTCAAACAAATATGTATACTCTTACAATTTCCATGCACGAAACGACAACACCTTTTAACTGCTTAGGACCTGAAGCTTTTTTCCTTAATGAAACATACATGTGTAGTACGGTTCTTTACAATATGTTCGGTTATTCATTATGTGATGAAATTGTAGTCATTCAGAAAATGTACCTTGTACATGGAACGGTTGATTAATATGATATTTTACATTTAATTTATCATTACTTGTAAAATATATAACAAGTGCACTGAGACAATATCATTACCACTTGTACGTATGTACAAGGAATAATTTCCGAATGGATGGTAGTGTGTTTTATGTCACTGCACAATGTCAAAATGTTACAATGTCCATGCACGAAACTATATACTTGAAACTGCTTAGGACCTCAAGCTTTTTTTCTTAATGAAACAACATATGTAAGCTATATTACGCGATGAGATGGTAGTCGTTCGTAAATGTACCTTGTACATGTAACGGTTATTTTTTTTTTCAATTTTTAAGTGCTCTTTCAGTTTGTTATGAATACGATTTAATTTCTATTTGCACCGTTATATGTCAGCCCATTTTCAATATACTGCATAATAATTGTTTTGATTTTGTGATTATATTAAGACTCACGTTATATTAAACATCATGTTTTATTCTACAGTACTTACGTACAGCTACGTGCTAAATAAGTAAATAGGTTAGGCAGGTTTTCTTTATTTCTGTACTTGGTTAGGTTAGGCTGGTGAGGTTTGGTGCTTTTAGCATCTTCAGTTTGCTACAGCTGTCCCTAGCCGCTTGTGATTTAGAATATAGAATGATGAACATTTACGTCGAGCATTCTCGTCACTGCAAAATCATTTTTTCCATTATGTTAATTGGAGTAGGTGGAAATTAATTTGAAAAGTTCGAAAGAACAATTCCCTACTACTTTGAAAGATTGCAGGCTACATTGTGTAATGTCACAAATTTATTTGACATTAAATGAGAGTACAGGACGTGTATTGCCTCTTTCTAGGACAGTTGCTTCATTTTAATTTTATCTCTTACGTTTTCCAGTTTAAAAAGCAACATAAAATTGGAATGGTAGTTATAAGCAGACATAAGCATAAACACAAGAAACCACGACTTTCTCCAGTTTCTATGTGATCCACTGGAAAACGGCGTGGACGACGACACCGAATATTTTGGTGAATGACTTCACCTTATACAAATTGAAATATGTAAAAGGAGGTTACATTATTTTAAAAAGTCATGCGATATTTTGTGTTTATGGTTACAGTGCATTGAAGGTGGAAGCCCAATATGCATTTTAAAAACATCAAGTTCGTATAATTAACTATAAGCATATATTTTTGGCTCGACAGGCAAAATTAATAAAATTTGAATAATGTGTGATGATCACGATGCCATTATTGACAAAACTTAACAAGTACATTGATACGATATTTCTCATTTAACTTACATATGATTTCTGATTTTCAGTACGAATTTATAATATGAAATACGAAATGGGAAAATAATTTTTGCTGTAGAAAGAAATCGAACTAGTGTGTTTTGCGACGGTATGCAAATAATGTGTTCAGATCGGTTTGGGACAACCTTTCAACACAACAGCTGGCATACGCAATTTCGCCATCTTATTTCCGACACAGCACAACGCGCTGTTAAGCAAGAGAGTGCCTTTAGATTTAACGACGACATTAGAGGTCTGTTAGCCTTAACGAAGGTTGGAGAAATGCTTCAATGTGCTAATGTAGCGTTAACTTGATTTAACGCTTCTTTAAAATTTAACGCGCGTTGAGTGAACCGGGCATTAGACTTTTTGCTTGTTTTCTTGTGAGGAATCACCTCCCAAGCGTTGTAAACGACCTTTAGAAACACCCTCTGTGTGTGTGTGTGTATATATATATATATATATATATATATATATATATATATATATATATATATATCCCTCCCTCCTCCCTCTGGAAAGTTCTTAAATACCACACTCGTCACATGACTTCAATGAAACCGAGGAAAATAATGCATGAGCCGCGCCTGATAAATATATATTTCAGAACATTAAATGTGTTCGTATGGAAGTATATTTTAGTTGTTTCAATTGTAAACACCTTGCACTCAGCATAGATGGTGTTACTTGACGTGTCTTTCGTGCTGTATATGTTATACATTGTAATCGCAAAAGGTTACTGAAATTTAATATGAAATGCTTCCATGTAAAGTAGCATCTGCTAAAAGATTTTTGTAAGCATTTACATAACATTTATGCTAGCAAAAATGTTAGAGAAAATGCTCTCGTCTAAAATAGGCTGTATGTACTCAACTCTGCAAGTTTGGCTAGAAATCGCAAACGCGGTGTGAGCCAAAAATAAAGAAGAATTAGCCAACATATGAATCAACACGCAACTGTGCAAGCCGCAAGGCAAGTAAACTGTGACGTTATTTCGTGTTATTTGTTTGTGAACAAACATAATCAATTTTGTTTGGAATAAGTGTGAAAGATTGTACCCTTTTTAAGTAAATTGTATCTAACAGAAAGTTATAGTAAATGAGTAATGAAAAATAGCAAAGTTAATACTGCAGTAGTTGCATGAAATGATGGCATATTCGAAATGCTTTTTCTGTTGTGAACGAACTACATCAAACGAAGGTATAAGTATTATTAAGGCAGAAGAAGATGGAATGGATATTCTAAGGAAAATTAAGAATTGCCTTGGTGTATGGGTAAGCATACATCTATATAAAATAATACATTTCATTACTTATTTTCCATTCTTCGGTACATCCTCAGAAAACGTCAAATAGAGAATAGTTTGTTACTAGGGCTGTGCCGGTACCTATAGCTTAACGATTCCCGCTAATTACGACACTTATATAATTCCAGTGTAAATACCAAAGACTAGTTACTGATTCATACGAACTTCTCACATCACCAGGCACGTATTTTTTTTGGGGGGGGGTGGGGTGAGGTGTCCGATATAAGTTACTCAGAAATAATAATCATTCAAATGTTTATAATTAATACATTAATACATCGATCTGGGTACTATTATAGTATAAGGGAAACACCTATAAATCATATTTCTTACATTGCTAACATACCATTTTGGAGTGCGGAACATTTCCTAAGGTGAAATAATGCATTTCTAACTAAGATAATGTCTATTTCTTACATTTACGAGTACTTACTGTTACTTGTTATTTCGATTCTGTAACAGCGTCAAGCAGGCTCTTAGTTCATGCTTTTCTTTCACTTTTCTATCTGCCTTCAAGAGGGTGGTTGTCTATCAAGCATTTATCATAAAATCTGTAGAATTTCTTGCGCTGGCCCCCAACCAGTCACAGGGAAGGGTAAATGAATCTTTGGAAAGAAAAAATGTTGAGGCGAGTTGTTGCTGTTGACTGCTCTTCTACCACTCAAAATCATTGATACCAGTGGAATCAACACCTTTCTACATACCATTATCAAAATTAAACATGCACAAAAACTCTCCAAAAGTAATAGTTCAGGAACGTCGGTGATGTTAGCACCGAATTGAAATGAGAAGTAAGCGACATGAACGCAACTGAAGCAATAATAATAGCTGGTAGCGCAGGGTTGCCAGGAGTCTAAAAAAAGGCATCCAATGCAATCAGGAATTGTTTAATGAGTTATTCCTAGTGCACAACTTCGACATACTTCTTCGATTCATATAATGTTATTAGGTGCAAAATTCTGTTTTATATTTTATTGAATGTGATTGCAAATGAGTTTTAACTATATTTATAATATGTCATATTTCATTTTTCACTTTCATAAATTTTAACATTTTTATGCATTAACGTTATTGCTTACATTTGTGTGAATTAACGTTATCTTTGTGTGTATTATGTTCAACATGGTCTCATTGCAGAACATGGGTTGCTTTTTTTCTCTAAATAGATGAACAAAATTTATATCCCCTGAAAGTATGTACCATCTAGTTTCATTTTCTGGTGTTACTTTTCCGAGTGCTATTATATTATTGAGCGTAAAAACTAAAAGCAATGCATTTCTCCATTCGTTCATGTCCATATTGTTTATGCACAATTGTTGTCATTTGTTTCAGGGTCTTCCTCTCCGCACAAGAGTTTTGCTACCTTGTGTTCGGACGTCAGACGAGGAATGCCTATGAGTTTAGATTAGGTTCCATTAAGGCTAAGAGAACCAAACCAAGCTAGCCTAAAATAAAAATGCTTTTTCCCGTGACGTCAGAACACAAGATTGCTCAAGTGTTTTGTGGTAAGTGAGACCCTTCATTTCGTGGAATTCGAGTTGATTTGTTGCTCTGGATTCCACTCAGACACGCACAGTTTTGTTCGTTATTTCAGATGAAGAATGCTTACAAGGTTAGGTTAGGCCTGTTAGGTTGGGTTCCAAGAGCATTGACAAATGTTTTTCCTGCTACTAAAAGCAATGCATTTCTCTATTCATTCGCATCCATATGGTATATGCAAGGTTTCTTTCATTATTTCAACGAGGAATGCCTACAACGTTAGGTTAGGTTTCATTAGCATAAATGCAATGACAAATTATTATTCAGGCTAAGAGAACTAAACCTAGCTACCTAACAGCGTAGGCATTTTTTTGCTTTGACTAGATTTGTGCAGGAATGTGCGCCATCATGTCACTGATCCTTCCAAGAGCACCCAACCTTGATACGTATTTCTATTTTTTTTAAAAGAAAAAAAATTTCCGCACCTTCAAACTTACTTTTCCTGATGACTAACTACAAAACATAACCAAAAAATTATGAACCACGTTATTCCTAAGCAGCCTATATTCTGCAGTCTTACCAAATAAAAACACAATGTTTAGTACATTGGCATTACAGAGGAAGGCTGACATGCCTCTTTCTTGATAACATGATTAAGCCTTGTTTTCACATTAGAAAAGCACTAAAGATGCTGACCAAGGTTATTTTTATTTATGTAAAAAACACTTTACACATAATGTTTCAACCCTGAATCAGGGTGTTCTTCAGACTAAGAACCAAATTATAGTGAGAATAGCAAAACTGCTGAAGACCAGAAATCACATAATCGGGTTTTAGGAAGTATTCATGGAAGTAATTTTAATGCTAACAGACCTGCCTAACCCTACAACAAAAACATTTATGTCTAATACCCCTTCATATCTATGTCACATGACATCTTAGCAGCAGAACATCTTGTATTTTCCAACTCCATGGTGTGCAGAAAAAAGTACTTGTCACCTGAATGAAAATGAATGCACATAGACATAACTTGATGTATTCCAGTCACTAACAACTAAAGAATGCACACATTCACGTAATAGGCCACACCAGGTCAAAGATTATGTGCATGCACAGTTTAAAACATGGTGAAAATAGCTCAAAAGCTACCTTCATCATTTCACCATCTTGTAAAGCTTGTTATTCTGTGTGTGCATATGTATATATAGCATATAGAATTATGCTAGCTGTGGGTCTAGATGTCAGAGCCGCATGGACATACTTTTAATTTATTTATCATTTTTTTTTCTTTCAGGCAACAACACAATTTGATTCATCAGATTTTGTATGCATGCAATGTGAGCATGAGATTCATGGCTTTGACGATTTCCTTCAAAAATGTATTAATGCTGATATGATGTTGAAAGATACTGCCTCCATAAAGAGGGTAAAATTCAATCAACGAAAGACAGAACAGGTAAATAATGTTAGTTTTAAAAAAATTTAAAATAGAACGAGCATGTGCGAATGTTGTGATTTTCTGGAATAAAATTACAACAGTTTTACACTTTACAAAATATTAGTTGTGTGTTGAACAAAAAATGTTCAATGGCTGACTATGGGACTCAGGAGGCTGGATAATATATTTTTTAATTATATTCCAGCTCTTCTTTTGAAATGCAGCATCTGTTCTCTCTCTCTCTCTGTGGTGGTTAAATCAATAATTTTGTCTCTTTGGCTACTTTTCACCCCTGCAGCCACCCAAGACATAAAGAACTTGCTATGTTATCGTGTCCTTACCCCCATCCGTCTTCTTACCAAAACCACAATTCATGCCATGTTTGACAGTCAATAGCGTTGCTACATTTTTTCTACATTCTCGTCTACAAGCAACCAGCCCCCTCTGGGTATGGTCACTGCATTGTCCAGTGACATGCATGTGAGGGAGGGATGAGGACAAAAATGTTAAAAAACAAAGTGGCTGAACCTAATCTTATGCCATTCTCGAAACATGCTCAAAGGAGCAGGGAAGACCGACCATCTATGGCACCCTCTTCCTGCCCTGTTTCAGGGGTAACCACCTGCAAAATGCTTGGCAACTTCAAACCAATCCTCATTTGTCAGTGTGCACTAAACCCCTAGATTTATGCCTGTGGTTTTCTCAAGGATTGCAGAAACAAAGGACGTTATAGCTTGGGGAAGCCTGTACACCTAAAAGTGTAGATTGCCCTTTAAAAAACACTGTTCTTCTGAAACACAACTTCACTTCATCACAGAAAGCTGCACTTTAGCAACTGAGTTCTCTTCCAGGACTTCATCATGGTGTCAGTAGAGAAGAAAATGCTTCTGTTATACTCCAGTCCACATCCTTTGACAGGGTTTCCCTGATGGTGCAGTGATAACATTGTCACTTTGTAATCAAGGGTCAATACCTGATGGAGGTGGTATGTGGGCATTTGGATTGCACTTTTAGTGGATGTAAAGCAACAACTCAAATTCTAACTAACAGCGCGTACTGACTACTTCTCTCAAGCTCCAATAGAGAAGTAGACCAGATAACTTCTGATGAAATCTACATTCTGAAAGAATCCAAGCACAGATTAACACATTTACTTTCAAACATACGGGTGGCTGCGGTGGCTGAGTCTGTAAGGTGTCTGACTACCATACTAAAGGTCCCGGGTTTGATCCCCGGCTGGTTGAAATCCGGGATTTTTCTGATGTTGGAAGTGGCCCCGGTGCCCACCCAGCATCAAATAACATGGGCACCTGGAAGAAACCCTGAGGGGTAAAGTTGGTCGGGGGCATGATCCACATCATCCCCAGTCACGACCAGATCAACAAAGTGTGAGGCATTACCCCCACACCCCCTATACACCTTCATGGGTGGTGCTAAGCACAGGGGAGCACTTTACCTTTTTTTCATATAGAGAGTGATACATAATTCCCTCTGGGCTTTCAAACGTTTATGGTACAAGAACTACATACTTACAGCAAAAAGGTGCATATCAGTACATAAAGAATCTCTCCTAGTTTGCACTCATAATAGGTCCCATCATGTAATTGTAGATTTAGCCTCTAGGTGGCAGTATAATGCAGTTAACACAAACATTGCATGCACTGGGAACACAAAAGTGTTCTGCATGTTCTAAATGTGAGTCTGTTGCAGGGATGTCCATTATTTTTTATACAATTTAATGAGCATTGTGTAGCTATAATTTGCATTTCCAACGTCAGTTATAATTTTAATTACATGGGTGTTATTTTTTTAAGCGACTTTTTTCTTTTTCCAGGTCACAGTGGTAAGTGAAACTTCAAATGATGACAGTGATTCCAATCAGTCTGAAGAAAGTGGCTCAGCACTTGCTGATTCTAATCCGAGCTATGGAAATAACTCAGAGTTAATAACAGAATCATCAGGGTATGTATCAATTTCATATACAGTTGGCTCTTGGTTCTAAGATCCCAGATATAACAACCATCTCGAGGTAACTACCCTTTTCATGGGAACCATGAAAAATTTGGAAAAGAAGTTGAAAAATTGAAAGAAATCGGCCGATTGCACTCATTTCCTTCACGAGTGTTCTACCGCTCACAAGTGAGGCTCATCTAAAATTAGACACCACCACAACACACTTGAGTGATATCCAATTGCACTTGATTTCTGCCCTCTCCTCCCCCAAATGTGCCAATGTTACCCAGCACCCAGACAGCCTCTACCCATCGTGCCAGAATTGTTTTGCCATTGTGATTTCGCTTGCTCTTGGATACTCAAGGAGAAGACCAAATGTGCTTGGATGATGTTTTAAATCTTCCTTGACCTAAGAACTGCTGACAACACCCACGGGGGGTTCAGCAGGTTCCCGTGGGTGAGTTGCTCTTGGCCTTGTAGCCGAAAACTTCTAGTAACCACCTTCATTCAAAATGTGTTTGTTTCCTGTAACACTTCATATAAAAAAAGCGAAACTGTTAAGAGATAATCAAAGCCACATAGACCAACTAAAGATTGCCAACCCACTTAATGCGTTGTCATCCAAGATTTGGCAGAAGTTTACTTCGATCATACGTGTATCATAACTCCTGTTTCCCACTTCATACGTTTCACTAACTGTGCCGATGTCATAATATTTGCGAGAAAAGCATCCCTTTGGCTGTGTGACTTCTCCCTCTTTTCCTGTCAGCAAACGTGAAAGGGAGGGGAGGCGATGTTGATTCTTTCAGCCATGATTTTCTTGCTCATGTGTGCACACAGGCTTATTACAGGAGAGGGTGGAAGTGGACCCCTCCTGCTTTCCTTTGATATCTAAAATGGAGCATCCAGTTCTGCATACATTCTTGAAAGTGAACAAAAACCATATGACAAAATAAAAGAAAAAAATGACCCCCGTCATTCCAACTCATTCTCTGCAACTGGTGTGCAGGGCAATGTGATATTTGCAGAATTCAGGTCTTTTTTTTTATGTATGCTGTTGTCTGCATAGGAAATATTGTCCTTATTAGTGTCTGTTGCATGGTAAAACGTTAAGCAAAGACCATTTCTTTCTTCTTCACACTGCTGATAAATGTTCCGTCTTTGACAGTTGCGTCATCTTTAAAGTGAGGATTTTCTCTTTGACCACCTGTTGCTCGAACTTCCATCCGCTCTTCTTGTTTTTATGCTGCAGCTGGCACCAATATTTTGTCTAGCATCTGCGAAGCTGTTCCTTGCTTGCCGATAACAGCAATGACTCATCCAATATGAAGGAAAAAGTCGTTGTTTTGAATCTTGCAAAGCTTTTTCGATTTGAAGATAACACAATTAAATCTCCAGAAAGAAAAACAAGAATTAAAACAACTTCGTGTTCTGTGCTTTCTGATAAGCAAAACTGTAAATTTTATTTTTACCCTGACAAAAGACTAAACTTCTTGGAAGGAAATGCACACAATATAATTGCTGCTTTTCTTCAAAACCATTCATGTAAAAAAAGAAAAAAAAAGTGCTGTGCTGAGACCGATTAATGAACAAAAATATTATTCAATTGCAAAACATTTGGAGGAGTAGGTGTTTGACTTTGAGAATACTCCTAAATCCAACATTAAATCATCGATCAACATGAAAGTAAATAACGATCTCTCTTTTTGATATCTGAAAATGTGCAGGTTTCATAAACCTTGTTTTGAGTTTTTTTTTATGCTGATGGGCTAATCGTGACGAAATATACAGTTTAAAGTGCATTTTTCCTTTTTTCAGGCTAGATTACAATGCAAGTTGAGGAAGAGTTTGGACTGCTTTCTGGAATGGGGAGGGGGGGGGGGGGAGTGGCTAAAGCAAAGAAAACATGAATGTCATGAAATTTTTGCAATGTATTTTACACAGACGAACCAGAACAAAATTTACAGCCCCGCTTTTTTTTGGTCTCTTTTGTCTGGTGGTTAGAAATGCTGTGTTGTGTCTCCCAATTAGTACTGTAGCAGACAATGCTCTAGTAGACCCGTATAAAATCCAACATTCATTCTGCCTAATTATCTCCAGATTTTTGCTGGCGCCAGTGTGACTGGTGTCAAGATTCTTCGAGTATCACTTTCAATAAACGAGAGATTGTTTTTCTTTCCGTAGGTCTCAGTGCAAGCGGGTTTCTCATGAACTAGATTTGTAAGAATTTTGGGGAAGAGCAACAACTGCGCACAATTAAAAGAAAGTAACATTATTTAAAATTCTTTTTTTTGTGAAAATGTTTTCATGTTCTATTTTCCTTCTCACAACATGCGTCCTGTGCATAACAGGTTGTATAACTACACAGGATAAATGATGTTACTGTCTACTAGGAATCTTTGTCTCTTGCTGTGGTTGCGTTGTTGCTTTGTAATCAAGGGGTTCCAGGTTCGATACCCTTTGGAGGCGCATAGTGGTTCGGATCCCACTTTAAACCAGGGACCTGTAACGTAACGCAATTCATTGGTATTTGTCACCGTTCCGCGTTATTCCCGTACCGGGTACCGCGTACCGGCCCAAGTGCTGTGGACCGTTCCAAGGAAAATACCAGAACCTCTTGGTAAGGCGAACAGTAACGCTTCTGCTATACCGTTCCGTTCGTACCCGAGAGTGCTTCGGGGACGACAGCTTTGGGTACACAGAGTGGAACGTTAAAATACCCGTACCAGAAAGCATGGAACTTGTTCCTTATCTGAATGCCGGTTCCGTTACGGTACGTACCTCTCCTTAGAATCATACCGGTACAAATTCATGATGGGTATATCTGAACTTTAGGATCGGGTACAATTGTAACAAAACCTATTTTCAGCAAATCAAATGGGTATTGAATGGATCAGAAAATATATGTCACGTAACTCTTCATTTTAAAACTTTCATTGTTGAATTCTTGAAAAATCGATAAGAACTAATATTAATTGAGGTTGTAGGCAATAAAATATAAATTGTATATATATAAATAAATATGGAATCGTGAGATTTGTTATTAATAATGTTACTTTTATATAACCAATACACGTAATATTAGGTGCAAGGTGAACATATTTAAAAAAAAATATTTTCAAGCAAGATATTGAAAGTTCGACATGATGATAGTTTATGTACTTAGAATATTACCAACTAATAATACATGTGGAAAAAAGGGAAAGTTAATGTACGCCATATTGAGTAATATTACCATCTAAGTTACAGATCTGAAATTCGGGTTGACCTGGCATTGCCAATCAAAATTATTTTGGTAAAACTGGAAATTAGACGCCATATTGAAAAAAGTCACTTCTTAAGATAGAGAAGTGAAATTCGGTTTGGTGGTAGATCTTGCTAATTAGTGCATGTTAAATCAACATAATTGTTGAAAACCGGAAGTTGATGGACGCCATATTGAAAAATGTTACTTCTTAAGATATAGAAGTGAAATTCGGTTTGACGGTAGCTTATGTGAATTAAAGCATGGAAAATTGACATGATTGTGGAAAACCGGAAGTTCATGGACGCCATATTGAAAAACGTTACTTCTTAAGATAGAGAAGAGAAATTCGATTTGGTGGTAGATCTTGCTAATTAGTGCATGTTAAATCAACATGATTGTGGAAAACCGGAAGTTGATGGACGCCATATTGAAATATGTTACTTCTTAAGAAAGAGACATGAAATTCGGTTTGACGGTAGCATATGCTAATTCGTGTATGGCAAATCAACATGATTGTGGAAAACCGGAAGTTGGTGGACGCCATATTGAAAAATGTTACTTCTTATGATAGAGAAGTGAAATTCGGTTTGGTGGTAGATCTTGCTAATTAGTGCATGTTAAATCAACATGATTGTGGAAAACCGGAAGTTGATGGACGCCATACTGAAAAACGTTACTTCTTAAGATAGAGAAGAGAAATTTGATTTGGTGGTAGCATATGTTAATTCGTGTATGGCAAATCAACATGATTGTGGAAAACCGGAAGTTGGTGGACGCCATATTGAAAAATGTTACTTCTTAAGATAGAGAAGTGAAATTCGGCTTGAAGGTAGCTTATGGGAATTAGAGCATGGCAAATCAACGTGATTCCGGAAAACCTGAAGTCGATGGACGCCATATTGAAAAATGTTACTTCTTAAGATAGAGAAGTGAAATTCGGTTTGACGGTAGCTTATGTGAATTAGAGCATGGCAAATTGACATGATTGTGGACAACCGGAAGTTCATGGACGCCATATTGAAAAATGTTACTTCTTAAGATAGAGAAGTGAAATTCGATTTGGTGGTAGATCTTGCTAATTAGTGCATGTTAAATCAACATGATTGTGGAAAACCGGAAGTTGATGGACGCCATATTGAAATATGTTACTTCTTAAGATAGAGAAGTGAAATTCGGTTTGACGGTAGCTTATGTGAATTAGAGCATGGCAAATTGACATGATTGTGGACAACCGGAAGTTGATGGACGCCATATTGAAAAACGTTACTTCTTAAGATAGAGAAGTGAAATTCGATTTGCTGGTAGATCTTGCTAATTAGTGCATGTTAAATCAACATGATTGTGGAAAACCGGAATTTGGTGGACGCCATATTGAAAAACGTTACTTCTTAAGACAGAGGAGTGAAATTTGGTTTGATGGTAGCTTATGGGAATTAGAGCATGACAAATGAACATGATTCTGGAAAGCCTGAGTTTGATGGAATTCATATTTAATTTTTAATAAATAAAAACTGAATCGACACTCAAATGTATTTCTTTTTCAACATGGCGTCTATCAACTTCCAGTTTTACAGACAGCATATGCATTGTCCATGTTCGAATTAGTAAGCGCAATAATCTAATCGAATTTCACTTCTTCATCTTAATAAATTGCATTTTTCATTATGCCGTCCATCGACTTTCGGTTTTATAATATCATATAAATTTACCATGTTCTAATTAACATAAGCAATCACCAAAGGAAAGAGGAATATTAAAGTAAATTTTTCCGTTAACATCCGGTTTTCCCTAATCATGTTGATTTCCAATGCAGTAATATCCATAATATCATAAAACCGAATTTCACTCCTCTATCTTAAGAATTAACGTATTTCAATATGGCGTCCACCAACTTCCGGTTTTCCGGAATCATGTTGATTTGCCATGCTCTAATTCCCATAAGCTACCTTCAAGCCGAATTTCACTTCTCTATCTTAAGAAGAAACATTTTTCAATATGGAGTCCATCAACTTCCGGTTTTCCGGAATCACGTTGATTTGCCATGATCTAATTCCCATAAGCTACCTTCAAGCCGAATTTCACTTCTCTATCTTAAGAAATAACATTTTTCAATATGGCGTCCACCAACTTCCGGTTTTCCGGAATCACGTTGATTTGCCATGCTCTAATTGCCATAAGCTACCCTCAAGCCAAATTTCACTTCTCTATCTTAAGAAGTAACATTTTTCAATATGGCGTCCATCAACTTCCGGTTTTCCACAATCATGTTGATTTAACATGCACTAATTAGCAAGATCTACCAGCAAATCGAATTTCACTTCTCTATCTTAAGAAGTAACATTTTTCAATATGGCGTCCACCAACTTCCGGTTTTCCGCAATCATGTTGATTTGCCATGCTCTAATTCAAATAAGCTACCTTCAAGCCGAATTTTACTTCTCTATCTTAAGAAGTAACATTTTTCAATATGGCGTCCATCAACTTCCGGTTTTCCACAATCATGTTGATTTGCCATGCTCTAATTCCCATAAGCTACCTTCAAGCCGAATTTCACTTCTCTATCTTAAGAAGTAACATTCTTCAATATGGCGTCCACCAACTTCCGGTTTTCCGGAATCACGTTGATTTGCCATGCTCTAATTCCCATAAGCTACCTTCAAGCCGAATTTCACTTCTCTATCTTAAGAAGTAACATTTTTCAATATGGCGTCCACCAACTTCCGGTTTTCCGGAATCACGTTGATTTGCCATGCTCTAATTCCCATAAGCTACCTTCAAGCCGAATTTCACTTCTCTATCTTAAGAAGTAACATTTTTCAATATGGCGTCCATCAACTTCCGGTTTTCCACAATCATGTTTATTTGCCATGCTTTAATTAGTATAAGCTATCGTTGAACCGAGTTTCACTCCTCTATCTTAAGAAGTAACATTTTTCAATATGGCGTCTATCAACTTCCGGTTTTCCACAATCATGTTGATTTAGCCGTGCTCTAATTAGCATAATCTACCTTCAAACTCAATTTCACTTCTCTACCTATTTTAAAAGTAATGGGGCCTACTGCACATGCCTCACGTTGATTTGCCATGATCTAATTCCCATAAGCTACCTTCAAGCCGAATTTCACTTCTCTATCTTAAGAAATAACATTTTTCAATATGGCGTCCATCAACTTCCGGTTTTCCACAATCAGGTAACAGGTTGCCTGAATGACGAATATCGACCTTCTGCGCAGGTCGTTGTAATTAGTATAATATATATGAGCTTGTTGAAACTAATTGTTTCTATTGTTAATAGTTTGCCAGAGTGACGGCCTTCAAAATTTTTGCATAGCTGATACCATTATTATCAAATTAATGAAAGATAAACTAGATAGCATTTATACATATTTTTCGGATAAATAAAATCCAGAAAGATCAGGAATTACTTTTTTCTAAAGTTATTATAATTAGTTTTAAACAAAGAAGTGTATATTTATCGGTATTCCATTTGCTGCTGTGGAATGTTGATTGACAGTAAACTGTTATGATACGTACTGTAAGTTCCTGTTACAAATGTTACCCGCTTCATCCATTTCTATCCACGTACCGGTATTTTAATAACAAGCGCTGGTCATTGTGCTTCAGTACCGGTTACCAACTTGTGGTTCCATTTCGTACCCGGTAGCCACCGTTCAGGTACAGTATGTACGGGTACGATCGTACCCGTTCCATCCGAGACCCGTTCCACTCAGTACCTGAAGCGAATGGGTCGTTGAGTAACGGTACGCCTAATTTACCCAGGTTGTAGGTAGGTCCAATCTGTCCGGTACTGTGTGGAACGCCAATGCCATTGTAACGCATATTGATAGTTCCGTTCGTAACTTGACAGCGTTACAAGTTCGGTTACGTTACAGGTCCCTGCTTTAAACTGTAAGTTCAGTCCCAATTAGCTTTACTGTGCATAAAGTGGACTTAAAGCACCAAATCAATCAATCAAATCTTTGTGTCAGTTTGTGCTCTGTTTAAGCTTGAAATTGCTGCAAATTCTAATAACGACCCGTTCAAAATAATGACTTTTCCTGAGAACTGTGAAAGGTCGTTGTGTCGAGAGTTGACTGTAGCTATTATGAGAAGGGTATGCATTTTGAGGTTTATGTCCGAGTACTGTTACCAGTGTCTTTATTCTCTGAAATAATTCATAGTTCCATATATCAGTATTATTTTCCTGTAGTTTACGGTTATTACAAGCATAAGAAAACAGTTTTTTCTTTGTGACGTTTCAGGAGAACACACGCTCCTTTCATCAGACATTTATTTTCATTTTGACTAAAGATACAGTTATAACAATGGTTAGTAATTTTTAAACAAAAAGAATCTGTTATATAATGGATGTTGTCAATGTTACATTGTTGTAATATAGCAACTTAACTGTGAAAAAAGCAGTCTATTTTATTTTTATTTTAGATTTTTTTTTTTTTTTTTTTTTTTTTTTTAAATTATGAATCCCAAATATCATCAGGTAATTCAAATTCATCATTGTTTTCACAAAGTCTCTTGATGTTTTCTGTTACATTAAATTTTAAAGATGGTGGCTTACTCCATTTGTGAAAAAGAAAACTCCACACTGGATCTATGTTACCATTTTCATTATTTAATTTATTCCAGTGTTCTTCTGCAATGAACGAGGCTTCCCAGACATTCAACTCTGTGTTTCCCGTTAATCTTTTTAAAACCCTTCTCTTTTTAATCAAATGCTTCTCTTCGATGATATGAGTTGACAAACCTGTTCTTGGGTTTAGATTTATAATGTCCAAATCATGTTCGTGCCATCTTATTGCCATTTTCCTTGCTGTTTGTCCCACATAATCTTTTGAACATGAACAACTTATATTATATATTCCTGTGGTTTCCACATCTGGTAGCAAGTTTCTCATTTTGAATTCATTAAATGTACATTCCAAACTTCTTGGTGATTTAAAAACAATTTTGAAATTAAAACTTCTAAAAATTTTTGCAATTTTATGTGAGAATCCCTTGTGGAATGGAATGCACACAAATTTCTTTTCAACAGATTTTTCATCTTTGTCTGTATTTCTCTTTTCCTTTAGTTTTCTTGCAACTTGTTTTTTGATTTGGTTTATTCTGTTAGTGTGAAAGCCATTTTCTTTTGCTATATTAAAGAGCCTTTCTTCTTCATTTTTGATATCCTCATTATTAGAACATAGTCTTTGTGCTCTCAGGAAAAAATTTAAAAATATGTTATCCATTGTTATACGCGAATGTTCTGATTTGGAATGGATGTATTTTTCCCCCGCTAATTTTTTTCTATGGACTGATGTTTGAATTGTTGAGTCAGTTGTCTTAATTTGCAGATCAAGGAAAGAAATTACATTGTTATTCATGGGTTCGCAAGTGAATTTTATGCGACGATGTGATTCATTTAACGATTTAAATACGTCCATGATGGTGTTCTCATTTTTAGCAATAATTAGCACATCATCTACATATCTGATGTAGAGTTTGATATCCGCACCTATCGCATTAACAATTGGAGATTCTATGTAATGAAGGAAAATGCTGGAGATGATTCCGGATACTGGGTTTCCCATTGATAGACCATTATTTTGCTGATAGATTTTGCCATCAAATATAAAGTAATTGTAATTTGCACATACAGTAAACCATCGAACCATTTCCCATGATTCTACTGGGTTAACCTTCATCTCAATAAGCCATCTGTGTAATGCATCTGTGGCACCTTCTATTGGGACGCTAGGATATAAATTTTCAACATCAAAACTTGCAATACTATACTCACTATTCCAAACAATATTTTTTAGTTTCTGTTTCACTTCATATGCATTTTTAACACTGAATGGTGTTTGTTGTTTAATTATAGCAAGTCTTTCAACTAAATATTTGGATAGTTTGTATGCAGGATGTGTGAAAGTTGCAATGATGGGTCGTATTGGAGTTCCCGGTTTGTGAGTTTTTGGTAGTCCAAAGGCAATTTTTGACAAAAATTCAACCCTGCCGATTGCCTGGAATAAATTAAATAATGAAAATGGTAACATAGATCCAGTGTGGAGTTTTCTTTTTCACAAATGGAGTAAGCCACCATCTTTAAAATTTAATGTAACAGAAAACATCAAGAGACTTTGTGAAAACAATGATGAATTTGAATTACCTGATGATATTTGGGATTCATAATTAAAAAAAAAAAAAAAAAAAAAAAAAAAAAAAAAAAAATCTAAAATAAAAATAAAATAGACTGCTTTTTTCACAGTTAAGTTGCTATATTACAACAATGTAACATTGACAACATCCATTATATAACAGATTCTTTTTGTTTAAAAATTACTAACCATTGTTATAACTGTATCTTTAGTCAAAATGAAAATAAATGTCTGATGAAAGGAGCGTGTGTTCTCCTGAAACGTCACAAAGAAAAAACGGTTTTCTTATGCTTGTAATAACCGTAAACTACAGGAAAAAAATTCTATCATGCAAGCAATGCGTACATACAAGAAAAACTATTATCCATATATCAGGATCTATGAAAATGAAAATTTACTTCTTTGTGGCAAATGTATAAAAATATTAATAAATCTTTAATAATTAGAAACTTAGAACTTCCTCACTCTGTCTGTTTACTTAGAGGCGAAATTCTAGTCTTCTAATCTTGCCGTGAACAAAAAGCTGGGGAAAAGATGTATCAATCAGCAGCAACTGTCTAGTCAAAGGAAGAATGCGTGTGTATTTACTAATTTGACTGTTTTCCTTCATGTTGTTATTAATATTTTCTTTATTATTATCCTATGAATATGTCGAGTATTTTGTAATTTTATTGAACACATATATGAACTGCAAGATTAAAAATGTTTTCAATATTTTTAGTGAAGAAGTAATATTTTGATTAACGTTGCTATACTATGCTCTTCATTTTTTAAATGTTTCTAATGAAAGCAAATACCAATTTATAACAAATATTGTAGACTACTAGAGCCGATGGAGTGCTTCTAAAAATTATTCTCAAACGGTTTGAAATTACAGTGAAAAACAATAGGTCAATTTTAATATACATACATTATAAACAACCATCTACAGAAACCTGGGAAAAAATAAAACTACTGGCTGAGTAGAGTCTCAAACAGTTGATCAAAATGTCAAACTCAGTTTACAAGGAAGGCATCTTAACCAACTACTCTCTCTCTCTCTCTCGACACGCTTGTCTGGGTTTGCTAGATACTGTGTGACATGTTTCGCCGGTCACTTGTTGTAACTTTACATTTCGAGAAGTCTGTTGATATATTTTCTTCCCCCATAAATTATAGTTTGTGGGTATCAATATTTTTATATCCTTCGCGTATGTGATTGTGATTGTTGTGGAAATGTAAGCTGCTGCTTTAGAAACTTCCTTCAAGCCAAAAGCTGAGTCGGGAAGACTAACACGATTTATTTCCAGATGAAAGGCAGTGTTGCAAATTGTGATGAACTCCCACTTCTTGCAATTTCATTGTCAAAATAATAGGACATTAATTGCAAAGAACATGTGTGTTTATATCAGCGAATACCAATTTGCTGTTGCCTTTGTGTTCATTTATGGCTACATAAGCATTGTGTATGTAATGTGTGTGTACTGTAGCATGTAATATTTATCATGTTGAAAATTAATCTATTTGTTTTTGGATCTAATATACTTGTCTTCTTTCACGTTTTCACAGAGTTTCACAAAACCTACCCTTAAAGTAATCTGCATGAATAAAATGAAGCAGGAGTAAAGAATGTGTCGCAAAATATATCAATGGAAAGTCATTTATTTATCTGTAATTATTCATCAAAAATAAATAAATACATAAATGACACATCTATTATAACATCTATAAGGTTTCGTCTTTTTGGTGCTGCAACTTTTTCCGTATGTGAGGTATCCTATACAGCCCCACCTTGTTGTCACATCCTGCAGATTTGGACTTTGAAATTTTTGAGGGTGGGCAGTTTTTTTGTTCATTTTGAAGCATCAGGCTTTCGGCTCGGGCTACAGGATGTGTGCTGGTTTGAGTCTACTAGGAGGAAGCAAAATAACTTATCTCCTGATATTTTGGCCTGCTGGCTACCGTCGTGAGGAAATTGGAGAGCTATGAACAAGTAGCATAACAAGGCCATGGAAAACAGCAAAATATTTTAAAATATTATGGCACCCATGTAGGCTAATGGTTGACACTCCCACCTCTGGTGCAAGGAGTCCTGGATTTGTAGTCTGGTGGAATCTCCGGTGTTGCAGCAGTGTGAGACCAGTTTGGCAACTAATTGAAAGCAGTAGTAATCCAGTCTGGAAAGCCAAAGGAACAGCAGAGATGGGACATGATGGAATAATCACACATCAGGCAATGAAAATCTCATTGGCTGGAACTGAGTCTCACTGAGCTGTTTGTGCTAGAGAGTTTAGTTTAATTTTGATTACAACAAAACATATGTTGATACCTGGACACTGCATAGCAGATCAATTACATACTGCATGTTGATTTTTTCACTGTAAGACCCTGTAAAATGAGAATATTTCATCTGGTTGAAAACATGCAAATATGAAACATGCAGTAAAAAAATCCTCATACATTGAGAAAGGAAGGATATCAAGTCAGCTGACTGTGAGTAACAATGTGTGGTCATAATAGTGAGTAGAAGTCTAGCACCGTGATAAAAACCTGCCACATTATTGTCATTTATGCTCTTCTCTTGGCTTCTGTGGAGTTCATGGTGGGGTGCACAGGTACAGTTATACAGGTCTATCTTCAACTTGTGCTTAGTGTGTAAGGTTAATGTGTGTTCATTGCAAATATGGAGCCCCGAGATTGACTCTACCTGTACAGTGATGGTGGACATTCAACACCTTCTCTAATATGGCCATGCTTATCATGAATCAAGCTGTGTGCTCTAAATATTTGGATTATCAAGGTCTTGCAGTGAATCAATTAGACTTTTAAGTGAATGGACCAAAAAGATGTAAACAATATAAGTCTTGCTATAGATGCATGGTCAGTGTAATTTTCACATTTATCATTCAGAATTATTTTTTCCAGCTAAAAGAGAAAATTTAATGAGACATATACAAAAAAGTAATTAAGAACTACTTTAACCTTTTGCCGCCCAAGCATCTCGAACAAGATACCCAAATGTAACCCTCACTTTCCCTAGCATCTCGATTGAGACACTGTGTCAAGGTCGTAGTTTTTACGTTATAACTTTTCTATTTTTGGCTAGAATTTCGATTATATTTTTTTATATTGTTCCTAACACATGTATTTAACAGAAATGGTTTTTTGCATTTTTTTTGTCTTCATGAAAATGGAGGGGAAAAGGCGGGAAAAGGTACTTCTCTTTTGCGGCTCTTTGCAACGTCAAATTTTTGGTGACAAAGGAAGACCGGCTTTGTTGTTCTAAAGCAATGCTTTTCACTCCCTCCTGCTAAGTGCATTCGAAGGAAGCTTGATTATCAGTATCCGATGTCAAAATGAAAGTTTTCCGTAAGGGCGCAAGCAGGGGGTGGGGGAGGAGGAGGGGGAAGACTGGTCGTTGAATCTGCGTTGTGAGAATGGAATTTCGAAGCGCGCTGAAGGAAACCTTTGTTTTTTTAGCACAAGTGGCAACAGGGGTTACCCAGCATTGTCTAAAAATAGAATTTCAAGCAGCTGCAAGAATTGGCGCTCATTTTTCACTATGTTCTAGCTTTTCGTCCGTGAATGTTGTGCGTAGGTGTCGTTTTGTGCCCAAGTGCAAGGACATTTTTTGGGTGGTGACAATTTTTTAAAATAATTTTTCTGGTCTTTCTCCCTTCCCCTCCATATATATGCCAAATTTGCATAAATTTTGCTTTTTGACATTTTTTTAAAGAAAAGTATTTTTGAGGGGATTTTCCCCCTTTCCCCCTTCATATGTACGCCGAATGTGCATAAATTATATATCGTCTGAATCTGTGATTCATTCTGCGTACAACGGTATATCTTTCATATCTCTAGGGCATTTAGTTTCTATAGTCATTTCAATGTAACTCTGCATTTTGAAGCTTGAATCAGTGGCGTCCCGACCATTCCTTTTGGGGGTACAACTCAAGTTACATTGGTCATATGATAATAATGCAAATATTTTTGTGTTCTTTACATGTCAGCGATAATTTCTATGTGCATTTTGAACTTTTCATATCCTTTTTTCGGGGGGCGTGAGGGAGAAACCCCATTTTTAAAAAAAAATAAAAATCAGGGGATTTCCCCTCTTTCCCCCTCCATATGTGCGCCAAATGTGCATAAATTATATATCGTCTGAATCTGTGATTCATTCTGCATACAACGGTATATCGTTCATATCTCCAGGGCAAATAGTCTCTGAGCTAAAGTCATTTCAAGGTACCGCTGCATTTTGAAGCTTGAATCAGTAGCATGCCGACAATTCCTTTTGGGGGTATAACTCAAGTTACATTGGTCATATGATAATAATGCAAATATTTTTGTGTTCCTTACATGTCAGTGATAATTTCTATGTGCATTTTGAACTTTTCATATCCTTTTTTTCGGGGCGTGAGGGAGAAACCCCATTTTTTAAAAAAATAAAAAATCAGGGGATTTCCCCCCTTTCCCCTCCATATGTGCACCAAATGTGCATAAATTATATATCGTCTGAATCTGTGATTCATTCTGCATACAACGGTATATCGTTCATATCTCCAGGGCAGATAGTCTCTGAGCTAAAGTCATTTCAAGGTACCGCTGCATTTTGAAGCTTGAATCAGTAGCGTGCCGACAATTCCTTTTGGGGGTATAACTCAAGTTACATTGGTCATATGATAATAATGCAAATATTTTTGTGTTCCTTACATGTCAGCGATAATTTCTATGTGCATTTTGAACTTTTCATATCCTTTTTTTCAGGGGGCGTGAGGGAGAAACCTCATTTTTAAAAAAAATAAAAAATCAGGGGATTTCCCCCTTTCCCCCTCCATATGTGCGCCATATGTGCATAAATTATATATCGTCTGAATCTGTGATTCATTCTGCATACAACGGTATATCGTTCATATCTCCAGGGCAAACAGTCTCTGAGCTAAAGTCATTTCAAGGTACCGCTGCATTTTGAAGCTTGAATCAGTAGCGTGCCCACAATTCCTTTTGGGGGTATAACTCAAGTTACATTGGTCATATGATAATAATGCAAATATTTTTGTGTTCCTTACATGTTAGCGATCATTTCCATGTGCATGTCGAAACTGTCATGTACTTTTTGCTTGAGGGGAGGGTGGGGGAACAAATTTTTTTTCCGGAAATTTTGGAATTTTGAGAGTTAGCCCCCTCCCCCCCGCCACATATATATGCCGAATTTGCAGAAGTTTCATATGGTCTGAATCTCTGGTTCATTCCACGTACAACGGTATATCACTAATCTCTCTAGGGCAATTAGCCTCCGATCTACACTCATTTAATTGAAACTCTGCATTTTGCTCAAAATCAGCTCGGGACAGAGAGGCTTACATGTGAAAAAGGCCTTTGGCGGCAAAAGGTTAATGATCTTTTAAATGTTCATGTAGGATATAAATCAGAAGTAAATTAAGTACACACAGCAGAACCTTTAGTTCCAAAACCTAACTTGACTGAAGTTAAAGATGCTATAAAGAGGCTACAGAATAACAAAGCACCTGGCATTGATTTAATACAAGCTGAGTTAAATAAATATGGTAGGTATTTGTTAATATGTCAAATTCATGAATGGGGAGGGAAGAAGAGTTTACAGGACTCTTGTTGGGAAACCTGATGGTAAGAGACATAGGAAGGCCAACATAACGATGGAGCAGTAACGTTGAGATGGACTTAAAGGAAATCGATAAGTATGGAAAAGAGGAGATAGATCTTGCACAGGATAGGGACAGATGGAAGGTTTGTGTTGCTGCAGCTACAAAACCTTTGTGTTTAAGAAGGATAGATATTTAGTTAGTTCACATACGAAGAAATTAAACAGCAGCAACTGAATTTTTATAAATAGCCTCTGTACTTTCTTGTATGTTTTCTGGTTTTGTTGGTAATTTTCAAAACCTTCAAACACAGCTATCTCTTGCATCCAAAGATGCTAAACATCATGTGCCTCAATGTTCAAGAACTAAGTAGTTACTTGTTATATATATGATGATCAGTTGTCTGCCTGAAGGCAGGTCTTTTGACCAGAAGATTGCTGGGGAAGGTGAACGCATGGTGGTTTGCCATTACCTTCCATGGGATGAGGATGAAATGGACATTTATAAACAAGCATGCACAAGCGGGATTCGAACCCGGGACCCCTAGCGTCACAGCATGATGTGCTAACCACTTGGCCATGTCATCCGGCATTATATATATAAGGTCAGATCATGATGGGCTTAGTACTGTAGATGTCTAATTTTACTTGTCTCTGGAGCGAACTATTGACTATATGTACAGGAAATGCATTGTGAGGAATGTCATATTTTTTTATTGCTCTTAAAAACAACCTGTATATTGACATTAACATTTGGTCTAAGTGGTAAGAAAAATATATTAATATTGTTTGTTGCATCAATAACATATTTACATTTCTATGAGTACATCCTCATTAACAGTCTTTTCTACTATTCTCTGTCTTCAATAATCTGCATGTAAAATATTTTCCCTGCTTAGGAAGTGACACTACATTTGTTTGTTTTTCAATTTTTTTTCAGATACTTGAATGCGAACTTTGTTGAAGGAGAGATTCAAGAACTCCCAAGGTCAGTTGCACATTTGCTAGTATCTGCAGGAGAGTTAGGTGAACAAGAGCATCCAGAACATAATACAGAAAATACAAATGGGATAGGAAAATTTGAGATGGAAACTTCAGCAATCTCCCTTCAAACCAGAGCATGTACAGACCACAATAAAAATGATAACAGGAGGAAGCAATATATATGTTCCATCTGCAACAAAGTTTTGTCTTACAAATCAGGTTTCATTATTCATGAAAGAGTTCACACAAGAGAGAAGCCTTTTAATTGTTCAATTTGCAATAAAAATTTTGCCGCTAAACAGAATCTTGTTAGGCATGTGAGAGTTCATACCAAGGAGAAGCCTTTCAATTGTTCAATTTGCAATAAAAGTTTTACTCAACAAGGGTCTCTTAATGTACATATGAGGTTTCACACCAAAGAGAAGCCTTTCAATTGTTCAATTTGCAACAAAGATTTTGCTGATAAACGCAATTTTTTTGTGCATTCAAGAGTTCATACCAAGGAGAAGCCGTTCAATTGTTCAGTTTGTAACAAAGATTTTACCACTAGACAAAATCTTATTAGTCATGTGAGAGTTCATACCAAGGAGAAGCCTTTCCTTTGTTCAATTTGCAATAAAAGTTTTACTCAAAAAGGGTCTCTTAATCTACATATGATGCTTCACACCAAAGAGAAGCCTTTCAATTGTTCAATTTGCAACAAAGATTTTACCACTCGACAAAATCTTATTAGTCATGTGAGAGTTCATACCAAGGAGAAGCCTTTCCTTTGTTCAATTTGCAATAAAAGTTTTACTCAAAAAGGGTCTCTTAATCTACATATGATGCTTCACACCAAAGAGAAGCCTTTCAATTGTTCAATTTGCAACAAAGATTTTACCACTCGACAAAATCTTATTAGTCATGTGAGAGTTCATACCAAGGAATAGCTTTCCAATTGTTCAGTTTGCAACAAAGATTTTGTCCTTAAAGGGAGTCTCAATGTACATATGAGGCTTCACACGAAAGTTAAGCCTTTCAATTGTTCAATCTGCAACAAAGATTTTGCTGATAAATGCAATCTTATTGTGCATATGAGAGTTCATACCAAGGAGAAGCCGTTCAATTGTTCAGTTTGCAACAAAGATTTTCGCCTTAAAGGGTATCTCAATGTACATATGAGACTTCACACCAAAGAGAAGCCTTTCAGTTGTTCAATTTGCAACAAAGATTTTGCTGTTAAATGGAATCTCAATGAACATATGAGGCTTCACACCAACGAGAAACCTTTTTGTTGATCAATTTGCAATAAAAGTTTTTCTCGAAAAAGGTCTCTTAATGAACATATGAGGGTTCACACCAAAGAGAACCTTTCATTTGTTCAGTTTGCAACAAAGATTTTGCTGTTAAATGTAGTCTGAATGATCATATGAGCCTTCACACCAGTGAGAAACCTTTTTGTTGTTCAATTTGCAATAATAGTTTTTCTCAAAAAGGGTCTCTTAATGTACATTTGAGGTTTCACACCAAAGAGAAGCCTTTAAATTGTTCAATTTGCAAAAAAGATTTTGCCTATAAAGGCAATCTTATTAGTCATGGTAGAGTTCATACCAAGGAGAAGCCTTTAAATTGTTCAGTTTGCAACAAAGATTTTGTTCTTAAAGGGAGTCACATTGTACTCATAAGGCTTCACACCAAATAGAAGACTTTCAATTGTTCAATTTGCGGCAAAGATTTTGCTGTTAAAGGGAGTCTCAATGAACATATGAGGCTTCACACCAACAAGAAACCTTTTTGTTGTTCAATTTGAAACAAAGATTTTACCATTAGACAAAATCTTATTAGGCGTGTAAGAGTTCATACCAAGGAGAAGCCTTTCCTTTGTTCAATTTGCAATAAATGTTTTCCTCAAAAAGGGTCTCTTAATGTACATATGAGGTTTCACACCAAAGAGAAGCCTTTCAATTGTTCAAATTGTAAAAAAGATTTTTCCTATAAAGGCAATCTTATTAGTCATGGGAGAGTACGTACCAAGGAGAAGTCTTTCATTTGTTCAATTTGAAATAATCGTTTTTCTCAAAAAGGGTATCTTAATGTACATATCAGGTTTCACACCAAAGAGAAGCCTTTCAATTCTTCAATTTGCAACCAAGATTTTGTCCTTAAAGAGCATGTTAATGTACGTATGAGTATGGTTCACACTAAAGAGAAGCCTTTCAGTTGTTCAATTTGCAACAATATTTTGTCCTTAAAGAGCATCCAAATGTACTCTTTGCAACATGTTAATTGAATGCCCCGAAAGTCCTGAATTCGTAAAATTAGCAACATTGCACTTCAGTGCCAGCTGAGAGTATCCAACTTTGAGTCCATCATTCAACTAGACTAAAAACGCTGCGGTGAAAGGTTTTCAATTGTGCACATTCTATGAACTTATAAACTATAAATCGCTAATATAAGACACACTGAAACAGAAATAGTAAATTGAAATAAGAATAAGAATGAGAATCTTGCGGAATTGTAACAATTGTGCGTGCTCGACTTGAAATCACATAGGTGTGAAACAATGAACAGGAGGTTTTCTCCACCTGGAGTAAATCGCCATCAAGTTTAAGTAGAAAGAGGCAAATTTCTGAGGAGTTTATGTGACATTTTATTTACAATACCCTGCACAATATTGAACAGTTCTAAAAAAAATCATTTCTTTCACGACTTGTGGAGAAAACGTGCTGGAACACAGGAAGATCAATTAGATCATAACATCGTGTTTTTTAAGGGAATGTTGTCAGTAAGTTAATGTAGAGCAGTTGGTTAGACTCTGTTCTGCACATTTTGACTAATTAACATATATATAAAAAAAAAAGGTAAAGTGCTCCCCTGTGCTTAGCACAACGCCATGAAGGCGTATAGGGGGTGTGGGGGTAACGCCCCACACTTTCTTGATCCGGTCGTGAGTGGGGGTGATATGATCAGCATCACGCCCCTGACCGCCTTTACCCCCCAGGGTTTCCCCCAGGTACCCATGTTATTCGACGCTGGGTGGGCGCCGGGGCCGCTTCCATCGTTAGAAAAGTTCCCGGATTTGAACCGGCCGGGGATCGAACCCGGGACCTTGAGCATGGTAGTCAGATGCGTTACCGACTGAGCCACCGCGGCCACTTAACATATATATGCTGTAGGTAATAGTATTTAATCATGGGTTCGAATCCTGGTCAGGCATGGGTGTTCTTTGTAAGTATTCCTTTGTCAATTTCATCATACCATCACCCATTCTCATCTTCACATTTAACCAAAAGTTTCACAAAGGTGAAGTAAATTAAAGCAAATTATCAATCAAGTAATGGAATTTAAGATAAGTATTGTGTACGCTCTTCATTGCACACCTAAAATATTAATTATTTCAAAATGCTAACCCACATACACACACAATTATAATAGGAAATCATCCACTACATTGATGTAGTGAATTTTTGTAACGAACGAGAGAGTTTAATGTATTCAATTCGCTAAGATTGTTTATGTTATGTCGTTTCTTTAGTAATGACTGTTCTTGTTCTCCACACTTCGATCTTCCAATGCATCTAAAACCAATAATAAATCCACAATAAACGTAAGTAAATGGCCGATGCGATAAAAATCTACTTATAACTATTTATATATTGCGTGACATCTAATAAATGCAAAACTTGAGAATGATCAATAATTCGCCACTGCTTTATATCCAAAATACTTGTCTAATTTCAACAAAATATTTGTTATTTCAACAGAAAGTATATCTAACGAACTTTTCACCAAATTTGCAATATTCAAGACAACCACCCTCAGACTTTCCTATACGTTACTTGATTCTGCCATTCCACGTGGCACGTGATTGCATAATATCATTGAAATTGTTTCCGAAAATTCTAAACGCTTCATCATTACTTTCATCTCGTGAAATACACAGAGAGATCATCCAAGAAGTGTATATATATTTTACGTCTGATGCCATACTCCTTAAAAATAAAATTCTGCAGCATGAGCAATCGAAGTTACGACCACGTTTGCCAGGAAAAAGCACGTTATCCGTCATCACTTCAATCCATGAAGATAAAAGAGCTCTCAAAACCTCGGAAGCCTATCCGGAAATAACCAGGTTGATATCCCGGTAAATCCTCTTAATCAAAGTTCGCATAAGTTTAAGCAAAATTTGAACTAAAATGCACTGCACAATACCGGTCATTTCTGTAGAGAGCAACTTATCCACAATCTGTGTCAAATAAATGTTCGGAACACTGCAGGTGGTTGTTGCCGCAACCGTGTTAGGAAACTTTTCATCCATTTCTTTGTAGAACAGTTGGTAAGAGGCGTAAATGTTTTTTTTAATCTAAAATGAAAGATCACAGGTTCAAATCCCAGCCGCTCCATTTCTTTTGTGTAGAAGTGAACATAGAAGTACGATATTTACTGAATAAAAGAACTTTGAAATAATTTAACCTTGATTATAACAGATTACTCTGCGAAAAATAAATCGCAAGATTACAACTTTAGAGTTTCAAGAGTAATCCTTACGAATACCTTCATTCGACTTCTTATGCATATTTCTATAATAACATGAGGTTGCATATAAAACATTGTGTCCCCAAAACTGTTTATCATTCAATTTCCAACGTGAGCATTGAAACATAAATGTTTTGGTGATGTTGCATTGAGAGCCTAAGGAAGGAATTTTGTGAGTGAAATAGATTTTTATGTGAAGAAATATGATGTTTCAATCATTGTCTTGGGGAAAATAACGTTTAATTATTGCTTTTCTTTTTTTGTTGTGGACGAAAAAATTGTGACAAGAAATTTACATTAGGTATTACATAAAAAAAAGTGGAAGCTGAGCCGGGATTGAACCAACACCTCAAAGAGAAAAGATGAACATTAGAAGAGGTATGATTGTCTGACACATTGCCATTACGCTTCAGATGTACCTAATATTTTTACACATGGACGTAAAGAGAACTACTTGTAGCACATTTGTCATAATTATTCTTTATTTGTTCATTAAATTAAACTAATGTAATTGTAAATAATGATTAATTTATTTTATTATTATTGCCATCTTTTTCTGGTATGAATTCGTACGAAACTTTTCATGGTTGAACGTTATTGGATGTTGTCTTTGAACAAACTTCAACATAACGTGATTAACTATACCAATACAAAATAAATAATTCGTCGCGCAACAGCCCATGAAGGGTCCAGCCATACCTACCAACTGCCGGTCTCCCTCCCACACTTTCCTTCGTCACCTCTAAGCGTGGTGATCTTCAACCAGTATTGGAATAGTCGTAGGGTCAGCCCGATGTATCCCCAGCCGTTATAGTAGGTCTCCGTGACCGAATTACGCTCACTCACTCGGAGCTCCCCAATTTCCTCACGATGGTGGGTTGCCACCGCCCCTATACGTAGGCCGAATAAATTCCAACCAGAGCCAGATTCGAACCTATGCCGTCCCGCAGCGAACAATCTCAAGACGAGTGAACACCTTAACCCGCTCGGCTACGGAGGAGAACTATACCAATAGAGGACCGTATTTAAATAGAGGACCGTATTTAAATATAGGACCGTATTTCTCTTGAACTATGCTCTAAACAGGCATACAACATTTATTTCTTCAACCTCGGGAGGAATGGAGCTCTACGCAAATCCGAGTTTGGAATAGAATAATCTTCTCAGACGAGAAAGTATTTTCTATCGCAAATGATGGTTCAGTTCTGGTCTACCAGCGTCAAGGACAACAATTTGATCCCTGTTTAGTTGCTAACTCGCGTCACGTGAGCGTGGCTGTCTGGGGTTGGATGTCTCTCGGTGGCAGAGGTGACCTACACCGCATAGGACATCTCAATGGGATACAGTATGTGCACATTTTTTAGCATGTTATGGTTCCTGGCGTGCGAGCTTTGTACCCGAAGTAACTATTGACTTCCAGCAAGACCACTTCCCCATCCATGATTCAGCCATTGTTCAGCGTTGGTTTTCTGAACGAAACGACATAAATCTAATTGAATGGCCAACCATGGGATGTGGTATCAACTCCCATTGAAAATATGTGGGCCGAATTCGTTCAGTGTTTGAAAGAAAACTGGCCTGATCCACCACCTCGAAGAAGTGAAGAACTATTTTACCACGTCAACAATGCCTGTAATGACGTGTGCACTTCACACAGGTATATTCGATATCTTGTGCAATCCGTTCCTCGACGCCTGTGACATGTCATAGATGCAAGTGGCTACTGGACAAGATATTAAATAAATGTTAAATTTTCCCAAACATTCCTTTTCAGTACTAACAAATTTAAAAAAATACACCCATGTAAGAAATATTTCGGAACCTTTCATATTATTGTCTTATAGGCCTTAATATATATGAAAATATCCAGATGAAGTGAGGGTCGAATCCTTATCACAGACACAAGTGGAACTGGAAATGCCACAAAGCTACAACAGAGTGAACTCCACAGCTAATACGGTATCTTACTTTTTGTTTGCTATTCATACATACACCTATTCCATCTGGAAAACTGTTTTCTTTTAAAGATTTAGATCGAAAGAGTTTTGTTCACTAATTTTAACCATAAAGATCGTAAAGTACAATCATTCATTAGTTATTTCCTTGCTTTGTTGAGGATTTTCCTGCAACGAAACCACTGATTTGCAGCTAAACTCGAGCCTCCCTTACCTGCTTCTCCTACCGACTTTAACACGTGTCCGTTTATCGTCTGTGCAATTGCCTTGTTAAATTATGTTACATTGCACCTCTGGGAGAGAGAGAGAGAGAGAGAGAGAGAGAGTAAGAAATTGTGTAGCTTGTGAAAAGCAGACTAGAAATATATTCAAAACTTCATAGAAATATATGTTAACAACTGGAAAGTATGGAACAATGTTTTCGCAAAAGAAAAACTGATGTAAGAGAAAAGTGAATATACATATAGAGTTTTTTTTTTTTTTTTAAATACAAGACCGAGTTGGACACAGCAACGACGTTACAAGAAAACAACCCCTAGTTAACTTTAGTCCAGAAATGTCTTGTCAATTTCTTAACTTATTATTATTGACTCATAATGTGTGTTAACACAACTTATGACTCATCGCTGAATGAAATAAGTTTCTTGCCTAAAATATTGCCAATCAACCGAATTTGATTGAATTTCTGATGAGTATTGAGTCAGAGAAAATCAAACTGAGCTAAAGGAACCTTCTTCGAAGTACAGCTCTAACAGTTGGGCTGAAAAGTTCGTAGGCTGACTCATAGATGGCGTTACTAGAATTAAATCCATTTGATTTTTACTTAGTACTAACCTTCAAAAGATACGTGTATAAATTTCACAGCTGCCGGATAATTAGTTCGTGAGATATAGCATTGTGAGTGAAGCAGCTTTTGTTATTGTGAAAAAATGGATAAAAAAGAATTTCGTGTGTTAATAAAGCATTGCTTTTTGGCAAAAAAAAATACTGTTGAAGCCAAGGCTTGGCTTGATAAACATTATTCGGACTCTGCACCAGGAAAATCAACCGTTGAGAAGTGGTTTGCTAAATTTAAACGAGGCGAAATGATCTTCGAAGACGATGCACGCAGTGGACGCCCCAAAGAGGCTGTTACCGACGAAAACATCAAAAAAATCCACAAAATAATTTTAAATGATCGTAAAGTGAAGTTGATCGAGATAGCTGAGACTTTAAAAATATCAAAGGAACGTGTTGGACATATTGTGCATGAATATTTGAACATGCGAAAGCTGTGTGCAAAATGGGTGCCGCGCGTGCTCACAATCGATCAAAAGCAACAACGTTTTGATGATTCGGAGCAATGTTTAGCGATATTCAACCGTAATAAAATTGCTTCCCCATCCACCATATTCTCCAGATCTGGCCCCCAGTGACTTTTTCCTGTTTGCAGACCTTAAAAGAATGCTCACTGGAAAGAAATTTAGCACTGCTGAAGAGGTAATCGCCGAAACTGAGGCCTATTTTGAGGCTAAAGAGAAATCGTACTATAAAAATGGCATCGAAAAATTGTATGACCGCTATAATCATTGTATCGCCCTCGAAGGCAACTATATTGAATAATAAAATCGAATTTTGTCAAAAAAATATTTTTTACTATGTTAGCCTACAAACTTTTCAGCCCAACTGTTATATATAATAACTAGAGCCCGGAAGTTTGGCAAAATGCCTCTTTTTATCTACTGGATATATTGATAAAATTTTTCCGGATATACGTTTTTTATGTTTTGAATGTTTTAGAAGCCTTTTCATTTTGCCTATTTTGCCTATTTGGGACCCCACTGCCTATTTTTAATTATAATGCCTTTTTTTGCCTTTCTCAATGAAATTGGACCATTTTTTTAAAAAAAAGTGTGTATATAAATTATTTTTCTTCCAAAAAACGTTGTTGGCATTTATTTTTCTTCCGTTTATTATGTGAATAATTTTTGCTTTATTTAAGTAATATTGAACTCACGCATGTTTCAACATTGCTGAAGGAGAAAAGTGTGAGAGAAAAGTATTTCATGCTGAGTTAGGATATTGGCTTTCGGTTAACATTTCCTTGTGCATGATTGACTGCTGAAAACCTGTTGCAGAACATCTGCACAATTACGTCATCACGTCCAGCGTCCGTGTCAGGACGTTATTGACAAGAAACAGCACTAATGCCCAAGGGCCTTTGCATGGATTCCAAAATCAAGTTCTCTATCTTTAGTTTAGTTCTGCACTTTGGAGGGAAACGATCGCGTATTTGTCGTCATGCCGAAATTTACTGTGCCATTAAGTGGTAAGTTACATGGTTACGTGCGTGAATTTGGTGAAAATTGAAATGCTCTTCCCAATGTAGATTTTAACATTTTGCCAGAAATTATAGATAAAAGTAAGCGACTTCCAAATGTGCCTTTTTTTTTTATTATGTCTTTTTTCATTTTTAGTGCCTATTTTTTACATTTTAAATGCCTTTTTGCCTGCCTATTTTAACGTAAATAAATGCCTGAACTTCCGGGCTCTAATAATAACCCATGGCGTGACATCCCTCGAAGGGCCTTGGCCTATCTCCCAACTGCCTGTCTCCCTCCCACAATCCTACCTAGTGGTGTGGAGTTCTTCAAATGGTAATGAGGTGATGTGGAAAACAAATTGAAGAGCGCAAGCAAACAACATTCTATTAGTATATATATTTGTATTATTTTATTAAAACTACTTCATGCACATACAGACTTATTGGGACTCAACCTACATTATAAACTGGTATCTGAACCAATGTGTAATGTGACTCCACCGGGTGTCGAGCCCAGAACCCATTGATTACAACGCCCGACCCTGTGGCCGAGTGGTTAGCACATCGCGCTGCGATGCCAAGGGTCCCAGGATCGAATCCCGGTCGGGCTTGGTTGTTTGTGAATGTCCATTCATCAATTTCATTCTTTCATCACTCATCCCCATCTTCGCAAATTAGCCAAGAGGCACAAAACGCGAAGTAAAATAAACTAAATCAATCAATCAATCAAAACCATTGATGACAACATCCTGTCAAGAGCAGATGTTAATGACATGTAAGTTTTTAATGTGTGTTAACTTATGACAGCTGAATGAAAGGAAAAGTTTTTCCTGAAATCCTGCCAATCACTGAAAGATTAAAAACATTAGTAGAAGCATTACTTGAGGCATGCACAGTTGTGACAATTAGGGAGGTGTTGAGGGGCAGTTGCCCCTGCACCAGGGGTGCCGACTTGTCAAAATTATTGGTGGTGGCTCTGATCACTGAATAAATGAATGAAGACTCACTCCCTCCCTTTTTTAAAAATAAAAATTAGATCTTCGTATAGCAGTTTTTAAGCAGCTATTATATTCCTCATGCAAATGAAATGTAACATGAAAAACGTGTCTGCTCATTTATTTTTTAGATAACAATTAACAATTTTATTTAAAAGTAGGCTATGTATTTACATTAAGAGGCCAACATTACAGTTTTATGCTGGCCTCAGTAGCCGAGAGTGTTGGGGGGTGGTCGGCTCAACTCGCTTTGATCTGGAGGTCTCGGGGTTGAGTCCCGGCGAGGGCATGGATGTGTTTTAATGTCCGCAACAGACTTGTAAAGAATGGACATGTGACGGGTGCAAAGAACCTTAGTGTTGACGTACCCATAAAAATAGCTAATATTTACAATATTTGAAAGTTTTATTTAATTATTTACATAAATGCTAACACAAATCACAGGCAAATAGTTTTACTTTTTGTTCTTGCTACGATATTTAACTTTTTAAATTTAATTTTGCAATAATAAACAAACACATAGCATGCCGTACTTTAGCAATAATGCCTTTGATCATAGCCGTTCCCACTTTCGCAATACAGACTTTTCATAAGCTTTTCTTGCGTACTTTACTGCAAGTCAGTGTTAAATAAACTCGAAGACTTTAGAATTATTTCCCCTTTATTCTTTGGAGTAGAGGAAGAGATTTAGAGGATAACTAAATATCCTACATATCAATATTGTTTGAAAGTCGTGTTTACGACCTCAAATTGTTCAGAATTCACTAAACAACATACTGGTATAATTGTCATATCACCTCGTTATTTTGAAACTCTTTTTAGTAAAAATGTTAACAATACTCATATACTTAGTATATAGTAATAAGTCATGTGTTTTGCTGTCTCTGTTCATACCCCCCCCCCCAAATTTGATGGGTTAGCGGTCTCAGTCCCTTCAAATTTGATGGTCTAGAACATTTCAAATGTGTACTTAAAGTTAAGTTCATGTTGCACAATTCAGAGTAAACTTTACAAGAGAAGCAAAATAATACATTAGATCCTCTTAAGCAAAATTATTTGAGGTGGTCTGCCCCCACATCATTAACATTGGGGGGCTTGAGCCACCCCAAGCCCCATGGAGTCGTCGCCTATGCCCCCCACTATGCTAAACCTTATCTGCCAAGGGAAGAAAGTAAAGTGTCCTTGCCCCCAACCAGTTTTGGCACCTTACCCCATCAGTTTTGGAACTCAATCGCTGCCACTGAGCTTGCATCACATAAATATTTACAGTAATATCATATAATCTTATATTACGTTATTACAACACTTCGTACTCGGTTAATAAAATGGAAAAAAATAATCAGGATAGGGTGGGATTTGAACCTACGATGTTTCGATCTTGATGAAAACAGTAAAAAAAAAGAAAAAAAGTGCTGTCATCTAACCAACTACTCCAGGAGATTACTAATGGAAACTCAGTAGAGCACGTTGATCTCAGTTGAAGCTACCTTGTGCCGGGGTTTCGAACCATTTTTCGCCAAGAACCAAGAAAAAGACACACTTTGCAGAATCATTTGGTGTTGTGCAAGGTATCTTTACTACAGACTTCGTTTAAATCATCAGAAATTTGCCTCCTTGCATTCAAATATGACGGCAATTCTTTCCAGGTGGATGAGAACCTGTTCAGTGTTTTAAAATGAACATAAATTTCCCTATTTTCAAATTCAGAGCAAAGAATCGTGAAAAATTTCACCATTTGTATTTCTACTTAAGTTTTTTTTGTCTACTCATGTATTTTATTACTGCTTTAGGGTATCTTAACTTCATGGAATATGAAAGAATGAAGAAAACATCACAAGAGCGTTTCCATTTAGGAAGAAGAAATGTTGCAAAGTTGGCTACTTTTAGTTGGCACCAAAGTGCTATACTGCCAAATTTACGAATTCCGTACTTTGAAATTTTTCAAGGTGGTCAAATGTTGCGAAGTGTACATATAAGGATGCTTCACACCAAGGAGAAGCCTTTCAACTGTTCAATTTGCAACAAAGATTTTGTCATTAAAGGGAAACTCAATGTACATATTAGGCTTCACACCAAAGAGAAGCCATTCCTTTGTTCAATTTGTAATAAAAGTTTTGCCATTAAAGAAAGTCTATATGCAAATATGAAAAGTTATTTTAATTAACATATGAGGCTTCACACCAAAGAGGAGCCTTTCAATTGTTCAATTTGCAACAAAGATTTTGCCATTAAAGAAAGTCTATATGCAAATATGAAGCTTCACGCCAAGGAGAAACCTTTGAATTGTTCAATTTGCAACAAAGATTTTGCCATTAGAAGCAATCTTATTAGGCATGTGAGAGTTCATACTAAGGAGAAGTCTTTAAAACAGACAGGGTACCGACAGACCTGGAAAAGCTGGAACCTTGAAAATCTCTGGGAATTTGGAAAGAGAATGAAAATCTCATGGAAAATTATCTAACTGATCACACATCCCAATAAAGTACATCTGAAGGACTAGATTATGCTCTTATTTGTTGATAATAAAAAAATACAGCTAATGTAATTATTAACACAAAAACTTCAATCCCTTCAGACCCTTTATACGTGATCATGCACATCACTTTTATTATTTTTTTTTTAATGCGTGATAGCAAATGTTTCAGCATTTGATTTTTTTTCCAGCTTGATTTTGTACATTTCTTCTGCTGAGGAATCGCTAAGCTACTGACACCTGATATCACCGACAGAAATTAGAGAGTAAATAGCAACTTTGGGAGGAATAGTTGACATTGAAAGAAAATATCCTACATTTTGTTTCACTTTAACATAGATTTAGATTAGATCATGTACATGCCAAAAATGTACGGATTTGTTTTGCGAAAAAATAAATGTTTTTTTTTTTTTGTAACTAGGCACCTCTTATAGCTACATTTCAGCAAAAAGAAATGTTATTGAAAAAAATCAGGTCTGATGGGGTTAACCCACTTTACACAAGCTACTTTGGAAGATACAGACTTTAGATATATGTTTGTTTTGCATCACAGATTATTGGATATTGTGTCTATTTCTAAACTTCTTTTTCAGAAAGTGTGAATATACGTATTGGCTTTATATGTTATGTACTGTAATACGGTTTAGAAAATATATATTTAACTCCCAATAAAACCCCGTGACCTTGATCCATACTTATATGATTCATTCTTAAAATGAACAAGATGATGATTTAAAGAAAAATTAAATTTGTTAAAATTTGTAAAAATAAAGAAAAATTGTCCTTCAAGAATGTCATCAAATGCTACTTGGCCAAGATCATTTGCTCCAAGCAATTTTTAAAATTGGCTTGTCCAATTGTTCATCTCCATAAAGTGAATTTTGTAGGCCTTGGAGTGGATTTGTGTATTATTTCCCTTTCAACCAATTTTTTTTTCTGTACCTAATCTTTTCCTTGGTAAACATTAGATGTAAACCTTTATTTCTTTTTGATCATAAAATTTTTCTTCGAAGTAATTGCTCTATCGCAAAGTATTAATCTTTTTTAGCAGTTTTTCATGTTAATACCTGCCAGTATAGCTGCTTTCTTCTTTGATAAGGTAAGATCTTTATTCCCATAAGACATTACAACAATGTATCAACATCGTCAACTTTTATTATTTATTTATACATTAAATATAATATATAATTACTAGTTTCCTGTTGTAAAGACAAAATTTATGTATCAAGATCTCAAGTATAAAATTCTTTGAGCAAATATTTCTCAAAATCTATTGAGTAGTATTCATTTACTTCATAAAGCCACTCATTTTTTTACAATTTTTAGAATAAACTTATTAAAACTATTCATTTGTAGAGATTTTTAAGATTTGTGGTAGTTGATTCTAAATTTTCACTACCATATATGTCATTTTTTTTTATTATTTACTATGTTGGTATCTTCTTATACTTAGATTGTCTCGATTTCTTGTATTGTATTGATGATTTATACTGTTTGTCAGAAACTTTTGTATATTATTATGTACTAAATATAAAATCTTATAGATATAGTGTGATGGTAGACTGAGTATTCCCAAGTCAACAAATAAAGGCCGACAGTGTGATTATGAGTATGCGACAGTATGAGCCTTGCAGATTATTCTCACTGCTTTTTTTTTTTAATTTAAATATTTTATTTATTTGCATGTTATTACCCCATACTTGCACACCATAATTGAAAATGCTATGAACCTGGGCATAGTATACTTTCAGTAGTACATCACTATCTACACATCCACTCAGTCTACGTAACATACATATACCTTTTATATGATCTATGCATGTTGGATGTGTATCAATATATAGAACTAAGAATTTTAATTGCTTCATGCCTCCTATTGCTGCCTTATTATTATAAGTAACATTTATTTCACTAATTTTCTGTAGGTTCAGAGCTAAATTATTGTTAAGTATCTATTATCTTCTATGAAATTGACAATTTCACAATTCTGTATGATTTGAATTCAAAATGCAAATATTGAATTTGGAAAATTATTACAATTCACAAGGTAGGTAAGGATTATGGAATTTTATCATACACAATAAGTTTAAATTAAATACTTGATTATTTTTTACGTTACGACTAAATGAGGTTAGAGTGAGGAGTCATTGATTAAGAAATACATTTTGTAATTTATCAGTCTCCTTATCAACTCTCGGTATTATATGTTGATATTTCCAGTGAGGTTTGTAACCCTCTGCTTGCAAGAACCATGAGTGCAGACTCATTTTTCGATGCATAATGCTACTACTCTCTTCTCTGTAAAGCAAACAACTTAACTCTTGCATATAGCAATTGAATTGTATAAAATAAAGTGTCATATTTCCTTTCATTATCAATGGAATTTCTGCTTCAGTAAGGTATATCCAAGTGAAGTAGTGTGAAACTGACAACATGCAGTTATGCTATTATTGCTGACGAAAAGGGTATATATGTATTAAAAATTTAACACAAGCAATTTATAGAATTGCATTGTATAGGTACCTGATGTAGCTAAGGGTCATTCCATGCCAAACGATCCAATGGTGGTTTCATGACCATCTTAGAAAAATTTCATTTTTACTACATACGTTTATACATGTTTCTAGATATCAAAACCCGTGTTAAAAAAAATATTGTATTTAGTTCTCCTCGGGGCAGCCATTTTTCCAACATGGCACATGGCTTTTTTTGACCTGAAACAAGATTTATTTTGTGGCTAATGAAGTATACTTTCTATGATATTCAAGTATGTTTTGCTTAAAATTGCATCGTAAGTACGAACGGTATGGTGGAAATTGGGGTAACAATAGTTGGAAAATTGGATTTTTAAGCCTGATTTTTTCAATGAAGGGGTTTAGTCTAAGGCTTGATTTTTTTTTCATGTGTAGACCTGCCTGCAGGGTGTCTGTAAATAAAATGTCAGTGCTTAGAAATGCAACACTTTTTTACAGCATGGTCTCAAACATGGCCGTTCATTGAATTTTGTCAGTTTTTGGGGTTAATATCTCAGATGGGTCCTCTTGAAAAATTCTGAAATTTGTCACGAAGGAAGCCCTGCATGAACCTAACTCTCAGTAAAAATCTCAACTTTTAGGTTCAACTCGTTTTGGTCAATATGTAACCTAATTTCTGACGTTGCAAAGTAAAGTTAAACTACATCCCATACTTATAATAATGAGGTCTTTTCTTTTTAAAATTTGGGTTAAATATAGCCTCAGAAAATCTAGAAACATAAGGGCTTAATGCTTGACTTACCAGAAATTGAAATTACAAGGTATGACAATTGAAAATCTGCGACATCTCATTTGACTTGTTAGTGTTAAGTTTCCCAAAATTCGCGTTTTTGTTCTAGAACAGTTTTCTGCCAAATATGCCAAAAGTTATACTTTCATTGTGCTTTTAAATTGTAGGTTACATGGCCTACTTATTTTCGTGACAGTTTGATATGTTGGAACAGATTTTTGAGGAAGGAAAAGTAAAGTGCTCTCCTGTGCAAAGGAAGGCATCTAGGGGGTGTGGAGTTATGGCCTCAGATTTTCTTGATCATGGCCGAAGGTGGGAGTGACGTATTCAGCACCACATTTCTGGCTACCTTTACTCTACAAAGTTTCCTCCAGGTACCCGCTTGATAGGATGCTGGGTGGGTGCCTGGGCAGTTTGAACAGGTGGAAAAGATACCAGTTCTCCCCTGCAGAGGATCGACCCCATGTCTCTCGCATGGCAGTGAGATGCCCTATTGACCGAGTTCCATTATTTCTCGCTCGAACAAATGCCAATCGTGCGCACTTAGCTTGGTAATTCAAAACACATCTCGCGTGACAAATACTGAAGATGCGGCTCCCATGTGATGGTACAGTGGCGGCTGGCAACTAGTACTATGATGGGTAGTGCCAACTTGATCAAGAAATCGAAACATTTTCGCCACCATATGTCATAGAACTCTAATGAAAGAGGTAATTTTAATGGAACTTTATGTACTAAAATTGCAGACAAAAATTCAGAGTTCCTAAGATTGGTTTATTTTACTTCGCATTTGTACTACTTTTGGCTAATCGCGAAGATAAGGATGAGTGAACACTCACAAAGAACACTGATGCCCAGGCCGAGATTCGAACCCGCAATCCCTGGCGTCGTAGCATGCTGTGAAGTTGGCCAGAGTTTCTAGGAAATAAATGCAACTATCAAAATTTGATGCCTGTCACCTTTACAATTTTTTTGATATTTTTAAATAGAATTGATGTTTAAATCTGGCGTGGGACAGCCAAGTTGTTTAACTGTTAATTTAATATTGCATAGTCCTTGGAAAACGGTGTATGTAATAATGCTCTAATCTAACTACCACTAACTACCCTTCTTTTCACACACCATCGGACACTTTCACTTTACTGAAAAGAAAAACACTGAACAATTAGAGACACCGAGTCGATCACGGTATTCTCGCCTTACTTTCTTTATAATTTGCAACCCCAGCACGGCAGACGGTACATCAACAATTGGTGTTACTAACAACTCAAATATGATTATCTGCTAAATGAACTGTAGATCTACAATTTTTAGAATTCAATGCAAGAAATTGAATTACGAGGGTCACTATTTATATTTTGAGCCTTGGCAACACTGATTGAAATTAGGCGCGATTTGACGTTTGCACGGAATCGTCTGGCATTATTGACCATAACGTACTTCAAATGTTTTGTCAATAGCTTGATGTGTGTTGTTTATGTTGCCTTGGAGATTGCGCAACAACAATAAAATGGAATTAACTCGTGAACATTTTCGTGCGATGATTTTTTACGATTTTCGACGTGGATTATCAAGACAAGAGTGCATCGATCAACTTACTTCCACATTTGGAGATGAAACCCCATCCTTTGCCACTGTGAAATGCTGGTATAACGAATTTAATCGTGGCCGCCATTCGCTCACCTACGAGATTCGCGAAGGTCGTCCAAAATCAGTTGTTGTTCAAGAAGACATTGATGCTGTGCAAAACCTAATACTGCAAGATCGTCATGTGACATACTGTGAGATTGAGGCAACAATAGGTGTTAGTTCCACCAGCATATATAAAATATTACATGATCATTTAGCTGTGAGAAAGGTATGTTCTCGTTGGATCCCACACAATTTGACAGAAACTCAAAAAGACGCTCGCGTCAATTGGTGCAAACAAATGCTCAATAAATACAATTGTGGTGCTTCAAAAGATGTGGTGGTGGTGTTTTAAGTCCACTTTATGCACAGTAAGGCTAATCGGGACTGGACCTACAGTTTAAAGTGGGATCCGAACCACTTGTGCCTCCACCGGGTATCGAACCCGGGACCCCTTGATTACAAGGCTACGACGCTACCACTGCGCACTTCAAAAGATGTATATAAGATTGTAACAGGTGACGAATCATGGATATATGCATATGAACCGGAACATAAACAGCAGTCGACTGTATGGGTGTTTCAAGATGAACCCCATCCAACAAAAGTTGTTCGCGCTCGAAGCACATCGAAACAAATGGTCGCCTGTTTTTTCGGGAAAACTGGTCATGTGCCAACTGTGCCTTTAGAGGAACGTAGAACGGTCAACTCTGAATGGTACACAACAATTTGTTTACCAGAGGTCTTCGGTCAGATACGGAAAACAAACAAACGCCGTCGGATCATTCTTCATCAAGACAATGCCAGCTGTCACACATCTCGTCTAACAACCGACTTTATGAACTCAAAAAATCGAATTGATGGGTCATCCGCCATACAGTCCTGATTTGGCATCCAATGACTTCTTCTTATTCCCGAATGTCAGGAATAAATTGCGTGGACAACGATTTTCGTCGGCGGAAGATGCCGTTGATGCGTTCAAACCATATTATGGAGGTGTCTCATTTGCTTTGACAAATGGTTCGAACGAATGCAAAAGTGTATTGACCATAAAGGAGAATACTTCGAAAAACAATAAAGCAGTTTTCAATGCCAAATTCCTGTTTTTTCATTGTTAGGCTCAAAATATAAATAGTGACCCTCGTATATCTCCCAAGTGAAATTCTTGTACTGATAGATTTTCCATGTGATTTTTTACAAATATTAAAGTAAAAAATCCCCTGGTGATGCAAATTCCCTTTGATATCTAGGTAATTCTTTTGTACAGAAAATGTCTTCAATGTTGTCAACGTCAGTTGCAACACATGAGTGTCTGTGTGCGTGAGAGCAAGGGATATATCTGTTCTTAAGGAAGAAATTGATAACAAAAATGTCTGGATGGCTCTTTAAATGCATCTATCTAAGTGGTTATATAAATTTGGGGAAGATATTACTTTCATTCTTGCCAAGTATGCAGGAAAGTATCTTTCTTACGAATTACTTCTCCAATGAGTATTACGGTTAGTATTAGTCACTTGTCTGTGAAGTTTGCAACTATGTCAACACAATGCAAAAGCTCTCGTGGATGGTTTTTGGGGCTAACGTCAATGGTTTGTGGGGCTACCTATGGATGGATTTTGGGGCTAGCCATGGATGGTTTTTGGGGCTAAAGTGCATGGTTTGTGGAGGTAAACATGAAAAAAAAAATCGAAATAGTACGTAATTTTTCGTCATAAAGGTTTCAAACACTGCTTGTGCACTGAAAATCGACAAAACACAAGCTGGCACGTCATGACGCACGATGATCCATTACGAGTGCAAGCCATATTGTCTATTACAGAAGCGGAACAAGTAAGACAAATAATCAATCGTAATATGAAAAGTTGACAGTATTTTATGGAAAAAGGCATAACTTCACCTTAAAGAATGTTCTGCAAGGCAAAATAGGTAAGTACCAGTGGTAAAATTAAGGAAATAAATGAGTGAAAGGTGTCCGGGCGTTATCGCATATTTACCCATGTTGCTTTAAAGAATGGAATTCTGTTGAAGTGAAGCACATATTGTCCTCCACTTTTTTACATGTTCATTTAAATTTCACATTGTGTAGAACAGACCAAATGAAAACTGTTATGAACAACTCGCCTACCATTTCTTTAACATATTGGCTGTAAATATAAAATTTTATTACTCATAATAAACGATTTGTTTTCATATCTGCTTGAAAATCTAAACACAGTAGATTTTTCAAAACACCTGTTGATGTACTGAAAGCATTGTATGTAGTGTGCTTAGCATAAGATGATGGCTGCAAATACGTATAACATTTCATTCCTCCTTATTAACAAATTTTATTTACATCTGTTTGAAAATGTGAACACATTAGATGTTGTAAACCACCCATCGATCTGCTGAAAACAGTAGACAGAATTTTCAGCAGGGCTATTTATGCATAAAGTTGAGTAAAGAGAAACAGTTCGTACGAAACTCGCAACGTTAATCTTATCTTCAAGGTTTGAACAGGTTAAGAAAACATAGACGTTCCTGCTACGAACGCCTACCTTAAGAAAATGTAATGCCAAACAACTAAAAATGGGACATTTGTAAAAGTAAGAGAATTGAGTTTTCACGAGATATTCAGTGGGTGTAATGATTTCTTACTCCCTGCATTATAGATAATAATGGCAAAGCATGAAAAATCAGCTGCCTTTACATTTTGGATCATTCAATTGCAACATAAATAGTATTCCTTAGTTCTACCGCATATGTTTCAAGTGACACAGTAGAAGGTAAAACATAGCATCTGTTATTAAATTTCGTTTATTTACACACAATTGCTTTAATTCAACGAGTATTTTCATTGTATACAAATTACTTTACGGTTATGCGTACAGTACGATTACTTCGCAGTTTTAACAAAGTTTGCTATGCATTCTGCGTAACGTAAACAAACAACTCTCGGAATCTCGAAGCATAGAATAGCTCGAAGTACGACATGCATCGATAATGTCAAGGAAATAGCACAACGATCGATAAAAATATCGATTCTTTCCATAGATATTGCTTAGTTTCGCCAAGTTTACCACTTTCCTTGTATCCGTGCGAGTAGTATTATTTGACCTATTACTGGGACGAGAAAGTATGAGCCCCCATCAGACTGATTTGGCTACACTTAAAACTAGGTCAAGATGTCCATATGAGCTTATTGCTCAAGTGTGCTACTCTGTCTAATCCAAGACTTTTGTAAAAAAAAACCTTCATGAATTCCCTGAGAAAGTATGACCCCCCTCAGATTGATTTGGCTGCACTTACAAAAGCTACATCTGTCAGATTGTTGTCCATAAGCTTGTTAAAAATATGTCCCTCTTGGCACTGTTTTGGCTACACTTAAAACTAAGCCAAGATGCTCATAAGAGCCACCAACACCCACCGCACCCCCACCCCACCCACACCCACACCCACCCACGCACACCCATGCACACACACACAAGTTTACTTCTGGTCTACTTCTATTGCATCATGTTGTGCAACAAATTATTATCCAATATTATGCAACAAATTATTAGGCAAGAGTTTTTGCATTACATTTCAGTTAGTATTCTGAGAGTGGTTGAAGACTAGAGATGTGTTGTTGCAGTGCTCCTCATACAGGTCTGTTTGGTTTCATTTATAACATTTCCTATTATTCATATTAAACATATTTCTGGTATACTGAACAAAAGGCTTATATTTTGTATAAAGAGGTCTGATATTTGACACGTCCAGCTTGTTTGTTGTAATCCACTCATATTTAGAGTCAGGCTTATATCTGTCCCAGTTTGTTATACAAGATCAATACATGACACACAGTATTATGTCATTGCCTTTCTAGGACATGCATGTCTGCACAGGCATTTGTGGTAGGTCAGTGCTTCTGTAGATCAATACTTATTCTACCTTTGTGCATGTAGGCTATTAGCTTTACAACCTGGCATAGTTTTATTAAGTATAGAGTTTTGATTTGAACCCCAAGGAATCTTATATAATAAACCAACAACAAAAATGCCAAATCAGAAATATTGTAATCAATGCAATAAGAATATATCCAGCCCTAATTGGGCTAAGCATAAAAGGAATTGTGATCCAGAAAAATGCAGAACACCCACAAAAATATGCCCAAAATGCCATAGAAAATATAGCATGGAATACTTCACATATAAACATATGGCTTCTGCACAGTCATCAAAATTGCCCCCACAGCCATCTACATCTTCATCTGCTCTAAAAAGGAAGCTTGAAACATCCTATAATGCTAGACCAGCAAAGCAGCCACGCTATGCCCCTATCCATAGCAGTTTTAATGGTCAACTTAGTGATTACTGTTTTGTATGACAGCCAAAATGTGACATTAAGAATTTTTTGAACAGTATAACTTCTGATGTGCAGGCTATTCTAAATGCACAAAATGGCTCTTATAAGCTATCCCTCAAATTGTATACTCAATATAAGAAAGCAAATGGCACAAAATTTACACAGCCCCACATAACAGAAACTGTACCTGTATACTCAAATATAAACTCAGACAAAATACTAAGCAGGTTGATAGACCAATTGCTTATCAAACACTCTGAATTTGCTGCTAAGGAATCGGGTTGGAGCCTATGTGGATCTCCACACAAGCTCTATATTAATATTTCTGAATTCAGACAACTACAAGGTTCTACATATCTGCCATTACCTGCCAATATCAAAAACAAAAATGCCGTGGTTAACATAGAAAATACCGACCAGAAATGCTTTCTGTGGTGTATTTTAGCTGCTTTGTTTCCAGTTTTAGATCATCCAGAGCGAGTAAGTTATTATAAACAGCATGAACATGATTTTGATGATGCTATGGAGGGCTTAGAATATCCAATGTCTGTTCAGAATATTGATAAATTTTAAAAAAAAAGGCCAGAGATATCAATGGTAGGCCATTATCTATTAATATATTTATTTGTTCTACTGGTCGTGGCAATTGCTTGATAGAACCTCTCAGAATCAGTACACTTGATGATGATTTTGCTGTCCCGATTGATCTGCTCTTAATTGAAGTTGATGGCACATACCATTACACTCTGATACACAGTCTTGAAGCTTTAGTCAGAAAACAACTGGACAAATCTAATACAATATACAAGTTGTGTCGAAGATGTTTGACTGTATTTGATGGTAGAAAAATGGTGAATGGTGTTTATGAGAAGAATACAGAAATTGCTAAAAACAAGTTAGTTGAGAATCTGAAATACTGTGGCAACCATAAACCTGTTCATATGGTTATGCCTAAGCCAAATGAAAATGCAAAATTCAAAAAATTTGAAGCCTTGTTGGAACACCCAGAATATATATTCTGTGATTTTGAATCACACCTCAAATCGCTTGCATTCTGCAGCCCAGATCCTGATGAATCTTCAAGTACATCATACCAGCTACATGAACCTTCTAGTTTTTATTATGTAGTTGTACAGGATGGTGTTGTTAGTAAAGAATATTTATACATGGGACCAGATGCCATCAAAGAATTTGCACATACAATAGAAAGTGATTGCCGTTGCATAGCCTCTAATGTGTTGTTAAAATCAAAACCTATGATGCCTTTAACAGAGGATCAGATTGAAGATTTCAACAATGCAGAAAAATGCCCGGTATGTGATTCTGAATTTTCAGATACAAATATCAAGGTGCATCACAATTCCCATACAGATGGTAAATTCAAAAAGGCCCTGTGTAATGGCTGTAATATTAAGAATCAGAGACCAAAATTTGTCTCGATATTTTGTCACGAGGCATCCAATTATGATTTTCATCATTTGATCAGGTACAAGGGGTTTGACAGCAGAATTTAAATATTTTAGCAGAAAATGATTAGCAAAATAATCAATGTTCATGGTAGGCCTATTTACCTAAGATTTCTAGATTCATACAGAATTCTGTCGGCTAGCCTGGCTACTCTGGCCAATCAATTATCTGATGACCAATTCAAAATCACATGTGCTATGTTTCCAAATCAGGACCTGAAATTAATTAGGCATAAGGGTGTATACCCATATGACTATGTTACTGATTTTTCTAAATTTGATGAGTGTGCTCTGCCATCACAACAAGAGTTCTACAGTAAACTCAGGGCATCCGGAATCACTGATGATGATTATCATCATGCCCAGTTGATGTGGACCAACTTAAAATGCCAGACACTTGGTGATTATCATAAGGCATACTTGAAACTTAGCCGATATACTCCAGGCATTTAGAAAATCATCGATGGAAAATTATAAGCTGGATCCAATCTATTTCTACAGTGCTCCGGGCATAGCATGGTCTGCCATGTTTTTGAATACTAAAATGCAATTGGATCTGATCCAGGATCAGGACATGCATCTGTTTATGGAACAATGTATACGAGGAGGCATGGTGCAATGCTCTCAGAGATACGTGGGTGGTTCAATATATAAGTTTCCGTATGCTGTAAAAAAAAAATAATAATAAGATACATTAGAAAACTATACATACATGTGTAGGAGGATCCTTCCTCAATTCTCCATATAATCCCCCATAGAGATTCAAGCATTTGTCCCACCGTTGCACCAATTTGTCCATACCCTTTGCAAGAAAATCAGGGCTCTGGCTATTGAGCACTATTCTCATATTCCGCTTCACTTCTTCATCTGTTTCGAAACGGTAACCTTGCAATTCAGACTTTAACACCGGAAAAAGAGGGTGGGGCAGCCGTTTCCACCCCAATTCTTCAATTTTGTGTTGTGTTTGCTCTGCTGAGTGGGGGCGAGCGTTATCGTCAAGAAGAATGACACCAGCTGACGTGGTCGCTCATGTCGAATTGCGTTTTTCAGTTTATCCAATGTTTGATAATAACGGTCAGCATTAATTGGTGTTCCTCGTTCCAAAAAGTCCATAACCAGAACTCCCTTACCATCCATGCTTCTGAACTCCTTGTGATGCGAGCCCGCATTTTCCGAACAAGCATTAACTTTTCGCTCTTCAGCGCATGCGCCTTCACGTCTGATAACGAATCGATTGTTGTTCCTTGTAGACGAAGGATGGCGCTTGTCAACCGTGTGCTTCTTTTTAATGGCATTGCTTTATACAATATTTTATAGCACAGGGAAACTTATATATTGAACGTCCCTAGTATGCCAGAGCCAACAACAAATATATTCCAGATTATGATCCAGCACGACCATCAAACTATATACTTTATGTGAATGCCAACAGCCTATATGGCTATGCTATGATGGATAAACTGCCATATGCAGGGCTTGAATGGGTCGAAGATTTCAACATTGAAGATCTTCACGACTTTGATGACAGTGACTATGGTCTATTCTTAGAGGTTGATCTGACAATTCCTGATAATTTACACAACCAGTTTTCTGATCTGCCCCCAATTCCTGAGGTCGAGTGTTCACCTGGCTCTAAACAGAAGAAACTAATGATGACTCTAAAACCAAAACAGGGTTATGTCATATACTACAAAAACCTCCAGTACCTGATGCATCACGGTGTTCAAGTGACCAATATTGGCAAAGTCTTCAGGTTTAAGCACTCAACATGGTTGAAGCAATACATCGATACAAACATCGAGCATCGAACACTTGCTGTAACCCAATTTGATAAGACCTTGTTCAAATTTATGGTCAATTCAGTGTATGGTAAAACCATAGAAAATGTCAGAAGACATACTGATGTTAAATTAGTTACTGACCCCAACCGGAGCAAAAAATTGGTGGCAAAGCCCAACTTCAATTACAGAAGAATTTATGATGATAATCTGGCACCCTTTAATATGAAAAAAAAACAAAGATTAAATTTAATAAGCCTATTTATGTAGGGGCTGTGATATTAGAATTGGCCAAATTACACATGCTAAAGCTCTATTATGATGTGCTGAAGCCTTTTTATGGTGATCGTGTAAAACTGATGTACATGGACACAGATAGCTTTATCCTTGATATTCAGACAGAAGATGTCTATCAAGATATATCACAGCCTGCATTGCTTAAATATTTTGATACCAGTGAACATCCAAAGATTCAACCCTACAACAAAAAGGTGCCTGGCAAGTTAAAAGACAAGACACTTGACGATGTTATTGTAGGATTTGCTGGGTTAAGGGCCAAAATGTACAGTTTTGAAACATGTAGTGGTGCTGTTGCCAAAAAAGCCAAGGGCATTGGTAGAATAACTGTGGACAAAGAGCTCCAATTTAAAGATTATGAAGATTGTCTCAAATCGCAGAGTTCAATCAGAACATCAGAATGCAGAATCTAGAGTAAAGATCACTTGTTGACCACAAATATTATAAGAAATGTTGCTCTGGACCCACTTGACGATAAGAGACGCATTTTATCATGTGGTATACATACTTTACCATGGGGTCATTGTGACTTGATAAGTGGCAATCAATGCCCAATCACAGAGCATGATTTGAAATAAATAAACATGCCTATGAACTTATTTGGGTTCAAAAACCAGGCTATTATGGACCTGCCAACACCAGCACCCTCTCCTGATATACAGTCTTTGCTATCTAAACTAAGTGGTTTGTTAATTATTCATCTGAACAGCATACTTACAGATGTTGATGATAAAACAGGTAAACCATTGTACATATTTAACAATAACTTGAACCACTACCAGTTACCTGTAGGTGGCCAATTACAATTTATTACAACCCCCGAGGGTAATGTCAAGGTTTCAGTAGGCAAAAATATTTACAGGATAAAGCACTAAAACATGGTTTCTGGCACTGTATATACTGTTTCTGCCGGTGACTGCTTATATATTGAGATCCCGGGACACTATGACAAGCTTATACCTCTTTTTAGAGAATTAAGAATCAGAAACTCTAGAATAAATAACTACTAAAGCCAAATGCCAAATTATATTTTTGGGCATACAAGGCGCGAAGATCACAGTGATGAGATTCTGATGCTTGATGTCAGAGTCAAGAAATTAAGAAGTGATTTACAAGCTCTACAAACTACACTCAATGCCAGTCTTCAACTAGAGATTACCAATTTACAATCACAATGCATGGACCCTCTTCTTAAAATTGACTCTGAACTCAAATTGCCGCTTCAAAAATATACTGACTTGGCCACATTAGATAATTTTCAAAGTTTAGAGGAGGCTCTTCAAGCCAAATTTAAGACTCAGGCTACCAACTCTAAGCAATTGAAACAGCAACTAGCAACTGGAAGAGCAGATTGGTAGTGTCCAGACACAGCTCTAAACAATTGTCAAAAGCATAAAGTCACAAGAAGATTTTGATCTAGTGATTTCTACTCTAAAAGAACAGATTCAATCACTACAGATACCTAATCTGGACCCTTTGAACAATGCCATAGCCGAGGTTAAAGAAAAGGTCGAGACACTTGAGAATTTTATGGACAACCTACCATCTTCTGATGCTCTGAGTGCTATCACTCGTAGTGTTGCCAACATCAAGCTGCAACTCGAGACATATGAAGATTTTGGAAAAATTCAGAGTACCATAAGCCATCTTGAGGGTACCATAGCAGCAGTACAAAGTGATCTGACAAATGTACAAGGAACTCTAGAATCCCGCTTACCTGGTATTGTAGACACCCTTGTCAGGGTCCAGCAACAGATCACCAAACTTGAAAACCTCAACACTGAATCTGAGCTATCTCATTTTCATCACTTGATCGATGATATCCAAACAAAGCTTGAAATCTTACAACAATCAACACCTACTCAGGCAGACATAGCCCTGCTCCAAGATGCTATGCATAGTGTGGCTGATGCTACTAAATTAAATGCTGTAAAATCAGCCTGGGAGTCTGCAGAATACTGTAGCCAATCTGCCTACATCACAGGAACTTAAAAATATTAAAAGAGCTGTGAATCGCATATTGAAATCTGAAGACATCAACAATATCCAGACAGAGATCAAACAGCTTACTCAGACAGTGGCTACTCTCCCATCCAATCAGCATATTAATGAACTGCATGCCCTGTTTGAGGATATCAGGACCCAAGTCCATGATCTTACAGCCCAAAGTTCAAAATTGGCAGTTGTTGAAAATCTACAGCAAATTGTAGCCAACATCAAGCAACATATAAGGACTATAGAATCCAACCAAGCAAATGCTCTGTCTGTTTTTACCACCAAGCTTCAAGAGATTGTGCAACAATATAAGAAACTTGCTGTGGACATAAAAATCAATCCGGGCCATGACGATTTTGTTAGGACTATCAATGAGCACGTTCAATCTGTAATAAGTAGATTGCTTACAGCAGAAAAAGAAATAACTGGCCTAATCGTGAATCCTAAGCACACAGTAATTCTTGAATTGTACAGTGTCCCCAACAAAGAATATGATTCATCATTTACACCAGGTGGCAAAATATATATGCTGTCCCCTGCACAATTTTATTACCAGTTTTTTGTTGGGGGCACACTCAGACCAATCAAGATCAAATATTGGCTCCAACCACAGGCTCACCACTACCCTACCTTATCAATAACCAATGCTGACAACAAACCAAAGGTCACCAGTGTAGAATTAGAGGATTTTACAGACTCCGATACATTAGAGACAGCTTATGCTGAAGATGATGGTTCTTTGGAATTTAATATACAAATAGGGGACAAACTGTATTTAGAAAATCCTGTGGTATCTGCTGCTGAACACCCCATAACTGCAATATTCGTGTTTACATACTATGTCTAGACAAACCATTGTTGATGAACTACACAGACCAGCCAGACATAACTATAAGCGACTGCCAGTGGTCAAAAAAGGCATAGATGATTTGTGGCAGGCTGACTTGGTTGAGATGGCAGGTGGACAACTGAAAAATTAAGACAAGATCAACAAGGGCTACAAGTATCTACTCACTGTCATAGACACATTTTCAAAATATGCCTGGGCTGTGCCACTCAAATCCAAGACTGAAGCATGTGTTACAGAAGCCTTCAGGACAGTCATCAATCAGAGTGGAAGATCACCGCGCTATCTACAAACAGATAATGGCAAACAATTCTATAATTTGGTGTTCCAACAATTTATTAAAAGCCGGTCAATACAACATTACTCGAGTTACAGTGATCTCAATGCCTCTATTGTAGAAAGATTCAACAGAACCCTAAAAAATCATATGTATAAACAATTTACCCTGCAAGGTAATTATAAATGGCTCTATATCATACCAGAACTTCTAGATCGATATAACAACTCGGTCCACACCACAAGCAACATGAAGCCCTCTGAGGTAACTTCATCTGATGAGCAGCAATTGATCAACACTGTTTACTATCCTAGATACCAACCAACAACAAGAAAAGCCAAATACAAGGTCGGTGATCAGTAAGAATCAGCAAATATAAGCACATATTCAAGAGAGGCTTTACCAGAAACTGGAGCACTGAATTATTTACAGTGGTTCAAGTTAAACCTGGGACCCGTAACACGTATATAATAAAAGACCATCGCGGAGAAATTCTCAAAGGCAGATTCTATGAAGAAGAACTCAGCAAAACTAAACAGCCCAACACATATCTTATAGAGAAAGTCATCCGCAGAAAAGGCAACAAGATACTGGTCAAATGGCTAGGACTCCCAGAACACAGCAGGATCGAGGCAGACAAAGTGATACTATGAACACCTGGGATGTTATAAAGAGACTACCAGAGCCTGAACAGCAGACTAAGAGAAATGGCAAGCTGCTGCCTGATAATATTAGATGTCTTATTGTTGGGCCATCGGCTTGTGGTAAAACCACACTAATGGTTGATAATTTTTTATTAGCACCCAACTGGTTAGACTGGAAAAACAGGCACTTGTATGTCTTCTCTAAGAGTTTAGAACAATTAAAATATCAGCAGCTGATGAAGCTATATGATGGACTGGATATAGCCATTTTTGAATCAGATGTTAAGACACTCAATGACTGTCTTGATAACTCTGTTGTTGCGTTTGATGACATTATACTGGATAATCAAAACAAGGTTAGAAATTTCTTTACACAGGGGGCCTCACAAAAACATAGATTGCTTCTACCTGGCACAGACTTTTTCTAAAATACCAAAACGGCTGATCCGAGACAACAGCAATTTTATATGTGTGTTTCATCAAGAACATACCAACCTCAAACACATACATGATGAGTATGTAGGTGGGGACTTGAGCTACAATGATTTTTCTAAGTTTTGCAGTAGGTGCTGGAACCAGGACAGCTATGGGTTTGTCACAATTGATATGACAAGGAAGCCCAATAGTGGTAAATACAGAAATAAAATCAACAATTTTCTAGACATTGAGACATATATAAATAACCATGAAAAGGCCAATCATTGATGATCTTAAATTAAGAGACTATCTTGTAAAGAGATTTAAGGGATGGAAATCAGAGAACCGAGGTATTTATGAACAACACAAACAAACAGAACAGCCTATTATTGATGCTATTGGTGAACTAGGCAAAGATATCAGAACTGTTACAGAGCAAAATCAAAATTTGATCACAGAGCTTGTGCCGGTAGTTGCTAAACCTTTTCCGCGCTTAGAAGGGACTGCACTGTAAACACAAGGGCAAAGGTATTACTCCGCCAGGCTTCAGCGATTGGATGATCGTAAAGCTTCTGCTGCTTCCACCACGTGTGAGAGAAAGTTGGCGCGAAAGCAATGTTACAAGCTACGAGAAATTAAATAAAAAGGAAAACTATAACTATTCACAAGATAAGCTGAACTTCTGTACTTAAGAATTTAATTTGAAGATATAAAAGTGTTTTACTTGCCTAAGCAGAGTCGGATAGAAAGTCGATTCCTTAAATAGATTCCTCCCCTTCACTGTTGGTGCCGCCGCTACTGCTATCAGCTGGATTGATAACAAGTCTGTCAACAATCGTGTCGCACATGTAATCTGATTCCCAGAAGCGTTCCTCTTCTTTCTCCAATATGCAATACAATAAGGCGTCTGCCTTTGCCGGTCGGGTTTCTTAGCCCTGTGGTTAATCCTGAGAGGAAAGCCTGTTTTTTAGATTTTACGGCAGAATCTACCCACACCTTAGAAACAGTATGACCTTCATTCACTCACGTTTCATCAAGGAAATACAACTTTCGTCCCTCCCGCCTGTATTCGCGTATTTTCCTCAGGTAGTTCCGGCGCCACAACAATATGTCTTCTCGGTCAACAATAATATTTTTTCTGTTGCGTTGCACAAACTCGAAGCTGATTTCTTTCAGAAGTGTGTGGAAACTTGTTTTCTTAAGGTTCGGCAGATCCGGATCACTATTCACACTCACCAACACTTTATTTATTGTTGGCGCTTCGTTCCTATCCAAAAAGTGATGAACCTTACGATGGATCCTCGCAAACTCATCTCACTGAACTTGTAACACAGGCTTTTGACGTTGACGCTTTTTCCCTGGCGTTGTTAAAATGCCCTTATTTAGAACCTCGCTGCGCGCAGATTTTACACTCTTAACAGAGACACCAGTAAACTCAGATGTCAATTTCGTCACGTCCTGGATAACCATAGTTGGATATTTCTCGCAAAACTTTGCGAACACATTCAATACAATTTGTTTCTCGGCGCTTTTCAACGGTTTCCCGCTGCAGTGTTTAACGTAGCCGAAGCGAACATGCATCTCGCACAAATTGAAATTCCCTCCCGCCTGCCCAGCCTTTACGCATGCGTGTTGTACCCAGAGTAAAAATTGTCACGTCTTGTGTTTTTATGCCAACCTGGAGTTCATTTACATACTAAATATTGGTTATGATAATTCTAGAGTACAATAATTACAATTGTGTTGAAGGAATGTTCTATTCTTGCAAGTTAGAAAGTGGACTATATTTTGTTGCGCGTGGCAGGGTCTGTTGTTCAAGCAGACTCAACGAGAAGTGTTGCCAATCCGCCTATTCTTTTGCTAAAATTAGCTGTTTTGAACGTTTTGGTCCTGCATTGGTGACAACAATGGCTTTCAGATATTTGCACAATAGTATCATACTTATTTGACTTCATTCAAAATTAGACACGGAAGTGACCTATTTTTCGTTTATTTATATTCTTTAACAGCAGTATTAATCCTTGTGGTATTGTTGCAGATGTTCCTATTCGAACGTTCTCTACGTTGCTGTTTCTAAATATGATGCTAGATTTTAAAAATTTTGAAAAATGGAAGAAATAAAGTGGCTGAAGTTCCATTTCGTTGGTAATTTTCGATTCGTCAAACCTCTTACGATTTTTGAGTAAATTAGACAAAATTCTGCACATATATTCTCTTCGTCTATTGCAAGACAGGGTCTACTTCATTTTTTGATAGCATAAAAAAAAGAAAACCGCGGATCCACGATATTGGATTTTTTTTCAAATTCTCTTACAATTTTGTCCAATTTGAGTGAAATTTGGAAAACTCTAAAAATGTATGTAAAACTACTCTAGTTATGTGAATATGTTTATACTACATATATATATATTTAATAAACCTACGGATATACAAAGATAATACTCGGAAAGAACTGGCCATTCAAAAAATGGCTTTTCTTTTGAGGGAAGTGGGGAGGAATATTTGTATTCTTTATTCTATGAAAACTAGCAACAAATAGGGTATGACATGTCCACATTGTGATTATGGAGATTATCCATAAAAAGCATTATACAATAAAATGTAGAACCCTACACACTGTGAGGATTCGCTTTTCGCTATATTCTGCAGTTATTGGTTGGCAGCACTGTATTCATACACTTGTATTTGTTTACAGTACAGTTCCTTCTAAGTAATAAAAATAATTTCTACAATATAATGTAGAACACTACACACTATGAGAATTCGCTTTTCGCTATATTCTGCAGTTATTGGTTGGCAACACTGTATTCATACACATGCATTTGTTTACCGTACAGTTCCTTCTAAGCGCGGATCCAGTATAGGAACATATTAGATTATCCAATCACCCCACTTTCTAGTATTCATACACCTAGTCCTGTTCCTCCTCGAAGAATTGAAGCTAGTCAGGATCCTATTCAATTGGGTCTTCTTGCTCAAAAATATTTAAGCACACCTAAAGACAACAAAGATGAGGTCTTTGGTTTATATGCTGACACAGAGTTTGATGGTAGCATCATACATAAAATTGGCAATTTTAGGGTAACATTTATGGGAGATGATCTAATAGTATATTCAGAATCATATCTTGGAGAAAGAGGCGGTTTGTTAAGTATCCTGAAACACCTGGATTGTGGGAACTGACGACTCGGAAAAGGCCTGGCAGCTATACAGATCAAGACTATGAGCACTACAAAGAAATACTAATAAAATCAGATGCTCTATACCAGAACCATGATCCCACACAAAAAAGAGTCAAGTCTAGCAGTGGAGCAAAATACAACAACTTAATCAAACCCATATGGACACAGATCAAGACTGGTAACGGGATCAAACAGTACAACACCCTGCCTAATGAATTTGTCTGGGTTGATGATGTCAGGAAACTCATAGATAGGTTGCTGGTCATAGCTGGGGAAGAAAATGCCGGTAACCACAACTTTTACAATGAAAAGGTTGGAATTATGGTCATGATAGCCACCAAATTGTCTAATTTTATAGTTAATGACACTAAGGGCATTGGATATCTTACAAAAATTATTAATACTCTACCCCCCAAATTTTGGAATATCTCTGAGGGTCGTTGGCTGGTTAATGACATCATAAACAAGCTGCCATTTGAGTTACACATACAAGGCTATCAGTATTGTGGTCCCGGTACCAAACTAGACCATAGACTAAACAGAGGGGACCCTGGTGTTAATCCCCTAGATACTGCTTGTAGAGATTATGACATAGCATACAACACACATGACAATCTTGATAGGCGACATGTTGCAGACAAGAAATTAGAAGAGGCTGCATTTGGTGGATTTGTAAGCAAAGATGCTTCATTGAGTGAGAGAATAGCAGCATTGGGGACCACCATAGCTATGAACACCAAACAAAAATTAGGGTGGGGGTTGTAACAGACTAAATAAACTGGCCCTGCAATAAGTGTTACAACTTAAATTTAAGCCACTTAATTAAGCTATGTAATCCCAGAATATATATAAATCATAAACCTACAATGAAAGCCAAGGGTGTTATATATCAGATACCATATACAGGTCTCAAATCACTTGGGACTATTGATAGTCTTTTAACCAAAAAGCAGCGCAAGAAAAAAGCTCTTGTCTTGCCAAGGGCCATGGTATGAAATTGTTACTTAGTACCCCCAATTAAAAAAATTACAGCATTCCAGGAAAAAATCACATGTAGGTGGCTTTATATTTAGTATCCCGGCCATCTTAGCAGCACTCGGTGCAGTTCGTAGTTTAGCAGGGGGATCAGCTGCCATAGCAAAAACAGTAATAGATTGCAAGAAGAATAAGGCAGAATTAGATTAACAAAGGCGCCATAATCTGGCCATAGAAAATAAGGCAAAGGTCTTAAGAGAGCCATGAATAAGTTTAAAAAATCAAGAGCCGCTTACCAACCAAGATATTGAAGCTTTAATCAAACCACTGGGCATCAGAAATTTTAGAGGTGTTTGCATGTCTGATTCTTTACCAGAACAACCACTCAACAAAGAGTGTGTCATAGTCAATTTGGATAAGTACAAAAATCAGGGCACTCACTGGATCTGCTATCTTAAATATTCAAACAATGAGGCATTTATATTTGATTCATTTGGAGATATTCCACCTAAGAATTTAGTAAAATATCTAAAATCAACTAATCTTTATTACAATAATGAGCGGGTTCAAAACTTCAAAGATGTTAATTGTGGACATCTGTGTTTATCTATGCTTAGATATCTGTCTCAAATAAATAAACCATCAATTGAAGATTTTCAAAAAGCCTTGAGGTATCTGAAACATCATGGGAGTATTCCATCTTACCATGCAAAATTCAATATTGAAGCTCAGACTACATGATGATATAGTATATCCCAAAACAATAGCTCTCAGAGCATTCTACGGCATGTACTTGATCCCTAGTATTACACAACACAACAACACAATCACAGTTGGTGACCAAAACATTGTCATCACTCCAGGGCAGTATAATCTGTCTACTCTAAATGCTCAGTTACCCAGAGGTATAGTGCTAACTCAAAATTCTGTCACTCACAGAGTAGAAATTGTGTCTGCTACAGAGACAATAGATCAGGGTACTATAGGAGAGCTATTGGGCTTCCAGAACAACACAAAACTTGAACCAGCCATCAAACACACTGCTATTAATGTACCTAAATTCTGAGCCATAGAGACTCTGAATATTCACTGTAATGTGGCCGAGGGTATGATCACCAAATCGGATGGCATATGCACTCACAAACAAACTGGCATCATCGCAACATTCAAACCTAACTCTGAATTTATGGAGCCAATCATCTACACTCCATCACCAACATTATATTTTCCTGTGGGCCGTAATAGAATAGACTATATTGAGTTGATTGTCACTAATGAAAAAGAAGAATTAGTTGATTTTGCTGGAGCCACAACAACTGCTATCACAGAAATTAATATTTAAATAAAAATACATACAAAAAATTGAAAATATCGAGAGTTATGAGCTACAGTCAGACTTTTTGCAAATTTAAATAAACCCAACACAGAAATTGAGGTTGACCTTGATGTAGGGGATAGCTTTATACACCCCACAGAGCAGACCTCTATATCAAGTTTGATGTTGTAAAGCTTGATGGTACAGATTATCCGGCTAACTCAAATATAAGACTGGTAGACAATTTTGTACCATATCTGTTTTCTCAAATCGAGATCAGAAAGCATGGTGTTGTCACAAACAGAGTAGGCTACCCTGGTATTACGTCTACAGCTTTGGCCACACTTAAGTGGCCGAGGCTTCTTACTACAAAATAGGTGGATTTGAGGCTGGTGATAAAATATTAACCAAGAGCGACACTGTATTATTCCCGATGCGCCTGTTGCCAGGATTCTTCTCAGATTACAAATACATTATGTAGAAGGGTGGTTTAAGAATCACATTTCGAAGAGCCCCCAATGATAATAATGCTTTGATGAGGTACAGTACATTAAACTCTACCGGGGCAGCTCTGCCTAATACCCTACCTGATGAAGGCAAATGTCTTATTCAGACTATGGAGCTAAGAATCCCGGTTGTTGAATATGAGGCCAGCTCTGCTCTTAAATACAAAGCAAATATACTAAAAAATCCACAGGTGCCTTTACAATTTTATACATATCAATGTGTCCAGAAGCCTGCCACTGGCAGCTATTATGAATTTGATGCTACAAACTCATTCTCCAGTATACAATATGACATGCCAGAATTTGTAGTGGTACTGTTTCAGACCGGAAGAAACAACAACCAAGAAAAAAATCAAGTAAGTTTGATAGCTGCAACATCAAGAACATATATCTTAAAAATGGCAGAAACGAGGCGTTTCCTAGAGAAAATTATAATTTAAACATGTCCAAGGATGATTTCCTCAAATTATATGAGGCATGTACAGCATACAAAAGGGTTACAACCGGGAATACTGACATGTATTACTCACCAGATGAATTCAAAGCACAGAGACCCATCAACACCTCAAAAAGAAAACAGGTTGTGGTTAATGACAGTACAAACATTAAAATAATCTGTGAATTCCATGATACACTCCCTGCCGACACCATATGTAGTGTTATTCTTATAGGTGAAAAATCATATGTTCATGATGTAAGAAATGAAAAAGTCACAGAGCAATTCTAGAAGACTTCTGCACAATGCATTGTCTTAGTACTAGATATATGAGTTGAGACTGGTCCTGGATTAAAATATTCAGGACATTCCAGGTCAACATATTAACATAATAGTAGAAAAATATTTTGAACAAGTATTTAAGCTTATATTACAGTGTACTACTGTGTAAACAATAAGTTCTTATGAGCATCTTGGCTTAGTTTTAAGTGTAGCCAAAACAGTGCCAAGAGGGACATATTTTTAACAAGCTTATGGACAACAATCTGACAGATGTAGCTTTTGTACACATGGCCAAATCAATCTGAGGGTCATACTTTCTCATGGAATCCATGAAGGGCTTTTCTTACAAAAGTCTATTATTAGACAGAGTAGCACACTTGAGCAATAAGCTCATATGGACATCTTGACCTAGTTTTAAGTGTAGCCAAATCAGTCTAATGGGGGCTCATACTTTCTCGTACCAGTAATAGGTCAAATAATACTTCTCGTGCGCTGTAGACAATTAAAGATATAGTCGATTCTTAGTAGACTGTTTCGTGAATCGCACTTTACTACTTCTTTTACTACTAAACACTACTACATCGGGCCTCTCCGATGGCGCAGTGGTAGCGTCGTCGCCTTGTAATCAAGAGGTCCCGCGTTCGATACCCGGTGGAGGCACAAGTGGTTCGGATCCCACTGTAAACTGTAGGTCCAGTCCCGATTAGCCTTAATGTGCATAAAGTGGACTTAAAACACCAAATCAATCCAATCCACTACTACATCGTTGTAGACTCGATTTTGTAGTAATTTTCGTGAATCGCCCTGCAGATTCGTACCTCGGCTTCCCAACCAAGTTCCCAAATTACACACTACGCGGCGCCACCAGCTTTGGCCGGCGCTCAAGCCAATGACAACACCGCCTCTAGTGACGATGTAAATAAGCTTTCCACGCAGCTTGGAAATTTGTGTCTACATTCTCAGGAACAACTGAATCCAGTCTCATTACTTAATTTTTGTGCTAATGTCTTTAAATTTGCGAAAAATGCAAATCAAAACACGCATAATAGGGATATTAGAGTTCAAAACAAGGGGAATAATAACTCCTCTTCCTACAGAGGTAATTACAGGGCTAGACAAAGAGGAAACTATAGGTCGAACTCTAGAGGACACTTTAGAGGAAATAATAGGTTTTGAAGGCAGAGTTCAGAATCGAAATATGGGTAATCGCGAAGATGCAAATACATCGGCCTGTACTTTCTGTGGTCGATATAACCACTTGAGTATTAATTGCTATTACAAACCACAAAGAGACAATAGTTTAAACTAGAATCATCTTCGACTTTCAGGAACAAAATCGAAGATATTAGTAGAATAGACAAAGTTCCCATAATTGAGAAAGATTGCTTGCATTACATCAACAGCAGTATACAAGGGAAAGAAATAGATTTACCTATTGATGTTGGTTCTCAGATATCAATTTACCCCTTTCACCTCGTCCCTTCCGAAAGAAAAACTTACAATTTAAAGTCCACAATTCAAGGTGTGTCTTAAACAAAACTGATTGTGTCTGAAATTGTAGTACTTCCTATCACAATTGGAAAATATAAATATTCGCACCCTTTCAGAATTATAGATTCCACAACCCTCCCCTCACCTTTAGGAAACGACTTTTTGCGAACACAGAGGTGCGAGATATCGTTAAAAGAAAATACAATAACTCTTCATCATTTAGGACATACTCCAAATTACAGTATTTTGAGGTCAAAGTACAAAAATCACTAGGTGTCGTATGACATTCAACCAAATTGAAAATGGAAGTGCGTGTACGGGGAAAGCTACCCTTTTGAACACAATTCAGTTAAATCCACGATCCAAAACTTATATAAATTTGAAGCTTACCACTACGACACTTTCCACTTCTAAGCCTGTACTTTTTACCCCATCTGCTTACCTTATGACTGAGCATGCAGTAGTCCTTCCATATGCTACAGTAAACCCTCAGTCACCTGTCATTCACATACACAACCCTACTGAAAACACAATCACTTTGGAAACAGACACGATATTAGGCGAAATATCGACATGTGAAATTTTAAATGACGTCACTTCCAATTGGGAAAATAAAAGCGAAGATGTCACATTTTCATTCGCTTGTAATCAAAACAGCACAGTAAAACAACACATGAGTGAAAGTCAACATAAATTTGATCCCTCCCTGCTCAAAGTTAACCGTGAAATTCCCCCAGAAGAAAGAGAAAAATCCTAAAACTCTCATACACGCATGCAGATATTTTTCTATGGCCAGGGGATAAATTAACTAAATCTAACGTTTTGGAATATGACATGAAGCTTACAGATGACACCCCAGTGTATGCCAAAACCTACCCTATACTCTTTCGTTACAGAGAACACATGAAACAGAGAAAATTCAGAAGTTATTAGACCAATGTGTTATAGAACGCTGTGAAGGGAGTCCCTATCGACACCCAGTCCTAGTAATCAAGAAACCCAATGCGACTTATCGTTTTATTTCCGACATGAGGGCCCTAAACCTATTAATAGCTCCGATTTCTCTTCAAATTCCCCATATCTCAACTATTATGGCACATGTGGCTGGTAAGAAATTCTACTCCATCTTGGATTTTTCAGTGCATTTTTTCAGGTCCCATTAACAGAGCGTTCTAAGGACATTACCTCCTCCATTAACAATCTTGGTAGTTTTAGATATGCTCGTTTATGCCATGGATTGAAAACATCCCCCGGTGTAATGAACCGCGTAAGCGAGCTCGCCTTTAGTGAAATAGACAGTTCAAAACTTTCTATCTACATGGACGATATAATAATCTACAGTTCAAATCTCCCAGACATGATTAACATACTGGACAGAGTCTTCCAAACGTTAAGAAAAGCATCCCTTAAATTATCACCTTCTAAGTGTAGGCTAGACTTTACTGTATTAAAAGTCCTTGGTAATCTGGTATCTCAAAAGGGAATTAAAATTTCTGAACCTATTCTTAAAGCCATTTTGGAATATCCCACCCCTAACACCAAACACAAGCTTCGTAGTTTTTCAGGACTTGTAAATTTTATTCGGCGATTTGTACAAGGATTTGCAGGACCGACAGAATGTTTATTCAAGCTTCTCAAAAAGAATGTCAAGTTTGAATGGACTGATGAACACCAGAAAAGTTTCGAAACACTAAAACAAATGATAACTTCAGCCCCTATCCTCCGCCCTTATGACACTAAGCGCCCCTCATATGTGTTCATTGATCAATGCGCAGAAGGCATTGGCGGAGCGCTGTTACAGTCTGACGAAGAAGGAAATTTACATCCCTGCGCTTACTGCTCGAGATCTTTAACACCAACAGAGAGAAAAACTGACACATTTTCCCTTGAAATTGCAAGTGCTTAATATGTTCTGAAAACTTTCAAATATTTTCTTATGAATCAACGATTTGTGGTTCTCACAGACAACAAAGGATTATCCTATCTTTGTTCAACTAAACACCCTAGTTCCATTTTGGGAAGAAGAGCACTTTATTTTAAAAATTTTGACTTCGATATCAGGCATATCGTATCAGTCCCTAAGATTATATGTTTATTTTATAAAGTCTCTCTGAATGCTTCACGTTGACCAGGGCATTCACTTGTTTTTCTCAGTTGTCTCAGCCTCTGAGGCATGTAAACAATGCACAGTGTTGTGCTATGCAAACCTCCTGAGCTATTCAGGAAACATGTAGTTTCTTCTGCCTATGGAGTCGGTGGTTTGCATAGTGGCAATTAAAAACACGATTCGGCATGGAGGAAGAGCTCGATGGCCTAGGGATATAGAGGTGAGACAAGCTGAGAGGTGACTGACTTTGGATTGGAGTTGAGAAGGGAGAAGAGGTTAGAAGAGCAGTAGGGCAGAAGTGAGACGACGCTTTGGTCAACAAATTGAGAAGCCAACAGAGGACTTCGTATATTCTATTCATCCTAATTCATCAGATAGACAGGTAACTATCCTAACACCCAGCCATGATTCAGGTTCAAAGGTTCACAAAACCCAACGAGTGACTATTGTCTTACCTGCAGTTTAGTTCCTTAATTTTATTTGTACCTTTCGTATTGCCAAGCGTTAACTCGTCATGCCAATGACGAGTGCTCTCATCAGAGGATGAATGATGAGTAACTTACATCACCCAGCAATTAATTGCACAATGACTGGTTCAGATCCCATCATTCTTTAGAATGATACGATATCAACGCCAGTAAAAATGAACTTGAGGATGCACTTTCCCGTGCAAGCTTACCTCTTGAAAAGACTAATCCTGACAAGAATGATGACGATGATGATGATGCTCTAATTTTTCATCAAGTATTTCATACACAATCAGAAGATTTTGATATTAGCACCTAACAGCGTAAAGACCCTTATTTAAGGGACATTATTGATCTTTTAGGAAACAAAGATGAAGCTAGCAATCCTAGGCTAGAAAAACTCTCCTATTCTTATGTACTCAAAAATGGCGTCTTACATAGAACAGCCAGAATCAAAGCAGGTTGTCGGGATAGGCTTTGCGTCCCCCACGCATTAAGAAATCAAGTGTTCGATCTTATTCATACACATAAAATGAATGGAAGTCACCAAGGCGCACAAAAATCATATAATTTAATGCTCATGCGCTACTTTTTCCCTAACATGAAGAAATTTGTCTATGGTAAGGTTCGACATTGCATCCCTTGCCAAATCTCAAAGAAACCACAAGGTTTTACCCCCATAACCTCCAGACATTCCTCCCTTGCCCTCTTCCTATCCGACAAATTCATCTTGACGTCTGTGGACCTTTAGTTTCTTCTAAGACGCACAAATACAAATATTTTCTATCAATAGTTGATAGTTGTACTAGATACGTCATTATAGCTCTTTTGGCTAATCATGATACACAAAACATAGCAACAGTTCTAGTTGAGAAAGTTTTTCTAGTCCATGGTCTCCTGACCACTATTTATTTAGATCGCTCAACACCCAATTCAAGCTTACTTTTACTTGAGTTAGCCAATATTACAGGCGTACAGCTCAAATTTATAGACACTTCTGCACATTTCACGAACGGACTAGTTGAGAGCGCGTTCAGCTATTTAAAGAAAGTCATGAGAGTTTTTGTATTGGAGGAAAAGGATGCATGGTGTGATTACCTGGCTAGCGCCACGTACAGCCATAATATTACACTCCATTCTGGATTATGTCAGAGTCCATATTTTACTTTGTTTGGCTATAACCCAAGGATCCTAGCAGACGCAGTCCTCCCTTTGAACGCTGACAATATCTCCCAGACAAAAGCACAAAGACTTGAACTCTTGACATCCATACGTAAGACCGCTAGACAAATTCAGTACTCACCAGGCCAACATGTGTGGCTCCTAGATTCCAGTCCGATTCCCGGCGTTTCTAAAGCTCTTGCGTCCTCCTATAAGTACAAAGGAACTATTCTTCGAAACGTTAACGAGAATTCCTATGAAGTTACTTTCATTGATGGCAGGAACAAACAGAAAACTGATACAACCACGGTTTCTAGGTTGAAAGCCCGCTACGACTAGTGCAATGAAAACCCCGTTAACATATACACTAACATTCATTAACACACTCCACTCCCGTTCTCTCTTTTTAGCCTCCTCGCTACGTACGTTGCACATGCTAACATCCCACGCTCCAGCATTTTCCCACGCCTACCCCCTCTTCACTTCCCGTGAACGCACTGCACTTCTGCATCAGAACGAACTCATTTTTATTTTAAAAGCCCAGGATTACAGAACGCCCTCCTAATCACCGGAACATTTATAGTAAATTCCTTGCCTAATAATTAATTTCGCCTTGATATTTTAATGTTATTTGTATAATTTACGATTATGCGCATAGTAATCACTTAGCTGATTTGACTCATAAGTACTTAGCGCGTTTATGGTTCTAACTAACAAATATTTTCCCCCATTTGCTGGTACACATACTTTCAAATGACGAAAAAAGGAAGAAAGAAAGAAAGAACAAGATGAACGATTTAAAAAACAAATGAACTGCATAGAACTTTCTGAACTTTTGGCTTTTGGCCATAGCAATTTTTTTTATTTACGCTCAGGTGTAACGCGAACTGCTTCTTTGTAAGCTGCAATGCACTATATGTTAACAAACATATAATATATAGGCAAATATTTCCACTCTCTCCTTTGATTTTAATGTTCAACTATTCATAGCACATATCCCATGAAATTAAATACCTACTCTCTCTTTCCATGAACGTTTTATAAATCTATTAGTTATTATTTTTCAATTTTCTTTTGGTTAGCAGCGAATCGAAGGCGCTTATTCCTTTGCCCGCATTACATGTAAAATTCTTGCAATTATTTTTCTATACGACATTATACATATTACAGACGGAAATGTCTCGTAATCATATAGTTCGTTCTATTATCACTGAACTCCCCTTTCTTTTCTCATTTCAGACTCCCACCACAAGATGTCTCCCGCTCATTATGCCGTTATCGCGACCATCGTGATAGCTCTTATCGGCATTCTTATTTTATTGATTTTATTAATTACATCTTGCTGTTGTTCCCCATATCACGTGTTATAACATCCCAAAACCATTAGAGAAACCTTCTATAAGTTCCCCAATTGCTTTACAATCAATTTCACATGCCCCGGAGACAACAGTTATTCTCCCACCACCCTCTCTTCCCCCGCCCCTTTCTCCTCTGGTACGAAACAACAAACAACTATTCATAACTGAAGTACCACAACTCTTTCGACAGGACGTAGACTTCCGGTACCTCCAGTGGGGCCGCCTCCCCCGCCCCCTCTCTCGACTTGTCGAGCCATTCCCCCTCCACCCCCGTTGACCCCCTGCGAAATTTCCCCCTGTAAACGTGACATTCATAAACAGGTCCTTTTAAAAACTCCGCATATTACAAGTAACCCCGCCCCTTCACCGTCCCTTCGATCAGGTACTGCCTCCCCTCCCCCTCGAAATTCTTCCCCAGTTTCTTTTGAAAGTCCTTTTTCTGTTGAGGATATTACTCGCCACCATTTATTATAACTGCTCCGCTCCCTTTTCATTTTCCCTAATTTTTCCTTTTTCCTTTTTCACCATGTCGATCTGCTGCCTGTGTTTACGAGAGAGAGACCTTGGCTCTTTGAAGTGAACGGATGACAATTTTGTGGAGTTCCATCACTGAAGGACCCTCTCCCGTCTTGGAACGATCGGCTGACTTTCTCATCATCCCGGACGCGCCACAGTACCGCAAAGTTTTACAACCAACCAACTCAGAATGTCGCCCCTCAAGCAGGCATCTCCCGTTGCAGCGCCCAACGACATCATTCGCTCGACTTTCACCTTCGCCTGAATGCCATACGTATGACGTCAAGCAGAACTTCCTCGGCAAAGCCCCTCCCACCCAGTGCTTGTTGACATTGCCTGCATCACGTGTTGGCCGCAAGTGTGCTTCAGTGCTTTTCCCTCGCTCAAATGACGTCACGCTCACGTGTTTCGTTTGTGCACATTTCGTGTACAACAACAGGTTTGTGCCCACGGGTGCTATTGTAGTATATTTTGGTGCATTTACATTTTCAAGCCCCGTGTGAGGTACGATGCTACGATTCTTCCTTACGATATGGCGTTACTTTGTCTGCTGTAGTGAGCCCCGCCTCTGGCGACATACTGTCTGTCGCGTTGCCATGGTGACCATCGCTCGATGCTCCGCCCCGTAATGTGCTTGGCTTCCAGAGTGTACTTTGGACTGTGCAAACAATCAACAAACCCACGTGTGTTGTGGAAAGTTCTTTTCGCTGTGTTACGGCCTGTGTTTTTCGGCCATCATACTGTCCTTCGTGTTTTATTCAAATTTGGTGTATACTTCCATACTACACGATTCATTTATATGCCTCAAGACTTCGCTCGTTAGTTCTCCAACTTTTGATTACACAAAAGCTTTATTCTACAGTTTAAATTTTTCTACATGTTTTGTCCAACGGTGCTTGGTGATATGAATATTTGGTGAATAGTTTTGGTGTATTCTTGTTCTACGGTTTTGGAATTTTAATAAATAATAATTTGAAATCTAACCCTATCTGACATGGTTGATCGACCATCGCAGAATGGATCGACTGACTTAACAAGAGGAATGTAGAGATATGGTGATTAAAAATACGAGAAAACCTCGTCAAGAGATTATTTTATGCTTGTTTATTCACTGGAATTGTCCGACCGGCGAGCAATCTCAAGAATAGCAAACTTCGTAACTTCGTTGAAGCATTGACTGAGAGGCTAATACGTGGATTCAACATGATCCAGCGTGCTCGAAAGGTGTAATAACCTTTCGAGGCAGAAGATTATAAAGCACGCTCGCCCTGGAGCTCGCGCTCATTACTCTTATTTAACTCATACACTTTACAACGAACAAACTACAACGACGGGGTACGAAGTTTACGGCTGCATAAGCCTGCAGCCATTCGTGCGGGATTGCTCGGAATAGTGAGTCAAGGATCACAGTTGACACGCACCTTCTGGCTTTAGGGCTTTATGTTAGTCGGTTACAACCCTTTTATCGAACTTCTCAAAGGTTTCTAAGGGTTAGTAGGACCAAGCCCTTGCGAGGTCTGTGGTGTAGGATTTATTTTTAATTATCACCTTTGTAAGTTTGAAATGAAAGATCATTAAGATATTTTACTCGAAGATTTATTTAAACTTCTGAAAATGTAGAAACACTTTTCAAACAGACAATTCACCCGATACAACTTTTCGACAAATAGCGTTCCCCCAGAAGAAAATAAAATTAAATATAAGTTAACGTTATTTAATTTTGTCTTTTAAACATCTCAACGCAAACACTGTCAAATTAGTCTTTAGATCAGAATACTTGGATCTTTTCCAAGGTTGTGAATACAGTTAGGTATAATGACCGCTATGGTTTCCATCATTTCAGTAATTCCAATTTTCTCTCAGGAGAGCAATTTATTTTTTTCAAATTTTGGAAATTTTCCTTTCCTGAATCTTCTTGAGTCCATGGGTTTAGCAATTCAGCGGCATTGTTTTTGATCTCTATTTTTCTATAAATGGTCCAGTAAAACATTCGAAAAATTTGGAAATAACATTATTCTTAGCGGAACTTAGCTTGTCTGATTTTTTAACACCAAGTCCCCTTTATGTAGCTCGTAGGCCCTAAGATTGTTCTTTTGTAGTCTTTGTTCCTTTCTACGGAGATTATTCCACTGAACATGGAAAAGTTTATCCTTTCACGATAGATCTTGAAAACCATCGTTTTGTGGCCAATTTATTTGTTTCAGAATACTAGTTGACACCGGTTTATTGTAGAAAAGCTCTAATGGAGCATACCCAGTTTCTCCTGACACAGACCATTCAATATCCAACATATTTTCGATACAAATTTGTGCCAATCCTGATGTGAATTACGACAAAAGGTCCTTAGTAACCTAACTATCTCCTGATTCGTTCTTTCCACAATGTTACCCGCAGGGTGATAAGGAGTGGTGTGAACTGCTACAAGTGAGTGTTTATTCGCAAACTCATACCATTTTTTCGAGGTGAATTGGCTTCCTCGATCTGCCAGTATATGCTCCGGCTTAGGGCAATGAAGTAAGTATCCGCTTTCTAATTGTTATCTCCCTGGTGCTAGGTGTACGTAGTGGATATGCCATCATGAACCTACTTCCGACATCTACCATAGTGAGCAGATAGTAATAGTAAGACGATTTTGGTAGTTTTCCGATTAAATCAATGGATAACATTTCATGAGGCTTTCGATTTGTGGTGGTTAATTTTTGTTTCGATAGGCATTTCTTATCAGGTTTGTTTTTTGAACAAGTTAAGCATTCTCGTATATATTGGGCTATTTCCATTTTCATGTTTTCCCAAAAGAACCTACCTTTTCTTTTTTGTAAGTTTTGTTGAAACCAAAATGTCCAGTATCGTCATGTCGGGACCTTAGTATCTCTCCTCTTAGTTGTGCAAGCACTACTAATCTTTTAAACTTTCGTTCACTTTTTCCTTGGAAGAACAGTAAGTCGTGATGGAAGTTATACTTGGTTGAGCTTCCATCATCACTTCGGACCTCCTCCAGCTTAAGTTTACAAAATGGATCTTCCTGTTGTCACCTTTTCCATTTGTCTAGTTCTAGTTCCTCCAAAGGTTTCATAAGATTCCATACGTTATAAGTCTGGCATTCTAGAGTTAGTTCGGTAGGCTGATCTTCAGGAACAGGATATCGGCTAAGAACATCTGCTATCCCATTGTTTTGCCCCTGGATGTAGATTATCTCATATTCATATTGTTGCAATTTTAAAGTCCACCGTGTTAATCGAGCATTCCAGTTTCTACTGTTCTCCAGCCATACCAGGTTTTTGTGGTCAGAATAGATCCTAAACTTTGTGCCGTAAAGGTATACTTTAAAATGTTCAATCCCAAATATAATACCTAGGCATTCTAACTCTTGGGTTGTGTAATTTTTCTCAGCTGGTTTTAACTTTCTGCTGGCATATTGAATTATACTAATATCTTCCAAATCTCCCTTTTGTTTCGTTTGCTCTTGGAAAAATATCGATCCCAGCCCAATGCTAGAAACATCGCACATCAGCTGGAATGGCCGTTGGAAGTCAGGTTGAGCTAATGCGGGACGTTTTACTAACTCTTGCTTTAGTGACTGAAAAGCCCTTTCTTTTAGGTTGTTCCATTCCCATTGGCTACCCTTTTCTAGTAGTTCTTCTAGAACGGCAGTTTTTGATGCTAGGTTTCTTACAAACCTACGTCGCCAGTTAATTAATCCCAGAAATTGTTGCAGGTGTTTTCTCGTTTTTGGACGTGGAAATTTTAAGATGTCTTCATCCTTTTTGGGATCAATTCTGATGCACTTTCCTGACACAAGATGGCCTAAGTATTTTATCTCTGGTTTGATAAATTCACATTTTTTAGACTTTATAGTGAATCCTTCACTCTGCAACTTTTCTAGTACGAATTGTATGTGCTGAAAATGTTCTTCCAGAGTTTCGTCGAAAATGAGAAGGTCGTCTATATAGACAGTGAGAAAATCTTTGCCCAAGGCTCGAAAACTCTATGCATCGTGTACATAAAAATGGCTACAGCGTTGGATAATGCGGCATCCTGGTGAAACACCACGCTCGACCTTTGTAGGAGAAGGCGGTGAACTTCTTCTGGTGCTCTGGTTTAATTGGAACTTGAAGGTAACCTGAAGCCAGATCAAAGCACGAAAGGTATTTTTTACCCTGAAACATTTGTAGAGCTTCTTGAAGTTGCGGCACCGTACTTTTAGGAACTATAATTGTTTTATTTAATTTCCTGAAGTCAATGCAGGGTCTAACTGATCCGTGGGGTTTGTCCACCACTACCATTGGATTCATGTAAGGAGAGTTACAGTTTCGAATTACTCCCCATTCATTCCAGTTATTTAAATCTTCTTCTAATTTTTCGCGTTTCGACATCGGAACGGGATAAGGTAATGAAAACACTGGTTGGTTGTTGCTTAACAAAATTTTGCAGGTATAGTTCTTTGCAAGTTCTGGTTTGTCAGAGAATATAGGGCGATACTCAGTTAATATTCGAAATAGCTTCTCCTTCTCCTGTTGATCTAACCATTCTGGAGCAAATGCTTTCTTCTTCATATCTTCCTCGGAGGCGGATGACTCGTCTAACTGAGATTCCTTTTCAGTCACTAATAGCTTTACATATGAAGTCTTATCATTTATTGCTTCAACACTATTTCCTTGGCTATCTGGAATCAAAGTTTCTTCCACGACTTGTTCCTTCACTGTTAGATATAATTTGTTGGCACCTGCATCTAAATTGACTTTGTATGTTTTGAAGAATGGATATCCGAATAACAAATCTGCCTCTAAATTCTTTACCCCATAGACTTGGTCTTCAAAAGTGTGTCCTGCAAATTCAAAAAGAATGGTTCGGTATCCTAGAATTCGGGACCTCTCATATCCAACAAAATCTTTTAACCTTATTCCTGGACATCTTTGCAATTTCAAGCCTGGTAATCTCCCACGGAGCTTTACCCAAACATTCTAATTCATGACAGTGCACTCGCTTCCCGTATCCAAGGTACATCTTATTTATGGTCCCAAAACTTCTATAAGAATTTCTGGCTTTTTGTTACAGTTTTTTGTTACTTCGAAAACGGTAAATAATTTTTCTTCTTCTGAATTAGGATAAGAATTTAGATCTAGATATAAAACATCTAAATTGTCATTAGTAATGAGTAGGGACATTGAATTTTCGCGATCCGCGAAATCGCGAAATGTGAAAAGAAGATGCAATTTTGAACATTCTGCACGTAACTACAGAGCCAATGATGAAATATGCATGAGTTTTATTCGCAAAGGAATGCGAAATGTGTGCTTTTCCACGAAATGGACGCTTTTTCGCGAAATAAACGTGAAATATCATGAAATTAAGTAGAAAACAGGCAAAAACCGGCAATCGAGGTTGTGCGCGCAAACTGTCGATTTGTAACAAAACGTTTGCCTATAGTTTATCTACCACTTGGAACTGAAGAACGTTTTATCTTCGATCACATCAGGAAGACGCTGCAAATTTTGATTTTCCATGCATATGATCTCAGTTCGAAAACTTCGCTCCCTGTCAAGCTGCATTCCTTTCTTCCCCCGAATGTCTACTCAACTTCCAGTTTCATTGAACTTGCTAGCTGTAGCAGTGATAAAATTAGTCTGTCCCCGCACATCAAGGGAAACAATGGTGTCATTTGTGTTCAGTCATGAATGAATTTTCTTTATCATCATGTGATTTTCAACATGTGTTTGTGTATGTGCAGTAGTGATTATTTTATTTGTTGGACAGCAAGGATATCCTTTAAATACATGCAATGAATAAATCACTTGAAATATGCAATTTAGAAATGAAGTGATTTTGTGTTGATGTTTTCTTTTTGGTTGGACAGCTAAGTACTTGTGTATGTGTACAGTATATAAAAATGAAGTAGTTTATCAATGTATAGCTCTTTTTATGTTGTTTCCTCTCATAATGAAAAAGTGTGTGCCAATTTTTTTTTCCACCGCTGGTCTATACCGCTAATCTAACATTTTATTTACCGCTCTGCTCAATTTTTATTTACCATAGATTTGTCTCCCTAGTAATTAGTTTGTCTTCTTCGCTCTCAGAAATATCAAGATTGTGTCGAGTTGTAGAAGGGAGAGCACCATCTACAACGACCTCTGGTTTAAATTTGCTCGACTGGTAGAAGGAATTTCATAAGAAGGTGCTTAAGGGCCGTTTTTTCAATGTTCAGTTAAGGTTCGTGTTAGCACGTAACTGGAAGTTAGTGAAAATTTCTGTTTTCAATGTACAGTTAGCTCGTAACAGGAACTCTGGTGGCGATTATCTTTACTGGTACTCCTTCTTGCAGTTACCAGCCTAACTGGAAGTTACGAGGCAACATGGAAGCCTCGTGCAGCTATCGAAGTTCCACACTCGCAACTTCACTGTCAGATTAAACAAGATATGATTCATAAACCTTTTAAATTCGTACAGAAAAATACTTATTTTGTTTGGCAGAGCTTACCAATGTCCATGCAAATATGGAAATTAAGCAGCGTAGTTGCTAGAATTCGCTTGGTAAGGTTGTGTTAGAGAATTTGTGGCCAGGATATCCGATTTACTAGGCGGGAAAATCTCCAATCGGTAATTTGGTGTAGTGGTTAGCGGCACCCTCTTTCGGAGCGTGTTGTGTTTTGTAATACGAGTTCGAGTCCTGGTCAAGGGTATTTTTTTTCTTGTCAATTATTTATTACGTGTGTTGCATTTAATTCACGTTTTATTGTTGAAAGATCTTGTCGGATAAATATTAGAGTAAATTTTAAAATTATTTTGACTCGTACCTTCATATTTTTTAAGTTTAGGAAGCATGCTTACAATTAACATCATGTTTTTTCGCTCAACAACATGCATAGAGAGGTACAAAGCATGCAGTCAAATGTACAATATTTACATATTATTAATAATAATAGTGTTTGTATCAACAAACAGGTATTATTTATGACTCGACTTTTGAGTTCTTCACGTTTCTTCTACAAGAAAGTATCTGCGCTTGCGCCTCATAACATCATTTCCCCCACGTGGAATTGGCCTTTATTAGAAGAAAACCAAATTTGTAGTGCTGTCTTTCGTTAATTTATTTCGTAAGCATACAAAATGGATGCGCAGCCATTGTTCCTATCGTTTCAAAATGCAATAACGTGCTTTCGAGCGCGGCGTGCTTGTAGTTCTATATTTAAACGCCAGGCTGTGTGGCAGTCGACGCGTTTTGAAACTATACTAACAGATGGCGCGCAGATCGATTTCCTGTAATTTCCGTGCTTCAGAATTGCCAACACACTGTTTCGGAGAACGAACCATGGTTTAGTTAACTGGCAGTTATTTTCACATTGAAAAACCCGGTGCTGGTTAAGACTGGCTGTTATCTCCAACTGGCAATTAGTTAACAGAAAGATTAACAGGACATTGAAAAACTGGCCCTTAATAGTGTAAGGAATTTCCCATACAGGTGCTCTAGGGTTCATAGCATAGTCTTCTGGAATTTCGTCAGTCTGTATTCCACATTTTTTCTTACGAGACTGGTTCCAGTTTCCTTGATTCTGGTTCTTATTCCAAAATGTCCTCCTATCGTCATCCTTCCTCTGGAACCTTAGATTTCCATTAAACATTTGGTTGATCGGTGTGGGCCTCTTATCTTCTTCCCCTCCATTCCTCCGTGGTAGCTCTAGATTCCTTACTCGAAGTTGAGGATTTCGTCGTTCATCAGTTCGTTGGTGATCGGCTTTCCATCCTTCCATTTGTTCAGATGCTTCGAAGTTTTCCAGAAAGCTCGTGAGTTGGTCTATGTTGGTGGGATCCCAAGTTAGTACCAGTTGTCGCACTCGTGAAGGTAATTGGCCAATGATTAAGTTCAGCACTTCTGATTGGTTGATGGTTTCCGTCAGATTGCAGTATGCTGCATAGACCTCCCAGCAATATTCCTCCAATGATAACCCTGCACCTTTGCTATAATGTTTATTCCTCAGGGTATTAATTTTCGTCTGTTTTGCTTCAGGTGATGCGTATTGCTTTCTAAATGCAGAGCGGAAATGTTCAAACGTTTTCCATCCCTTTTCGTTTACCATAAACCAAGCCTTGGCTTTAACAACCATCAGCGAAGGGAGTACTTTTAGTCGATACATCATGGACATTTTCATTAAATCCATATAAGTATTTATCTCTTCCAGGTACCTCTCAGCAGATACTGAATTTATTTCTCCATTAAACTTGGTAAGGGAATTGACGTCAGACATTCGGAGAATTCGATTGGATGAATAGCTTAAGTAGGAATTATCTTCTACCATTTTTTCCGTAGAGTAGTCTCTAGTTCGCCTTGTTCTGCCTCTCCTTCTTCGTTTCTTTCTTTGGCATGGTTCAGAATGTTCGGGAGATTCGGAACTGGAAGAATGTGATGAGCCAGAGGTTCTTACACATACCTTCTTTGGCAGAGTTTCCATCTCTTCATTCCCATTCTCCTTGCCTAACTGTAAGGTCTCCAACTTTGAGTTTAACGTTTTTATAATTTCCACTTGTGTTTGGACCTCTTTCGTTTTTCTTATTTCACCTTCCAAATTTACGGATATTTCCCTCTGACTTTCCTTCAGCTCGGTTAGCAAACCGCAGTTTACATTATCCTTGTCCTCTCGATTCTTTATTTCTTGGTTCAAACTTTCTTGTAGCTGTTTAAAACGGTCATCATCTATCTGCCGATCTTCTCTTCTTCTATCCACTAGTTCTTCATATTTTTCGTCTACCTCTTTTCTGATTTCAGCTATCGCTTCGGATATTTCTTTTCCTAGATATATTTTACTTATTTCTCGTTCCCTTTCTCTTTCAGCTTTCTGTTCAGCAATCCCTTTCACCCAAAGTTTCAATCAAACGTGCGAACTTTTGGTCATTTCTTTTCTTGTCCTTTAATTTTCGCTCTTTTTCTTCTTCCTTTTCTTTTAATCTTTGCTCTTTTTCGACTTCTTTCTTTATCTGTCTTTGCATCCTCTGTTCAACTTCACGTTCTTCTAGCTTCTCGATTAAACGTGCGAATTTCTGATCATCTTCTTCCTTATCTTTTAATCTTTGCTCTTTTTCTGCTTCTTTCTCTTTCTTAAAATCAGTCATAAAGGAGATCATCATTTCCCTCCAAATATCATCTGTTGGGGTTAGCGTAACTTGTTTTTCCATGCACTGTCTACATTTAACGTCTACCTCCGCTGCTACGTCAGATCCTGGGGTTCTAATTGCGCAACTTTCATGAACGTATCTGTTGCGGCCGGAGCATGGTAATAAGGATTCCTCCTTCTTTTCTTCATTCGTACAGCAAACGAGCCTCTCCTTTTGCTGCCTGGTCAAATGCCTCTGGGAACCTATAATCTTTGCTTCTCCTTATTCTGGAACACGCTTCTTCTTCCGTTTCTGGAACACGCTTCTTCTTCCGTTTCTGGAACAGGCTTCTTCTTCTGTTTCTGGAACAGGCTTCTTCTTCTGTTTCTGGAACAGGCTTCTTATTCTTCTGCTGGGCCATGAAGATCCACAGGTGGTTGCTTCGATGGTCCTGGTCACGGTCGCCAAAAATCACTGACACGCACCTTCTGTCTTTAGGGCTTTATGTTAGTCGGTTACAACCCTTTTATCGGACTTCTCAAAGGCTTCTAAGGGTTAGTAGGACCAAGCCCTTGCGAGGTCTGTGGTGTAGGATTTATTTTTAATTATCACCTATGTAGGTTTGAAATGAAAGATCATTAAGATCTTTAACTCGAAGATTTATTTAAACTTCTGATGATATACAAACACTTTCCAAACAGACAATTCACCCGATACAACTTGTAGGCCTAAACCTATTTGTTGTACCGATGTTTATAATCCTGGTCTTTTTGATGATGCAGGAGAACGCCTTATTCATAGTTGGGTTTGTGGAATATCTGCCAAATGGAGTACAAGTACACCAGCCAATCCGAAGATTGAAGCAAGATATTACCCACCGTCCCCTGAACTATCAGCCTTTCGGGAACCAGGAGAATGTCCCGTAGGCTTACAAAAGTCTAGCTCTTTTATATCATAATTTTGTTTACAATTTACCATGGTTACTACATAGTTGTTTTATATTTCCATAGTTTCAGCACTTTTCCTGATTTAAGTTAAATAATTAATTACCTATTGTAACATTAACAATAACACATTTTTAACAAAAAGATTCCAACATAGATTAATACAATACACATTGAACCTTTTGTGCTTGAAAAGGCATGTTTTGACAGGGGCGACACACAGTATCGAACCTTGGCATCAGTCACGATTCGGTCTGCAAGAAGCATCGGGACAAGAACATCATTCGCCTACCAAGTATGAACAAGCGTGAATAACCTTAAATTCAATCATCCATATGTCCTTTCTCTTAGTCGGAGCAGGTTCAACTCACAAGTATATTTAAGCTCTACCTAAATATGTTATTGAAGCATCCCTGTGACCTCAGATCCGTAGTAAGGTGGGATTACAACAATGTATATTGCATCAACAGAATTCCTATCATCGAGTGAATCGGATATAGTCTGTGTGAAATTGACCACATTAGTTGAAGTAGACTTTCCAGGACAAAATCCATGTTGATCTATTGATAAATAAGATTTAATATGGCTGTATATCCTGTCATATAATATATATTCAAATATTTTTGAAGGGGCTGAGATTAGTAAAATGGGTCCATAATTTGTAATTTTGCATGGGTCTCCCTTTTTTAAAACAGGACAAATTTTACTGGTTTTCCAAAGAACAGGAAAAATTTGGGTTTTTAGAATAATATTGTAAATATAACACAAAGGGGTGCATAATAATTCGGCACAACCTTTGAATATGTATGTTGGCAATTGGTCGTGACCACTTGATTTGGTTGGTTTCAGTTTTTTATGGCTTCATTGCCTTCTGCGTTGGTGATAGAATCTACCACCAACGACTGAGATACTATCATGTCAGAAGATTCACTGATGTTATAGTTGATGGATTTGGAGCATACACTGTTTGAAAATATTCAGCAAAACCATTAGTAATTAATATATTCGTTTCCAATCTATTACCTTTATACATCATATGAGCTAGTTTCCTATTTGCTTTATCTTGTTTCTTATAAAATTCCAAAATGGTTTGATATTGCTTATTAAATTGTTTTCTATTTCTGATACATATGTTTTAAATGCTATATTTATCATTCTTTCTAGTTATCTACGTAATTCAACAAATTTAGTTTGATAATAATCTGAGTATTTCATCTTTCTTCTGTATGTTTCTTTTTCTTTTTAGTTTCTTATTATATCAGATGTAAACCAACATGGATAAGAAAGTTTCTTACATATTGATCTTTTCGGCACGTATATGTCTATAACACTATTAAGTACCTTGCAAAAATAGTCTAAGGCTTCATTGGGATTCTTGTAAGTAGCTAAATTGTCTCATTTTTTATCTTCCAAGTGTTTGTACATATTGTAGAAGTCTGCCCTTGCATAATTGTATACAGTAACTGGATTTGATTTAACACAAGTAATATGTTTGTTTGCGAAGACCTGAATAAGTAGTGACTGGTGGTGGTGGTCTTCCTCAAGCAACGTGTGTAAATTTCTAAAAAGAGTCATGCTATGACTTATATTTGTCAATAATAAATCAAGGGTTTTCCCATTTTTATTTTTTACGTGATTAACAGATTTGCGATTGCCCATTGATAAAAAAAATAGCAAGAGAGGTCCACCTTCCAACAATAATTACTTTAAAACTATGTCGGTTAGCAATCTCCTCAACAAATTAAAAAAAAATCCAGATACTTCTTAATTGGTGATGTTGGTGGAAAATATACTGATATAAAAGAAAACCTTGTATATTCAAATATAAATTTGATACATACTATTTCTACATGTTCTATAGTGATTTTAAATTCCTCAACAGAATATTTGTTTGCTACAGCAACCAAGACACCTTCCCCTCCCTTATGGACCCGATCTTGACGATACACATTGTACCATTTATCTATCAACTCTCCATCATATACACCTCCATTTAACCAAGTTGCCGTTAGTATAATTACATCATAATTTTCGAGGGATATACTAGAGTATAGTTTGTGTAATTTTGTATTTAACCCTCAAACATTCTGGTAGTAAACAGATAGTTCATTACATTTTTCGGAAGCCATTTATTATTTCAAGTTATCTAAGTCATCAGTTGTTCTTACTACATATACATCCTTGTCACCTTCTCTCTTCCTCAACCTTATATTTCTAGAATTATCAACCCATACGTAGGCATTATTTCCTTCGCGTTTAATTGCCCTGGCTTTACTATATAATTTCCTTGTAAGGGGGTGAGACTTTGGTTAATGTCATTTTAACCCAAATGAAGACAATTTAGATTTATTTTTACTTTTCTTCTTTCCATAAATTTATCCTTATCTACTCCCCTAATAAATTTAACAATGAAGGCTGCAGATTTTTGTTGAGGAGGCTTCTTTAATCTATGACAGGTGCCTATCATTTGATTATCAACTTCAATATCTAAAACTCGGCCTATATTTTTTACAACTTCAAACAGATTTTCATTCTGGTTAACAGGAACACCACATATTTCCAATGTGTTTCTTCTCCCATATTGCTCTCATTCGCCTAATTGCAATTGTGACATTTAATTTCTTTTTTATAACAATTTTCTCTTCTTTTATCTCTTCTATTTGAAGCAGACACGTTGCGATGGTTTCAGATTGTCTTTTCACCAACTCCACATTTTCGTCAAGTTTTTCATGTGCGACTTTCCTAATTTGCGTTCGGTGGTTTATTGTTCTTTCCTTAGATTTTCAACTTCCCTTTTCAAACTATGTAATAGCTCATACACATTCGTAATAGACGGTTTTACTTCTCCGGATGGTTCATTTGCACTTTCTTTAAGCAAGCTATCACGCCTGAATTTCGCACATTTTATACACCGCCATCCTTCATTTGTTGATTTAATCAATTCTACGTCAATCTCCTCTAGATGAACACATTTGGTTTGATACCAGTTAAAATAGTCCTTACACTGTAGTTTTGAAACTATGTCCTGCCTTGACACAGGCTTTGAACATGCAGAACATGTACTCATTTTCAAGCTGTTCCTAAGTTGCCTCTTATCGCGATGTATAAAGTCGTTGCACACGTTAACTCTCTGTTCACTTGTAATTCGTTGTTTACATTTGGTTCACTTACAAATTTTAGCAATATAGCATTATATATATTCCTTAGATCCACTTTTTATAATTATAATTTTAGTATAGTACTTACTGTGTTATCTCGTTATATTATTTCAGGCTAGAAAACGTGCAAACACATTAAATTCACACACTATTTGCACAGATAACGTAGGTCTTCCTTAATTTATTTTTCTTCTTAAGGTATGGCACATTTTGTTTATTTAAGCTTATAAAAAACAAAGTAGGAAATTGGAAACTGAAAACTGAAAACTGTAACAGTATCTGAACTTTTATATGCAGATGATATTGTATTGTTTGCAAATTCACAAGCAAACCTACAAAGAAATTTAGAAATAATAAATGGTAATATGTCAAAGAAAATATGAAAATAAACAAAGATAAAACAACTGTGTTAAGGATTTGGAGAATAAAGAGACCCTGCACAATAAGCCTTGAAGATTCAGAGCTAAAACAAGTACAAAGTTTTAAGTATCTAGGGGTTACAATCAATAGTATTAAAAAAAATAGATGAAGAATTTAACACTCGAATGAAGAATACAAACAGATTATATTATGCCATAAACAAAAAAAAATTAGGGAAAAAGGAAATAAGCCAAATAACAAAAAATGATTGTGTACAAATCAACTTATGTACCAACATTGATATATGGAAGTGAATCCTGGATAATTAATGAAAAACAAAAACAAAACTTACAAACAGTAGAAATGAAATATTTGAGGAGAACAGTAGGAAAGACCAGAAGGGACAAAATCAGAAATCAAACAATTAGAATAACATTAAACACAAAACAAATATATCAGGATGGTTTGGACACCTCAGCAGAATGCCTGAACATCGAATAACTAAACAGGTATGGGAAGCAAGAATGGGCGGATTGGATGCAAAGAGACCGAAAGGAAGACCACGTAGGACATGGAATGAGGGAATGAAGGATATCCTAAGCAGGAGGAACATCTCGTGGAGTGAAGGAAGGAAGTTGGCAGAAGATCGTGACAGATGGCGAGCTTTTTCTAAAACCTCGACACCTATCGGTAGAAGAGGAACGGAACAAGTAAGTAAGTAAGTAAAAACAAGAATGTTGGATTTCACGGAATTTATCGTTGTCTTAGTACATTTTTTAAAAAAGAAGCCAACAATTTGCATTTTATTCGAAATTCGCATTATTTCGATATTTCGAATGAGCGAAAATCGTGTCCAGATATCATTGCACATTCATCAAGACAACTTCGCAGCACCCACGGTTTTCGCGTTTGCGAAAAATCAAGGTCCGACTAATGGGACATTACTTTCTGGGCACCCCTCGGATCAGTAGATGAAAAGTGAAAATTAGCAGGGTTGGCAGAGAAAAGTCAATTCTTGAAGAAAGTGATATGCTTTTATGATTGAATAATTCGAGTAAATATGATATTAAAATATTTACGTATTTATTATTAGTATTTTATTTCATAATATTGGACATTAACTTCACTCAGTGAGAGATGAATGACCATTTCTCACGAGTTTAAACAGACAAGACAAAGAGTGGCGTTAATGTCATTGCAATTATAGTGTTGCAGTAAATTTGAGGTTGGGAGCAGGCACTTGCCAAATTTTTATAACGTTCACGAATGCAGATTTATGTTTCACTTTTTCGTGATAGTATTCAACGTATATATAAATATATATATACCGTTTTGTTGGATACTTCTTGATATCTAAGAATGGTAGCGGCCGCGGTGGCTCAGTCGGTAACGCGTCTGACTACCATGCTAAAGGTCCCGGGTTCGATCGCTGGCCGGTTCAAATCCGGGATAATTTCTAACGTTTTAAGAAGCCCCGGCGCACACCCGGCGTAGAACAACATGGGTGCCTGGGGGTAAAGGTGGTCAGGGGCGTGTTGCTGATCACACACACCCCACTCACGACCGGATCAAGAAAGTGTGGGGCGTTACCCCCACACCCCCTATACGCCTTCAGGGCGTGGTGCTAAGCACAGGGGAACACTTTATTTACTTTTTTACTTTACATCTAAGAATAGTGCAATGCCATTGTAACCGTACGTTAACTTGTGCGAAACCAGTAATACCTCAGGATGATTGAAGAAAACCTTCGTAAGCACTCCTACATTGAATAAGGTGAAGTGAGCCAGAAGAGTATTAACAATCCAGTAGCACATTTGCAGTCTATGTAGGGTGTTTTTGTCAATAAACATATAAAGTGTATAAACGAGAGATCAAGAGTTAATATACTACATAGGTTGTAGTCTGTGCAAAGCTGCACTATCGATGTTCTACTGTTTTGGTTCTCGAATATTTTTTTTTGTAGCACTTGTGTTCGTCCGAGTGAGAAGCACAATAAAACTTCTCGGAATAAACTGTACGTGTTCTTTTATTACACCAACATAGGTTATGGGCCCAGAACGCCCAGAACACGTCTAATGCAGTTGTAATAAGGAAAACGAGGAAGTGCGGCTGTTCATGTTTGAATACGGACTGTGAAAATGGAGTCTGTGAAATCGACTATACAGAAGTTAAATAACAGGAACTATCAAACGTGGAAGTACAAATTGGAGTTACTACTTCTAAAGGAAGAGTTGTTGGATGTAGTGACGGGTGTGCAGCCAAAAGAACCGGACGAGGAATGGAAGAAAAAAGACGGAAAAGCTAGGGCCACCATTGGACTTTTGCTGGAAGATGATCAACTCGTTCATGTAAGAAAGCAGGAAACAGCGAAAGGATATTGGGATTCTTTGAAACGGTATCATGAAAAATCAAGTCTCACAACTAAAGTGTATTTATTGAAGAAATTGTGCCGCTTACAGCTTAGTGAAAATGGCGACATGGAGCAGCACATTAATGCAATGTTGGATATTGTGGATCAACTTGCAGCTTTTGGTGAAAATTTAGCGGAACATTTGCAAGTAGCAATGTTGTTGTGTAGCCTGCCGGACAGTTATGAGACGCTAATTACTGCACTGGAGACGAGACCGGAAGAAGACCTAACTTTAGAAATGGTGAAAGGGAAGCTCATACATGAATATAAGAGAAGAAAGGAAGCCAAAACTGACAGTAGTGTTTATTCAGAAAGTGCTCTTAAAGTGAAATCCGATAATGTGAAAAGTGTCTGTTTTTTTTTTTTGTAAAAAGCCAGGTCACTTTAAACGTGATTGTTTTAAGTACAAGGCACATAAAAGGAAAATTGTGTATAAAGAAAACCAGGTGAGTAATGTTGAAGAAAGTGAAAAAAGAGATGATGAAAGTGGTTCTGATTGTGATAATGTTCATTTTCTGTGTTTTGAAGCAAGTGAAAAAGGTACAGGTAGAGACAAATGGTACATTGATTCAGCAGCCACATGTCATATGACCAGTGACAAGGAATTTTTTGCCACATTTAATCCAAGTATAACAAATGAAATATACCTTGCAGATGGAAGTTGTTTGAAATCACAAGGAATGGGTGGAGGTGTAATACAATGTATACATGATAAAGGTATACAGGATGTATTAGTAAAATCTGTGTTGTATGTACCTGAGTTGCATGGTAGTTTACTATCAGTGAAATGTCTTACTGAAAAAGGTTTAAATGTTGAATTTCACAATAACACATGTATCATTAGTAAAGATGGAAAAGCTGTTGCATCAGCAGATATGACAAATAATTTATAAAAGTTGAATACTATTTCAAATGTAGAATCTGTAAATCAATTGCACAAGGTAAGTCATGAAAATGACAGGAAATGTATTCATCTTTGGCATCGTAGGTTAGGACACAGAGATGCAACAATTGTTAAAAATCTTGGAAATATAGTTAAAGGTGTTGATATTGATGCATGTAATGTAACTAAAGTTTGTGAGGAATGTATTCAAGGTAAAATTTCTCGTAAATCATTTCCAAAATTGAAAACTGAAAAATCAAAGGAATTATTAGATATAGTGCATTCAGATGTATGTGGTCCGATGGACGTTGAAACTCCTAGTGGGAACAAATATATACTTACATTTATAGATGATTTTAGTAGGTTTACTATGGTATATCTAATGAAGAAAAAGAGTGAAGTTGAAGATAAGTTACAGGAATTTGTACAGTATGTAAAAAAACAAATTTAAAAGAAAACCTAAAGTAATCAGGACTGATAATGGAGGAGAGTATATGTCATTACAATTGAAAGATTTCTTCAAAAGGGAAGGAATAGAACATCAAACTACAGTACCATATACCCCACAACAGAACGGCGTTGCGGAAAGGAAAAACAGAAGCTTAGTTGAAATGGCTCGTTGCATGATAATTGATGCTGGCATGCACAAGAAGTACTGGGGTGAAGCTATAAATACAGCAAATTACTTACAGAACAGGTTACCCACAAAGATATTGGAGACTACTCCATATGAAAAATGGTACGGAAAGCAACCATACATGGGTCATGTGAAAGTTTTTGGCAGTGTTGGATATGCTATGATTCTAAGTCATCGACACAAGATGGACGTTAAAGGAAAGAAACTTGTCTTAGTTGGATATGAAGGATATAAAGGATATAGGTTACTAGATATGACATCTGATAAGATTTACATAAGCAGAGACTGTAAATTTATTGAAAACTCAAGTCATTTAATTTCAACTTTGAAACCTATCCAAAAATCTGAATCTAATCATAATACTGATTGTGAATTATCCGTGGACATTCTTGGAGAGGAACCAGAAATGCATTCACATTTTGGTAAAAAGGAAGTGAAGAGTGATTCAGAACTAATTTGTGATTCAAAAACTGATGAACATACAGATATCAAAGTAAAGAAAAGGACACCAGATGTTATCAGAAAATCTACTCGTACAACAAAAGGACAATTACCAGCTAGATATCTACAAAAGGTCATTGTGGAAAGAAAGTTACCAACATCTTTTGAAGAGGCAGTTACAGGACCTGATAATAATAAATGGGAGATGGCAATGAATGAAGAAATGAACTCATTAAAAGAAAATAAAACTTGGGAACTAGTTCAACCAGTAAATGGAAGAAATGTAATTGGTAGTAAATGGGTGTATACCATTAAAGAAGATGCACAAGGAAAAGTTACTCGTTACAAAGCCAGACTAGTTGCTCAAGGATATTCACAAATCTATGGTGATGATTACGATCTAGTGTTTGCACCAGTTGGAAAACAAGCAACATTCAGAGTTCTTTTAACAGTTGCAGGACAAATGAACATGGCAGTCAAGCATTTTGATGTAAAGACAGCATTTTTGTATGGTGATTTAGATGAAGAAATATACATGAAACAACCTGAGGGATATCATCAACCTGGAAAAGAAGAATATGTATGCAGATTGAAGAAAAGGATATATGGGTTAAAACAAGCCGCAAGATCATGGTATAATAAAATTGATGAATTTTTGGTTAACAATGGTTTCAAAAGAGGTGAGGCAGATCCGTGTCTTTATACAAAATCAGTTGATGGGAATATGATCTATATTCTAATGTATGTAGATGATCTTGTGATTGCATATACAAATGTTGATTTAATTAATGATGTAGCAATGTTAATGTCAAAGAAATTTCAGATTAATTGTCTTGGTGATATTAATTGTTATCTGGGAATTCAAGTTGAGAGAAGTAAGGATGGAATTTTTGCTCTTCATCAAAGTAATTACATACGAAAGTTAATCAAACAATTTGGATTGGAAGATGCAAAGTCATCAAAAATTCCAATGGATCCTGGATACATTAAATATGCAGAAACGTCTGAACCATTACTAAGTAATGAGCAATACAGACAAGCTATTGGAGCATTATTGTACATAAGTATAAATACTAGACCATACATATCGGCAAGTGTGTCAATTTTGAGTCAGAAGGTCAGTTGTCCTACTAAAGCTGATTGGATTGAAGTTAAAAGAATTTTTCGTTATTTAAAGGGAACTCAATCATATAAGTTAAAATTAGGAAACAAATTTGAATTTGAAAATGATTATTTGTTAGGTTACGCAGATGCTGATTGGGCTGGGGATGTGTCAACTAGAAAATCAAACAGTGGTTATGTATTTATGTATAAGGGAGGTATGATAAGCTGGGCTTGTAGAAAACAATCTTATGTTTCATTATCTTCCACTGAAGCTGAGTATGTGGCAATTGCAGAAGCATGTAAGGAAGCAAAATGGATAAAATATGTGTTAAATGATATGGATAAAAAATGTGATTATCCAATTATCATAAATGAAGATAATCAAAGTTGTATCAAACTAATTAAAAATGAAAGGGTTAGTTTGAGAACTAAACATATTGATGTAAAATATCATTTTGTTCGTGATCTGTATTATAAAGGTGAAGTAACATTTAAGTACTGTGCTTCAGACGACATGATTGCAGATACATTAACAAAACCACAAACAGGTATAAAGTTAAGAAGGAATTGTAAGTTAATGAATATGATGAGTGAGTAATTATGATGATACACACTTTATTATTCATTGAAAAAAAGGGGGGTTATATGTAGGGTGTTTTTGTCAATAAACATATAAAGTGTATAAACGAGAGATCAAGAGTTAATATACTACATAGGTTGTAGTCTGTGCAAAGCTGCACTATCGATGTTCTACTGTTTTGGTTCTCGAATTTTTTTTTTTGTAGCACTTGTGTTCGTCCGAGTGAGAAGCACAATAAAACTTCTCGGAATAAACTGTACGTGTTCTTTTATTACACCAACAGTCTAAACGTCTTGTTTATGTTTTGTTGGTCGATGTTGCAGTCCAAAGACACCCAATAAAAATCAATTCCATAAGAGTGCCATGCATGCAATTTCTGTCGCATGTTGTAGTGAGATACTTTGTCGGGTGGCGATATTCGACAAAAATCTTATGTATCAATCGAGCCTATTGAATTCCATGTTCCTTCAGTTTGTCCAACAAAATGCCTTACTACGAGTACGATGTCCGACAACTATCGGACGGCGCCACCCGCTCCCATCCCCTCCATGTGTTTTGTCACCTTACTACTCCCATACAGACAAGAAAAAATGATAATTCAGTGCATTTTCCACGTAATATTTAGAGGCTTAACACATTTTTCTGCCTCTCGGGAATTTCTCTCTCTCTCTCTCTCTGTCTCTCTCTCTCCCCCTCCTGCAATCACTGGTTTCTGGCGCCGTGATTGTGTTGTGCATAAAAGGGGTCTAAAAGTAGAGGCCGAAACTTAGCAACAAGATTTGCTGTTCCCGTGCAGAGATCCATAAATTATAAAAAAGAAAGACAAAATTCCCTGACTTTTTTTGACACCTCAAATTCCCTGACTTTTCCCGGTTTTCCAGGTCTGTCGCCACCCTGGTATATTACCTAAACTGATTTTTCATCAAATCCATAATATTTAAGTTTGTTACATAAGATATCACGTTTAACCGTGTGAAAAGCTTTTGACATATAATAGGTAATGTAGCAGTTGGGAAGGTTCTGTTGGAAGATTGAGAGCCAGAAGTTTTGATTTTTTTTAATAATAATAATTCCCTTTATTACATTATTACATTACATTACATATTGAATTTGCATTATCATATAATTTAGACAATTATCAACTATAATCAACAAATATACACGTATTACAGCTATTCAATACATGTAATAAGGGGAGCCCCCGAACTAAGCCCGCCTCCTCCCGCCTACATTCGAGGGTATGGTATGGTATGGAACATGTCCTGGTTCCTAAGAATATACCAGGACGTCAGTTGCTCCGAATTTGACGGTTCCCCCGACTTCATTTCCTCTATTTATTACTATTTGATTGCATTTTAAAATAGGTATAATAATAAATTGTAATGCTATACAAGGAATATATACATGATATAATTGATGTATACAATACTTTATGTGATATTATTTCTGTTCAGAACAGAGGACATGAACCTCGTGAGTGACATTACATTACACAACAATATTAATAATATTATTTTAACAACATCATGAAGAACATCTTCAATAATGTTCAGGTGTGTCCAAGTACCAAAAGGCATTTGTGAGATGCGTGCTCGCAGCATCGCTACCTTAATTGATTTGTGCTTCGAAGATTGATTTATATGCGTAATTGTTATCGGCAACTGTTACAGCGATACCGTTGAGAGCCACTGTAACTTGTGAAAAAAGTGAATGGAGAGAATAATTTACGACCCCGCAGTTTTTTTGTGAGGGCGTTGGAAGGTTCGGAAGCACTCATGTGACTCCCATCTTGATTGACCATCTCCGTTAGCAGACGAAGATAGGCAGATGAAAGATCGAGAAAATCTGTTCCTGCCCCTAGTATGGCAAACTGAAGTATGTTCTGATTATCGATGGAAGCGATAGGCTTGTAGGTGACCGTGTAAGTTTTTTCGACATTTTGCTGAATAGGTTTTTTGCTGAAAAGATCGAATCGCGAGATGATGCAAGTGTTATTCTCCATCATTATCCAAAAATATCTTTTCCTGCTGCCTTCTGTTTGATATTTCTTTTGCGTGTTGTCCTAGATTTTATGGATGTTTTTCTCCGCTTTTTGGATGCGCTTTTTTACGGACCGCCGATGTTCTAATGGATGAACGTTTTAACATGAACTGAGCAATTTTTGTTGCAGGTTTTGTTCTTATACCGGAACCTACCAGAGAGTCGATTTTCCGTTGTGCTTTACTTTGAAGATTTTGACCCGCTTCACGTACACGTTGACGAACTATAGTTCTCGGAGTTTGTTGGCTTGTTGCAATGTCGGTGATAATGTTGGCGCCTGTTTTTAAAGCTTCTTTTCCGATAGATTTTGCACCGCTCCAGAGTAGAGGTTTCACCATTCTAAAGAGTCCTGCGAAAAGTGACCCCAAACCTCTCCCTTTTTGAATTCTAGTTGAACGGTAGATGGGTCCAATTCCCCCACGGATTTGATTACTGTAATATTCGGTCTGCGAATGCATTATGATTCATCCGCTTTTCGGCATAGACTGAGAAAAATAAAGGTCTACTGTTTTTAAAAAGGACTTTGCTTTTCTACGATAATGTAAAACAGCAATAGTGGGTACGGAGCCGTTTCTCAAAGGTAGGAAATTTCCTTTTCCATCGTACAACGCAATTTCTATTGTTTCGAAAGAACCTTTATCCAGGGAAACGTAATGAATCGGATTGAAAGTATGATGGGCTACGGGTACTGGGCAAGATCAATCTGTTTCCGAATACCGTTTTCGGGTAAGACGTAAAAGACGTAGCATTTCTCCTCCGACCAATTGCTGTTTCACTAGATCGGAGTAAATGAATATATACGGGCTTTTATCCACGACGTTATTGGACACTGCGTGAGTAAAATAAATAGGTTTCAATATGTCATATCGAAATTTAGCATAGTCATCAGTCTCGTCTATGGGTGTAACAGTATTTGTTGGAGCATCGTTAGATTCAGGCTTTGGAACTCCTATCACGGCCAGATGTTTGTACACAGCCTCTTTAAAGAAAAACCTGAGATGAGTAGGAACAGCGACGTTAGCAGGGTTTGTTTTCAGGAAATGAAACAAATCCTCTATTGTATAGGTTGCTGCAGGAAAATATAATGGTTGTTCGTTAATATAGAGTGTATTATCCGTAGAAACAGAAGATCCCGACGAGTCCCATTGCGGTTCCAACAAAAAATGCCAGAATTTATGGAGAACGGTTCTCAGTATTTCCAGGTCGTTGGGGAGGGGTTCTTCGATGGAAGAGATCAGGTCCTCAGGACTTGCATACGTCCCAACAGGAAAGGTTACCGTTCCAGAATCTGTTTCAAAACATTGTGGTATAGAGTTGAATAATGCAGTTCTGCTAATCCGACTTCCCACAATTCTGGAGACAGATCGATCCGTTTTGCAAGTTTTACGTTGAAATGGGTCAGCGTTGTTCGGAAAATATTCCTCCGATGCAGATGACGGAAGGTAAACATAGAAATTATCGTCCATTCTCGCCGAACACAAGGAACTCACTGGATCGTAGTGAGGATATATTTTGATATAAATATGTTTTGGAAATTATTTTTTTGATAACTGTTTTACGGAAGATGTCTTGATCCACGAATCGAAACTAGGTGGATATCCGAGCCAGCGAACCAGGTATTCTAGATTTTACCTTTCCCCGGCTGTTCAAAATCTTATCAATTTTATACTCTTCGTCAGGATCCGAATAAACTTTTTGCAGTTCATGTTTGTAAAATGTACCTTTTACAGGTTCTTAATTTAAATCGTCTAATATGTATACAGGTACAGGTGTTCGCTGAACAAGGGAGTGGATTTTGAAAAGTTCTCGTGACCACGATTGTTCGTATCCCTTCTCGAAATGTCGTTTGACGATGGAGATTCGTACGATATCGCCAACATTCAGATCTGAAGATGGCTGTGAAATATGTTTGTCAGCTTTCTTGAGACGTTTCCACACGATGTAAACGTTAGACTTGTTTACATCTCGAGGCACCATTCCTATGGAACTGTGGATTGCCGTATTGTAACCTTCGAGAAGTTGCGGTAAAATATCTACGTAACGTCTTGTCTGTTTCGACGTGAAATATTTCCACATTCGTTCTTTCAATGTTCTGTTGAAACGTTCCACTACACTCGCTTTCACAGGATAATTTGAAGCTATCGAAAAATTTACATTTTCATTATTTAAAAACTTCAGGAATGTAGAATTTGTGAATTCCGTTCGTTGGTCGGTCTGTAGTGTGACAGGTTTTTGTTTGCTTTGTCCGAAAATAGTTTTGATAGCTTCGGTTACCGAATTGTTTGTTTTATTTTTAGCGGTAATGCAAAGGCATATTTTGAGAATACATCGATCGCTGTCAGAAGATATCTGTATCCATCGTTATGTTTTTGTATCGATGTCATGTCGTTGAGATCAGCTTCCCAAAGCTTGTCTATGTTTCACACATTGTAATGATTTCGAGGGAACCTTCTCCTCGCAGGTTTGTGGAGAGTGTAGTATGCAACACTTATCCGTCTGAGTACGACGGGTTGCCCGCAGCGCAGGAAACATTCCCCCTGGAAGATGAAAATGATGAAGGTTACGTAAAATTCGAGATGGAAGACGGAGTTGCAATCGATTCGTCAGATATTGCACAGAAACCAGTTGCTGACCTCAGCGCTTTGTGCACTATACAAAGCGCGAAGCAAATAAAGAAGAAACGACGAGAAATTTTGCTTCAAGGGATCAAACTACCCAGGGTTCGTCTCTCTAAAAGTGAAAAGATGCAGGGCTTTTCATTGTTGCCCTTCTCCCTGGCTGAGGGGGATGAAGACCACGAACCGCTGGATCCGAACAGGCTTCTGGACACCACTTCAATCATTTTCGAGCAAATGAAAGATAAATTTCTTGAAGACATAGCGAAGGCTGTTAGAAACGAGGAGGTGGAAGGAACGAAGAAGTACAAGGAAAAGGTGAAGACACTGGCCAAATCTTCGTATTTCGACGATGATGGAATCCTTAGGAGAAATTTGCCTGCAGAAAAATACAAAGAGAAAGGAACTGGCAAAATATGGGCACCTCTTTCTCTACGTGCGCAAATTCTTATGTCTTTGCATGATAGTGCATTCGCTTCTCACCTTGGAAGATTGAAAACTCTAGCAAAGGACATAGAACAATACATGTGGCTAGGCCTAACAAAAGACGTTATTCAATACTGTAAGTCGTGCCAACCATGCTGTGTATTTAAAGGGGACACGACTAAGAAGCAAGGCTTCATGGCAAGTAATAAGGAAACAGAAGTTGGCAAGAACTTATACTGTGACATTCTGGGACCAGTCGTTCGTTCGAAAAAGGGAAATTTCCAATATGTTCTAGTATGCGTTGATAGCTTTAGCAGATTTACTATCTTGCGCCCTCTTCGCATTGTGACTGCGAAATCTGTGCTAGAACAATTACTGGATATATTCTCGATCCATGGATTCTACCCGAGAATCTCCACTGATAATCAAAGCATTTTTAATTCCAGAATGTGGAAACAGATGATGAAGATGTTTGATTCCAAGCAGATCAGAATTTCTCCATATCTCCCGCAGGGCAATCTCGCAGAATGCTACGTAAAGGCAACTAAACGTGCTCTTTCCACACTAATTTCGTCGCACAACGAGTGGGCGTCATCGTTACCGTACGTGCAGTTTGCATTTAATTCACAAGTTTGCAACACGACCACATTCAGTCCAGCATATTTGCATTTTGGACGTTCTGTGAGGGGTCCTTTCGAGAAGGCCAGGGACGCTTTGCCTCAAGGACCCGAAATCAGGCAGGAGGACATCTTGGAATTCGTGGAGGAAACGAAATTCAGGATAGAAGAGGCCAAGAAGATAGCTTGCAGCAATCAAGAGCGCATGCATAATGCACAGAAGAAAGTGTATGATAAGAAACGCCGCAAGTGCACGTTTAAGGTGGGGGAAAAGTTTGGCTTAAGGAACATCCTCTCTCTGATAAGGCCCGTGGAGTAACCAGTAAACTCTCGGGGAAGTTCTCTGGACCACACGCAATTGTGGAGCAAACTTCGGCAAATACTTTCAAACTAAAACACAGCGAGGACGGAAGAATATTGAGAGCCAACAGCGATCAGTTAAAGCCTTATTCTTCGCCGCCTGAGTTCGCGAGAAAAGTAGCCGGGCAAAATTCAGCGAAGGGAGCGCAAGTAGTGCTAATTGATTGTTTCTAAGTCGTACTTGGTACGAGCCCTTTTTTCCCTCTTTTTTATCAATTGAATATCAGTTTTTGACATATTTTGACAAATTTTTGTCGATGTTTTAGCGTTTAGCGATGTTTTAGTGAAATTTCCCTTTTTTCCCACCTCGTACTTGGTACGAATGCCACGATCTTACGTGATATAACTTAACCTATCTTACGATTTTTTTACGATCTTCAGTGATATAACTTTACCTATCATTTTTTTTATTTGCGCACCGAACTAACTTACATTGGACTCCGCGTTTGTTTTAATATTTCAGTCGAGAAAATGAAGACGATACCTGTGGAAATATTTCTAGTGTTTGCTACTAGATGTCACCACCGGCGACTTGGACGCAGTGTTGCCACACTATGAGGGAACAATTTCCCTTCCCAAGGGGCAAAATTTCCCTTTTTGGACCATTCTTTTCCCTTTCACCTAAGCAAATGACATAATAGAATAATAATTAGTTGTGGTAGTAAACTTAGTAGATTTTTTTTTAGTATGTGGCAAATTTTTTTCACGAATTTTAAAACTGCTCTGCGACCCTCTCGTTCTTCACGTCGTACGCGAAGGACTTCTCTGCGACCAGGATGACGCTGCACACGGTATCCTCGGGCAACGGACTGTTGAACTCGCAAACGATCTTGATGTTGGTTCGATCGTTGACCACCACCTGCTTTCTTTTTGTGGTGTTGATGACGAACATGGGTCTGTGGGTTTTGAATTCGCTGGGCGTGTAGTACATGTCGACGTTTCCCTCCGTGACCCTCTTGTAAGCCGTGTAAGCTTCGTAAAGTTTTAGATAATCATCTTTGGTCATGTCGAGGTTGTAATTCTCGCGCGGGAACACTTCGTTTCTTCCATTCTTGAGATAAACATTTTTGATCTTGGAGTCGTCGAACTTGCTGGAATCTTTTTCCTGATTGTTATTGCGTCCGGTCTGAAAGAGTACAATGACGAAATCTGGCATGTCGAACTGTATGTTGTTGAACTGCGTCGTCACGTCAAATTCCATGTGACTTCCCAACGCTATTTTCTGCACGCACTGGTAACCGTGAAAGTGAATGGGCACCTGTGGACTTTTCAAGATCTCCGCTTTGTACTTGAGGGCGTAGTTCGTCTCGTATTCCACGATCGGCATTCTCAACTCCATGCTCCGGATGACGCAAGTAGTATAAAAGTATATAGGATGAGCGCACTTATAGCGCAGAAAAGAAGAGCTCATATGATTAAACAGCCCGATTTGCCCACACTTAAAATTATGCCAAGATGCCTATAAGCCCCAATTCTTCAAGTGTGATATGCTCTCAATCCCAAGAATCTTGAATCCTAGTGTAGAAAAGAAGAACCCCCCTCAGACAGATTTGCCCACAATTAAAATTATGTCAAGTACCCATATGATTTTATTGTTTATAGTGTGTTATTCTGTCAAAATCCCAAGAATCTTGAATTCTAGTGTAGAAATGAAGAACCCCCCTCAGACAGATTTGCATATGTGTGTAAAAGCTGCATCTGCCAGATTGTTGTCCATAAACTTGTCAAAAATATGCCCCCCCTTGATTTTGTTTTGGCTACACTTAAAACTAAGGCAAAAAGCTTATATTCCCATGCTCTGCAACTTACAGATCAATACAATGTTTCATGTTCTTTCTAATCTTTGATCAGTTTCATGTCCCGGCCAGCAATAAATTATGCATGCCTGGGAGATTTTATATGCTAGCATGCAAGAGATATAATCTACACAGCTAAAAGGGGAAATTATTGTGCATGTATGGGCTTTCATGCCATTGACTCCAATTCTGTATTAGCCTCTTGCATGTTGCATGCCTGAACCCAATTCAGGTTTTGCCTTGTTCTGTTAATATATACACGAGTCAGATATTGAGAATATTTATTGCACAGTTAAAATCCAATTTTGACTGTATTTAGCTGATATATAGCTTATAATTCCTGGGTTTGAGCCCTGGTAAAATGTGAGGTCTCCTCTGATGGCAAAGTTTTAATATTGTTGCCTTGTAAACAAGAGCTCTGGGTTTAGTCCTGGTAAAATGTGAGGTCTCCTCTGATGGCAAAGTGTTAATATTGTAGCCTTGTAAACAAGAGCTCTGGGTTTGAGCCCTGGTAAAATGTGAGGTCTCCTCTGATGGCAAAGTGTTAATATTGTTACCTTGTAAACAAGAGCTCTGGGTTTGAGCCCTGGTAAAATGTGAGGTCTCCTCTGATGGCAAAGTGTTAATATTGTTGCCTTGTAAACAAGAGCTCTGGGTTTGAGTCCTGATAAAATATGTAAGATTGAAATACATGTGGCAAAATAATATCTCCACACGTGAGATTTTGAGAATATTTACTGCTAGCTGATATACAGCTGAGGTTTGAAACCTGGTAAAGTGTGTTGTACAACAGCATAAAAGAGCAAAACTATTTTATATTGGGGATCACCAGAGCCTAGTTACTGCTGTTGTTTGGGTATAAAAGCACCAGCTCAGCCACTAGCTGCTGTTATAATTGTTTTGGCATATTGTCCATAGTTCTGTTTTTTTTTGGACCAAGAAATTTTATATAAATAAACAATAAAAATGCCAAATCAAAAATATTGCAATCAGTGTAATAAAAATATATCTAGTTCTAATTGGTCTAGACACCGGCATATTTGTGACTCTAAGAAATGCAGAAAGGCCACAAAAATGTGTCCAAGATGCCATAAAATATTAAGCAAGGCTTATTACAAATGGCATAAGTGTATTTGTTATGAACAGTCATCAACATTGCCCCCACAACCATCTACATCTGGTCTGAAAAGGAAGCATGAAACACCTGTTAATGCTGGACCGGCAAAGCAGCCACGCTATGCACCACCTATCCATAGCAGTTTTAATGGCCAACTTAGGGATCACTGTTTTAAATCAGAGCCAAAAAGTGACATTAAGAATTTTTTGAACAGTATAAATTCTGATGTGCAGGCAATTCTAAATGCACAAAATGGCTCTTATAAGCTGTCCCTCAAATTGTTTACACAATATAAGAAGCCAAATGGCACAAAATTTACACAGCCTCACATAACAGAAACTGTAGCTGTATATTCAAATGCAAATTCAGACAAAATAATAAGCAGTTTGATAGATCAATTGAATATTAAACACTCTGAATTTGCTGGAAAAGAGTCTGGATGGAGCCTATGCGGATCTCCACACAAGCTCTATGTTAATATTTCTGAATTCAGCCCATTACAAGGATCTACATATTTACCATTACCTGCCAATATTAAAAACAAAAAAGCCGTGGTTAATATAAAAAATAATGATGAGAAATGTTTTCTGTGGTGTATTTTAGCTGCTTTGTATCCAATTTCAAAGGATCCTCAGAGAAAAACTTTTTATAAACAACATGAAAATAATTTTGATGAGGCAATGGAGGGTTTAGAATATCCAATGTCTGTTCAGAATATTGATAAATTTGAAAAAAAGGCCCGGGATATCAATGGCAAACAATTATCTATTAATGTATTTATTTGTTCTACTGGCCGTGGCAATTGCTTGATAGCACATCTCAGAATCAGTACATTTGATGATGATTCTGCTGTTCCGATTGTTCTGCTCTTAATTGAAGGGGATGATACACACCATTATACTCTGATACGCAGTCTTGAAGCTTTAGTCAGAAAAGAACTAGACAAATCCAATACAATATTCAAGTTGTGCAGAAGATGTTTAACTGTATTTGATGGTAAAAAAAATAATAAATGGGGTTTGTGAAGTGAATGCAGAAATTGCTAAAAACAAGTTAATTGAGCATCTGAAATACTGTGGCAACCATAAACCTGTTCATATGGTGATGCCTAATCCAAGTGAAAATGCCAGATTCAAAAAATTTGAAGCCTTGTTGGAACACCCAGCATGTGATTTTGAATCAAATCTCAAACCTCTTGCATTCTGTAGCCCAGATCCTGAGGAATCTTCAATTACACCATACCAGTTACATGAACCTTCTAGTTTTTATTATGTTGTTGTACAGGATGGTGTTGTTAGTAAAGAATATTTATACATGGGACCAGATGCCATCAAAGAATTTGCACATAGAATAGAAAATGAGTGCCATGACATAGCATCTAATATCTTATTAAAATCAAAACCCATGTTGCCTTTAACAGAGAAACAGATTAAAGATTTCAACAATGCAGAAAAATGCCCGGTATGTGATTCTGAATTTTCAGATACAAATATCAAGGTACATCACCATTCTCATACAGATGGTAAATTCTTAATGGCCCTGTGTAATAGCTGTAATATTAAGATCCAGAGACCAAAATTTGTCCCCATATTTTGCCATGGTGCATCCAATTATGATTTTCATCATTTGATCAGGTACGAGGGGTTTGACAAGCAGAATTTAAATATTTTAGCTGAAAATAATGAGAAATGTATTGCCATTAGCAAAATAATTAAAGTTAATGGTGTTCCTATTCACTTAAAATTTCTTGATTCATACAGAATTCTGTCTGCTAGCCTGGCTACACTGGCCACTCAATTATCTGATGATCAATTCAAAATCACATGTGCTTTGTTTCCAAATCAGGACCTGAAATTAATTAAGCGGAAGGGTGTATATCCATATGATTATATTACAGATTTTTCTCAATTTGATGAGTGTTCTCTGCCACCACAACAAGAGTTTTACAGCAAAATCAGAGCATCTGGAATTACTGATGATGATTATCACCATGCCCAGTTGATGTGGAACAATTTAAAATGCCAGACATTTGGTGATTATCACAAGGCATATTTAAAACTTGATGTGACCCTCTTAGCTGATATACTTCAGGCATTTAGAAAATCTTCCATGCAAAATTATAAGCTGGATCCAATGTATTTTTACAGTGCTCCGGGCCTAGCATGGTCTGCAATGTTTTTAAACACTAAAATGCAATTGGATCTGATCCAGGATGAAGACATGTATCTGTTTATGGAACAATGTATAAGAGGAGGCATGGTGCAATGTTCTCAGAGATATGCCAGAGCAAGTAACAATTATATTCCTGATTATGATCCAGCACTGCCATCAAATTATATACTGTATGTAGATGCCAATAGCCTCTATGGTTATGCTATGATGGATAAACTACCATATGCAGGGCTTGAGTGGGTTGAAGATTTCAATATTGAAGATCTTAAGGATTTTGATGACAGTAACTATGGCCTGTTCTTAGAGGTTGATCTGACAATTCCTGATGATTTACACAACACATTTTCTGATCTGCCCCCAATTCCTGAGGTTGAGTGCTCACCTGGCTCTAAACAAAAGAAATTGATGATGACTCTAGAGCCAAAACAGGGTTATGTCTTATATTACAAAAACCTCCAGTTCCTAATAAATCATGGTGTTCAAGTGACCAAAGTTGGAAAAGTTTTGAGGTTCAGGCACTCAAGATGGTTGAAGCCATATATTGATACAAACACAGAGCTTCGAACATCTGCAATGAGCCAATTTGATAAGACCTTGTATAAATTGATGGTCAATTCAGTGTATGGCAAAACAATTGAAAATGTCAGAAAACATATTGATGTTAAAATAATTACTGACCCCAGCCGGAGCAAAAAATTGATTGCAAAGCCCAACTTCAATTACAGAAGAATTTATGATGAAAATATGGCACTTTTCAACATGAAAAAACAAAGATTAAGTTTGATAAGCCTATTTATGTAGGGGCTGTGATATTGGAATTGGCCAAATTACACATGTTAAAAATGTTTTATAATGTGTTGAAGCCTTTTTATAAGGATCGTGTAAAACTGATGTACATGGACACAGATAGTTTTGTTCTTGATATTCAAACAGAAGATGTTTCTCAAGATATAGCACAGCCTGAATTGTTTAAATATTTTGATACCACTGAACATTCAAAAATTAAAACCCACAACAAAAAGGTGCCTGGCAAGTTAAAAGATGAGACACTTGGTGATGTTATTGTGGCATTTGCTGGGTTAAGGGCCAAGATGTACAGTTTTAAACCATGTAGTGGCGCTGTTGCCAAAAAAGCCAAGGGCATTAGCAGAGTGACTGTAGACAAAGAGCTTGAATTTGAAGATTACAAAAATTGCCTCAAATTATGTAGCACAATCAGAACATCAGAATCCAGAATTCAGAGTGTGGATCACTTGTTGACTACAAATATTGTAAGAAAAGTGGCTCTGGATCCACATGATGATAAGAGATGCATTTTATCATGTGGCTTACATACTCTACTATGGGGTCATTGTGATTTGAAAAGTGATAATCAATGCCCAATTACAGAGCATGATTTGAAATAAATAAACATGCCTATGAACTTATTTGGGTTCAAAAAACAGGCTATTATGGACCTGCCAACACCACAACCCTCTTCTGATATGATATCTAAACTAAGTGCTTTGTTAATTATTCATCTGAACAGCATACTTACAGATGTTGATGATGAAACAGGTAAAACATTGTACATATTTAACAATATTTTAAATCATTACCAATTACCTGTAGGTGGTCAATTGCAATTTATTACAACCCCTGAGGATAATGTCAAGATTTCAATAGGGATAAATATTTATAGAATTAAGCATTCAAACATGGTTTCTGGCACTGTATATACTGTTTCTGCTGGTGACTGCTTATATATTGAGGTCCCTGGATCATATGACAAGCTTATACCTTTTTTTATAGAATTAAGAATTAGATATTCAATAATAAATAACCACTAAAACAAAAATGCCTAATGATATATTTGGCCATACAAGGCATGAAGATCACAGTGATGAGATTCTGATGCTTGATGTCCGAGTCAAAAAATTAAGAAGTGATTTACAAGCTTTACAAACCACACTGAATGCCAGTCTTCAACTAGAAATTACAAATTTGCAATCACAATGCATGGACCCTCTTCTTAAAATTGATTCTGAACTCAAATTCATATTGCTGCTTCAAAAATATACTAACTTGGCCACATTGGATAATTTTCAAAGTTTAGAAGAAGCTGTACCAGCTCTTCAAGCCAAATTTAAGACCCAGGCCACCAACTCTGAGCAATTGAAACAGCAATTGGAAGAGCAGATAAATAATGTCCAGACACAGCTCCAAACAATTGTCAAAAGCATAAAATCACAAGAAGATTTGATCTAGTGATTTCCACTCTAAAGGAACAGATTCAATCACTACAGATACCTAATCTGGACCCCTTGAACAATGCCATAGCCGAGGTTAAAGAAAAAATTGAGACACTTGAAAATTTTATGAACAACTTGCCATCTTCTGATGCTTTGAGTGCAATAACTCGGAGTGTTGCCAACATTAAGCTGCAACTTGAAACATATGAAGATTTTGGAAAAATTCAAAGTACCATAACCCATCTTGAGGGTACAATAGCAGCAGTGCAAAGTGATTTGACAAATGTACAAGAATCTCTAGAATCCCGCCTGCCTGGTATTGTAGACACACTTGTCAGTGTCCAGCAACAGATCACAAAGCTTGAAAACCTCAACACTGAATCTGAGCTATCTCATTTTCATCACTTGATCGATGATATCCAAACAAAACTTGAAATTTTACAACAATCAACACCCACTCAGGCAGATATAGCCCTGCTCCAAAATGCTATGCAAAATGTGGCTGATGCTTCTGAATTAAATAATGTGAAATTGGCACTTGAATCTTTGCAAAATACTGTATCAAATCTGCCTACATCACAGGAACTTAAAAATATTAAGAGAGCTGTGAATCGCATATTGAAATCAGAAGATATCAAGAATATCCAGACAGAGATCAAACAACTTACTCAGACAGTGGCCACTCTACCAACTAATCAACATATTAATGAACTGCATGCCCTGTTTGAGGATATCAGAAGACAGGTCCATGATCTTACTGCTCAAAATTCAAAATTGGCAGTTATTGAAAATTTGCAACAAATTGTAGCTAATATCAAGCAACAGCTAGGGACCATGGAATCCAATCAAGCAAATGCTCTGTCTGTTTTTGCCACCCAGCTTCAAGAGATTGAGCAACAATACAATACACTTGTTGTGGACATAAAAATCAAGCCAGGCCATGATGATGTTGTTAGGACCATCAATGAGCACCTTGAATCTGTAACAAGCAGATTGCTTACAGCAGAAAAAGAAATAACAGGCATAGTCGAGAATCCTAAACATACAGTAATTCTTGAATTGTACAGCATCCCCAACAAAGAATATGATTCACCATTTACACCAGGTGGCAAAATATATATGCTGTCCCCTGCACAATTTTATTACCAGTTTTTTGTTGGGGGCACACTGAGACCAATCAAGATCAAATATTGGCTACAACCACAGGCACACCACTACCCCCACCTTATCAATAACAAATGCCGACAACAAACCAAAAATCACCAGTGTAGAGTTAGAGGATTTTACAGATCCCAATACATTAGAAACATCTTAAGCTGAAGATGATGGCTCTCTGGAATTTAATATACAAATAGGAGACAAATTATATTTAGAAAATCCTGTAGTATCAGCTGCTGAACACCCCATAGTTGCAAAATTCCTGTTTACATATTATGTCTAGACAAATTATTGTTGATGAACTACACAGACAAGCCAGACATAATTATAAGAGACTGCCAGTAGTTACAAAAGGCATAGATGATTTATGGCAGAGCGACTTGATTGAGATGGCAAGTGGACAGCTGAAAAACTTAGACAAAATCAACAAGGGCTACAAGTATCTACTTACTGTAATAGACACATTTTCAAAATTTGCCTGGGCTGTGCCACTCAAATCCAAGACTGGAAAATGTGTTACAGAAGCCATCAGGACAATCATCAATCAGAGTGGAAGATCACCGCGCTATTTGCAAACAGATAATGGCAAAGAATTTTATAATTCTGAGTTCCAACAATTTATTAAAAGCCAGTCAATACAACATTATTCGAGTTACAGTGATCTCAAGGCCTCAATTGTAGAGAGATTCAACAAAACCCTAAAAAATCTTATGTATAAACAATTTACACTTCAAGGTAATTATAAATGGCTTAATATTCTTCCAGAACTTCTACATAAATATAACAACTCGGTCCATTCCACAATCAACATGAAACCCTCTGAAGTAACTTCATCTGATGAGCAAAAATTGATCAGGACTGTTTATTATCCTAGATACCAGCCAACAACAAGAAAAGCCAAATACAAGGTGGGTGATCAAGTAAGAATCAGCAAATATAAGCACTTATTCAAAAGAGGCTTTACAAGAAACTGGAGCACTGAATTATTTACAGTGGTTCAAATTAAACCTGGGACACTTAACACATATATAATAAAAGACCACCGAGGAGAAATTCTCAAAGGCCGGTTCTATGAAGAAGAACTCAACAAAACTAAACAGCCTGACACATATCTCATTGAAAAAATCATCCGCAGAAAAGGCAACAAGATACTTGTCAAATGGCTAGGACTTCCAGAACACAGCTGGATCGATGCAGACAAAGTGATAATATGAGCACCTGGAATGTTATAAAAAGGCTGCCAGAACCTGAACAGCAGATTAAGAGAAATGACAAGTTGCTGCCTGATAATATAAGATGTGTTATTGTTGGGTCATCAGCTTGTGGTAAAACTACACTAATGATTGATAATTTTTTATTGGCACCCAACTGGTTAGACTGGAAAAACAGGCACTTGTATGTTTTCTCTAAGAGCTTGGAACTATTAAAATATCAGCAGCTGATGAAGCTATATGATGGACTGGATATCGCCATTTTTGAATCAGATGTTAAGCCACTTCATGAATGTCTCGATAATTCTGTTGTTGTGTTTGATGACATTATACTGGATAATCAAAACAAGGTTAGAAATTTCTTTACACAGGGCCGACACAAAAACATTGATTGCTTCTACCTGGCACAGCCTTTTTTTAAAATACCGAAGCAGCTGATCCGAGACAACAGCAATTATATATGTGTGTTTCATCAAGACCATACCAACCTCAAACACATACATGATGAATATGTAGGTGGGGACTTGAGCTACAATGATTTTTCCAAGTTTTGCAGTAGGTGCTGGAACCAGGACAGTTATGGGTTTGTCACAATTGATATGACAAGAAAACCCAATAGTGGCAAATACAGAAATAAACTCAACAATTTTCTAGACATTGAAACATATATAAATAACCATGAAAAGGCCAATCATTGATGATCCTAAATTAAGAGATTATCTTGTAAAAAGATTTAAGGGATGGAAATCAGAGAACCGAGGAATTTATGAACAACACAAACAAACAGAACAGCCTATTATTGATGCTATTAGTGAATTAGGTAAAAATATCAAAACTGTTACAGAGCAAAATCAAAATTTGATCACAGAGCTTGTACCTGTAGCTGTAAGGAACATATTAGATTATCCAATCACCCCACTTTCTAGTATTCATACACCTAGTCCTGTTGCTCCTCGAAGAATTGAAGCTACTCAGGATCCTATTGAATTGGGTCTTGTTGCTCAAAAATATTTAAGCACACCTAAAGACAACAAAGATGAGGTCTTTGGCTTATATGCTGACACAGAGCGTGATGGTAGCATCATACATAGAATTGGCAATTTCAGAGTAACATTTATGGGAGATGATATAATTGTATATTCAGAATCTCATCTTGGAGAAAAAGGTGGTTTTGTTAAATATCCTGGCACACCTGGATTGTGGGAACTGATGACTAGGAAAAGGCCTGGCAGCTATACAGATCAAGATTATGAGCATTACAAAGAAATATTAATAAAATCAGATGTTCTATACCAGAACAATGATCCCACACAAAAAAGAGTCAAGTCTAGCAGTGGAGCAAAATACAACAATTTAATCAAGCCCATATGGTCACAGATCAAGACTGGCAGTGGAATCAAACAACACAACACCCTGCCTAAAGAATTTGTCTGGGTTGATGATGTCAGGAAACTTGTAGATAGGTTATTGGTGATAGCTGGGGAGGAAAATGCTGGCAACCACAATTTTTACAATGAAAAGTTTGGAATTATGGACATGATAAGCACAAAATTGTCTAATTTTATAGTGAATGACACTAAGGGGATTGGATATCTTATAAAAATTATTAATACTCTACCACCTAAATTTTGGAATATTTCTGAGGGCCGGGGACTGGTTAATGACATTATAAACAAGCTGCCATTTGAACTACACATTCCAGGCTATCAGTATTGTGGTCCAGGCACAAAATTGGACCATAGATTAAACAGAGGTGATCCTGGTGTTAATCCCCTAGATGGTGCTTGTAGAGACCATGACATAGCATACAACACACATTCTGATCTTGACAAGAGACATGTAGCAGACAAAAAATTAGAAGAGGCTGCATTTGGTAGATTTGTAAGCAAAGATGCTTCTTTGAGTGAGAGAATAGCAGCTTTGGGAACCACCATAGCTATGAACACCAAACAAAAATTGGGGTGGGGGTTGTGAATATGTATATAATAAACCTAGGATGAAGGCCAAGGGTGTTATGTATCAAATACCTTCTGCAGGTCTTAAATCTCTTAAAACTATTGATAGTCTTTTAACCAAAAAGCAGCGCAAGAAAAAAATTCTTGTATTGCCAAGGGCCATGGTATGAAATTGTTGCTTAGTACCCCCCAATTAAAAAAATTACAACAATCTAGAAAAAAATCACATGTGGGGGGTTTCATATTTACTATCCCGGCCATCTTAGCAGCACTTGGGGCTGTTGGGAGCTTGGCTGGGGGATCAGCTGCCATAGCAAAAACAGTAATAGATGCCAAGAAAAATAAGGCAGAATTAGATGAATTAAAGCGCCATAACCTGGCCATTGAGAAACAAGGCAAAGGTGTTAAGAGAGCCATGAATAAGTTTAAAAAAAAACAAGAGCCGCTTACAAACCAAGATATTGAAGCTTTAATCAAGCCACTGGGCATCAAAAATTTTAGAGGTGTGTACATGTCTGATTCTTTACCAGAACAACCACTCAAAAAAGAGTGTGGCATTGTTAATTTGGATAAGTACAAAAATCAAGGCACACACTGGATCTGTTATCTTAAATATTTAAAAGATGAGGCATTTGTGTTTGATTCATTTGGAGGTATTCCACCTGAAAATTTAGTAAAATATCTAAAATCAACTAATCTTTATTACAATAATGCCCGTGTTCAAAACTTCAAAGATGTTAATTGTGGACATCTGTGTTTATCTGTTCTTAGATATATGTCTCAAATAAATAAACCATCAATTGAAAATTTTCAAAAGGCCCTGTGGTATTTAAAACATCATGGGGGTATTCCATCTCACCAGCCAAAATTCAATATGGAAACTCAAATTACATGATGATATAGTGTATCCCAAAACAATAGCTCTCAGAGCATTTTATGGCATGTACTTGATCCCTAATATTACACACCACAACAACAAAATTGCAGTAGGGGATCAAAAAATTGTCATCACTCCAGGGCAATATAATCTGTCCACTCTAAATGCTCAATTACCCAGAGGTATAGTATTAACTCAAAATTCTGTCACTCACAGAGTAGAGATTGTATCTGCTACAGAGACAGTGGATCTGGGTATTATAGGAGAGCTGTTAGGATTTGAGAACAACACAAAACTTGAACCAGCCATCAAACACACTGCTATTAATATACCTAAATTCTTAGCCATAGAGACTCTGAATATTCACTGTAATGTGGCCGAGGGTATGATCACCAAATCAAATGGCATATGCACTCGCAAACAAACTGGCATCATTGCAACATTTAAACCTAATTCTGAATTTATGGAGCCAATCATCTACACTCCATCCCCAACATTATATTTTCCTGTGTGCCATAATAGAATAGATTATATTGAGTTGATGGTCACTAATGAAAAAGAAGAATTAGTTGATTTTGCTGGAGCCACAACAACTGCTATCATAGAAATTAATATTTAAATAAAAATACATACAAAAAAATGTAAAATATTGAGAGTTATGAGCTACAATCATTCCCCCCAAACAGGAGGACATTTGCAAATTTAAATCAACCCAACACAGAAATTGAGGTTGATCTTGATGAAGGGGATGGCTTTATACACCCGCACAGAGCAGATCTATACATCAAATTTGATGTTGTAAAGCTCGATGGAACAGATTATCCGGCAAATTCAAATATAAGATTGGTGGACAATTTTGTGCCGCATCTGTTCTCTGAAATTGAGATCAGAAAACATGGTGTTGTTATAAACAGAGTGGATTATCCCGGCATTACCTCCACAGCTTTGGCCACACTAAAATTATCCAAAACCGAGGCTTCTTATTACAAAATAGGTGGATTTGAGGCTGGTGATAAAATTATATCTAAGAGCCACACAGTGCTGTTCCCTATGCGCCTGTTGCCAGGATTCTTCTCAGATTACAAAGATATTATGTGGAAGGGTGGTTTAAGAATCACATTTAGAAGAGCTGCCAATGATAATAATGCTTTGATGAGGTACAGTACATTAAACTCTACAGGGGAAGCTCTGCCTAATACCCTACCTGATGAGGGCAAGTGCCTTATTCAGACTATGGAGCTAAGAATCCCGGTTGTTGAATATGAAGCCTGTTATGCTCTTAAATACAAAGCAGATATAATAAAAAATCCACAGATTCCTTTACAATTTTATACATATCAATGTGTACAGAAGCCTGCCGCTGGTACTTATTATGAGTTTGATGCTACAAATTCATTCTCCAGTATACAATATGACATGCCTGATTTTGTGGTGGTATTGTTTCAGACTGGAAGACACAATAATCAGGAAAAAAATTCAAGTAAATTTGATAACTGCAACATCAAGAACATATATCTTAAAAATGGCAGAAATGAGGTATTTCCTAGAGAAAATTATAATTTAGACATGTCCAAGGATGATTTCCTCAAATTATATGAAGCATTTACAGCATACAAAAGGGTCACTACTGGCAATACTGACATGTATTACACACCAGATGAATTCAAAGCACAGAGACCCATGTTTGTCATCAACACTTCAAAAAGAAAACAAGTTGTGGTTAATGACAGGACAAACATTAAAATTATCTGTGAATTCCACGATACACTCCCTGATGACACCATATGTAGTGTTATTCTCATAGGTGAAAAATCATATGTTTATGATGTAAGAAATGAGAGAGTCACAGAACAATTCTAGAAGATTTTTGCATATTACCGGACGGGAAGTAAATATAAATGGGTGTGGGTGGGTGAGAGTGGCTTTTTGCCTTAGTTTTAAGTGTAGCCAAAACAAAATCAAGGGGGGGGCATATTTTTGACAAGTTTATGGACAACAATCTGGCAGATGCAGCTTTTACACACATATGCAAATCTGTCTGAGGAGGGTTCTTCATTTCTACACTAGAATTCAAGATTCTTGGGATTTTGACAGAATAACACGCTATAAACAATAAAATCATATGGGTACTTGACATAATTTTAAGTGTGGGCAAATCTGTCTGAGGGGGGTTCTTCTTTTCTACACTAGGATTCAAAATTCTTAGGATTAAGAGCATATCACACTTGAAGAATTGGGGCTTATAGGCATCTTGGCATAATTTTAAGTGTGGGTAAATCGGGCTGTTTAATCATATGAGCTCTTCTTTTCTACGCTATAAGTGCGCTCATCCTATATACTTTTATACTACTGACGCACTTGGCTGCTTCGGGTAAAGTGTTGGGCAGCGGCGTGATACCGTCCGGACCCAAAGTAGCGTATCGCATCAGTGCGTCGTTGTCGTTGGCCGCTCTTCGAAATGTGATTCTCAGTCCTCCCTTCCACATGATCTTCTTGTAGTCCGAGAAGAATCCCGGAAGCAGACGCATGGGAAAGAGCACCGTGTGATTTCTCGTCGATATTTTGGTTCCCGCTTCGAACCCTCCCGCTTGATAGTATGCTGCGTCCGTTTTGGATAATTTCAATGTTCCCACTGCCGTCGACGTGATGCCTGGATAATCGTTTCTGTCGTTGACGGTGTTGTGTTTCCTCACCTCCACCTGCGAGAACAGGTGAGGCACGAAGTTGTCCACGAGTATCAAATTTGCTGCTGCGGGGAACGCTTCTCCGCTTTCTTTCTTCACCACGTCAAATCGAAGGTAAAGATCCGCTCTGTGAGGATGAACGAACCCATCGCCTACGTCCACGTCGTATTCGATCTCCCGGTTCGCTTCGTTCAAATTTGCGAACGTGCGACGGTTCGGAGGAAAAGATTGCAATTCGTAACTTTCGATTTGCTCCATTTTCACTATGTGTTATTTATTATACGTTGATCTCCAGGACGGCCGTCGTCGTGGCACCTGCGAAATCCACCACGTCTCCTTTCTCGTTCGTCACCACCAACTCTATGTTGTCTATGCGGTTGCGACATACTGGAACATAGATCGGCGAAGAGGGTGTGTAGATAATCGGTTCCATGAATTCGGAACTGGGTTTGAACGTGGCTATGATTCCCGTCTGCTTGTGACTTCCTAACAATACGTCGGATTTCGTGATCATGCCTTCGGCCACGTTGCAGTGTACGTTCAAAGTTTCGATGGCTAGAAATTTAGGAATGTTTCCACCCGTGTGCTTGATGCCAGCTTCGAGTTTGGTGTCGTTCTCGAAACCTAAAAGTTCTCCTATGGTGCGCAGGTCCACGGTCTCCGTCGCCGATACGATTTCGACTCTGTGCGTGACTGAATTTTGAGAAAGGTACGTGCCTTTGGGTAATTGAGCTTGCAAAGTAGAAAGATTGTATTGACCTGGCGTGACGACGATATGTTCGCTTCCGACGCTAATTTTGTTGTTGTGCTGCGTGACGTTAGGTATGAGGTACATGCTGTAGAATGCTTGCAGAGCTATGGATTTAGGATAGACGATGTCGTCGTGCAGCGTGAGTTTCAAGATCGAAGATTCGCTCGTGAGATGGAACACGCCCATCGTGATGCTGTTTCAGGTTCCACAATGCTTTCTGGAAATCTTCGATCGTAGGGTTATTTATTTTAGAGAGAAACGCGAGCACGGAGAGGCAGAGATGACCGCAGTTCACGTCTCCGAAATATTGAATGCGTTCGTCGTTGTAGTATATATAGGTTTTGTTCGTTTTCAGATAAGGAACTAAATTTGTAGGTGGAACACCTCCGAAAGAATCGAAAACGAACGCTTTATCATTTTTGTGGTAACATATCCAATGCGTGCCTGAATTTTCTTGACTGTCCAAGTTGACTACTCCGCATTCTCTTCTTTTAACAGTTGAAGGTAACGAGTCGGACATGAAAACGCCTCTGAAGTGTTTGATTTGTAATGGTTTGATTAAAGATTCAATGTCTCGGTTGGTGAGTGCTGTTTCTTTTTTTAAACTTCCTCATGACCCCCTTCCCCTTCTTCTCCATGGCCAGATTGTGACGTTTCTGTTCTTCCAATTCCGCCTTGTTCTTCTTCGAGTCGATGACTGTTTTCGCGATGGCGGCGCTACCCCCAGCCAAACTTCCAACGGGCCCCAATGCTGCCGGGATGCTGAATATGAACCCCCCCTGTCTTTTGCTGTTTTCGCGAACGCTGGAACCGTCTCAATTGTGGAGTGCTGAGCAGCAATTTCATTCCGTGTCCTTCCGACAAGCAAGAACGTTTCTTCTCGCGTTGTTTCTTGGTGAGTAACCCATCGAGGGCACCCAGCGTTTTCAGATTCGAATATGGTATCTGGTACACGACGACACTTGTTCTTCATGTTTTTTTTAAAGGTATGTTATTTATATAAATGTTCTGAGATTTTTTTTGTTTCCCTCTCGTGTAATTTTTTTTTCGAGGTATGTTATTTTATATACTCCGCGCAGCCGTTACACAAATTCTATTACGTGCTTCGTTTTCTTACCAAGAAGTTCCTTTGTCCCCTTGTACACGATTTGAGTTTTGTTCTCGATTAAAATAGCTAGCTTCTCGTCGGATAACATGATAGCGTATCGATCTGGTAAAAATAGACTGTATTGTCCGTTGAGCAAACAGACGCACCTTGGGACCATACTGGGTAGAAACAATTGAACCGGAAGTTATCGTGTAAGGTTTGTCCACTTCCAATTCCTGAATTTTTACATACTCGACTGATGAATTTAGCATTTGTTTTAATGCTTGGAGATCACTCATTTTTTTTCAGTCATATCGAAGATAAATTTCAGGGTGTGTGTTAGAGAATTTTAATTTTTCACAATGTGTGTTATTTATATACCGAAGAATTTTTTTTGATCTCGTAGATTTTTTTCACGATGTGTTATTTATATATGAAGTTTTTTTTACTTGTACATTTTTTTGGCACGTACATTTTTTTGTCTTGTACATTTTTTTGACACGTATATTTTTTCTTGTATATTTCTTTGACGTACATTTTTTGGACACGTACATTTTTTTGTTGCACATTTTTTGACAACTTTTTTGTCATTTTTTTTGACACGTAAAATTTTTTTGACACGTATATTTTTTACACCTACATTTTTTTCACATTTTTTTTGACAGGTACATTTTCTTGACACGTACTTTTTTTTGTTGCACATTTTTTGACAACTTTTTTTTGACGAGACAATTTTTTTTGACGATAAAAAATTTTTACGATAAGGCAACTTTTTTTCTGACGGTGATAATTTTTCCACGTCAACTTTTTTTTGGCGTGACAATTTTTTTTTGACGATAAAAAATTTTTACGATAAGGCAACTTTTTTTCTGACGGTGATAATTTTTCCACGTCAACTTTTTTTTGACGAGACAATTTTTTTTGACGATAAAAAATTTTTAGGATAAGGCAACTTTTTTCTGACGGTGATAATTTTTCCACGTCAACTTTTTTTGGCGTGAAAATTTTTTTTGACGATAAAAAATTTTTACGATAAGGCAACTTTTTTCTGACGATGTCCACGTCAACTTTTTTTGACGAGACAAATTTTTTTTGATGATAAAAAATTTTTCCATGGCAATTGTTTTTGACATGTACATTTTTTTGACATATTTCTTTTGTCTCATATTTTTTTTGACAAGTACATTTTTTTTGACGTATATTTTTTTTCACGATTTGTATCGAAGATTTTTTTGTGTGTGTTAGAGGAAGAAAGTTCGTGCTTCGGAAAACGCGATGATGTGCGCTTTGATTTCATCGGTCTCCTGCTTAGACTTGCGCCAATCATCGGTGTATCGTCTTCTCCCCTGCCTCGCCTCGTGAAGCTCGTCCATCCTATCGTTGTATTTTTTCCCTGCGGCCGAAAGAAGAGTGTCGAGATCACCGCACCTCATGCCACTGATCTCCCGAAGATAATCCTTGACAACCATTTCACAAGGGATACGAAATGCCGGCGTTGTTCTTGCTATGATTAACAGTTTCCCTACATCTCCGTTTACTGCGTGTTTGAATATTTTACATAGCAGTTCGTGCGGTAAATCGGTTATACAAGACATGTTGTTATTATTTTTTTTTACTGTATGTTATTTATATACCCCACCCAAATTTTTGTTTCGTGCTCATGGCGATGGTGGTGCCCAGTGCTGCAACTCTTTCACCCAAAGAAGCGTCTCTGCTGACGAATCTTTCGAAAGCGGCATGTTCCAATTTCTTGTCTGCTTCGTGACGTGCATCCAGATCGGTGCGAGTGTTGTTGTAAGCGATGTCGTGATCTTTGCATGCAGCGTCCAAAGGATTCACACCTTTGTCTCCTCTCTCCAATCTTTTCTCGAGTTTGGTACCCGGTCCGCAGTACTGGTAGCCAGGTAAATGCATCTCGAAAGGTAACTTGTTGATGATGTCGTTCACGAGTCCCTTTCCTTCGGCCACGTTCCAGAATCTCGGAGGCGTGTTGATAATTTTGATCAGGTAACCGATGCCCTTGTCGTCGTTCACGATGAAGTTGGAAAGTTTCGTGCTGATCATGTCCACGATGCCAACCTTCATCGATCACAGGTTGATCTTGACGTTTTTTCTCTTCGTAGAATCCGCGATTCTCGGATTTCCAACCTTTGAAGCGTTTCGCGAGGTAATCGCAAAGCTTGAGATTTTAGTCTTCGATTTTTCGTTTCGCCATAACGTTATTTATACACGTCGTTTCTCACAACGTTGCAACGTTTAGAAAGTCGTTGATTTGGTTTCTGTATTTTCCGTCGTTGGGTTTCCTCGTCATGTCGATCGTCGCGAATCCGAAATCGTCACTGTTCCAGCAAGAAGAGCAGCGTTCCGAAAATTGATTGTAGTTCATGTCTCCGCCTACGTAGTCATCGTACGCGTGCTTGAGGTTGGTGTGATCTTGACGAAACAAACATATGAAATTAGCGTTGTCGCGTAGTAACTGTTTTGGAATTTTGGAAAACATTTGAGCTAGGTAAAAGCAATCCATTCCTTTGTGACGACCTTGCGTGAAAAAGTTGCGAATTTCATTTTGATTTTCCAGGATGACATCGTCGAACACAACGACTGAATTTTCACGACAATCGTCGAGTGGTTTTATTTCCGATGCGAACGTTGCAATGTCCAGACCATCGTACAGTTTCATCAGTTGCTGGTATTTGGATTGCTCCAAACTTTTCGAGAACACGTACAGGTGCCTGTTCTTCCAATCTAACCAATTCGGTGCGAGGAGAAAATTGTCCACGAGCAGTGTCGTTTTCCCACACCCTGAAGGACTTACGATTAGACAGCGGATGCTGTCGGGAAGCAACTCGCCGTTCTTTTTTTTTTGTTTGACTTTCCGAATCCGGTAGACGCTTCACCACGTTCCACGTACTCACAAGATCACTTCGTTCGCGTCGATCCAACTCTTTTCCGGAAGTCCCAGCCATTTGACAAACAGTTTGTCACCTTTCCTACGCAATACTTTCTCGATGAGGTACGTGTCGGGGTGTTTCGTTTTAGAGAGTTCCTCTTCGTAAAATCTTCCTTTCAAAATCTCGCCGCTACTATCCTTTATTATATACGTGTGTCGGTTTCCGGGTAAAACTCGAACCACCGTAAAAAGTTCCGTGCTCCAATTTTTTGTGAATCCCTTCTCGAAGGTGCGTTTGAATTTGTTGATTCTCACCTGGTCTCAAATTTTGAATTTTGATTTCTTGGTAGTCGTGGGAGTGTACTTTGGACAGTAAACTGTAGAAATTAAACGCTGCTCGTCAGATTTCGTAACGTCAGCTGGCTTCATGCCTATCGTTCTGTGTACCGTATCATTATAGGTGTCGACGAGTTCCGGCAGGATGTCGACCTATTTGTAATTTCCCCGAAGCGTGAATCCTTTCCACATGTGTGTTTTCAAGATTCGATTAATCTTTCCACGATGCTAGCTTTGATGTGACTGAAAGTCGAATAATGTCGAATGTCATGTTTTTGAATAAACTTTTGGAATACGGCGTTGTAAAATTCTTTACCGTTGTCCGTGTGCAGAAACCGTGGTCGTCTGTCGCTTTCGCGAAAAATAGTCTTGAATGCTTCCGTGACGCATGTTCCCGTTTTGGCTTTCAAAGGTAGAGCCCATGCGAATTTCGAAAATGTGTCTATGACGGTGAGGAGGTACTTGTTGCCCTTGTTCAATTTATGTACGTTTTTTAACTTGCCGCTACTCATCTCCACGAGGTCACTTTGCCAGAGGTCGTCGATGCCCTTGGTTACCACCGGTAAACGTTCGTAGTTGCGGCGTGCAGGTTTATGTAATTCTTCGACGATGGCTTGCCTAGACATTTTTTTTTAGAGATTACGTTTGAAGAGAAGCACCAGCGTGATGGGATTCAAAGAGGCTGGCACCTCGCTCGTGTTTTGAATGATCAGCTTATCGCCGGCACTCACGTCGAAAACAGTAAGATCTTCGTCTTCGTGTATTTCATATATGTTGCGCGTTTCGTTCCAACGTGCCAGAGGAATGTTTCCTGCTTTCTGGACACCACGATTCGATATCAACGTCATGGTGGGAACGCTAGCTTTTCTGCCGTGAGACCAGTACGAAAATTCGTTTATCTGAATCGTGCCGTCGAGGAGAAACTTGTAATACGGATGATAAGGATGTAACATGTTCAGTTTGTTACCTTCGACGAACGTGGAGATTCTCTGTTGATTGGGTACGCTGTTGATTTCGATGGCTTGCAAGGTGAACAATTTGGCGATTTTAGTGTCGACGCTGAGCAGATTACTGTGAACGTGTCCAAGTTTATTTTCAATGGGCAACAAATGCTCGACTATGGTATCCGTTACGGTAGAAAATGACGGTTTGATTTTCACTTCCACGTTCAACTGCTTGTAGTTTTCGTTCAGTTCTTGCAACTTGGCACCGAAAGAGGCCAGCGTCGATTCCTGCGTGGATTCCAGCACTCCAACTTGATCTCTGATGTTGACGACAATGTTCTGAAGGTTCTCAACTTGATTCAATTTCGAGCTTTTCTCGGTAAGATCGTTCACGATGCTTCGCATCTCGGTAAACTGCGTGTTTTAAGATCCGTGACGCTCTGCGAAGTGGGCAAGGTCGACACCAGCGAAGTGATTTCATCTCGAATCTGTTCCACGTTTGCCGTTTCCGTTTCTAGTCGTTTCAGCATTCGAGATATGTTCCTTTTCAAATCGTGTAATTCTTTGGAGGTTGGGAGATTGGCCACCGTACTTTCGAGATCTCTCAATGAAATTTTGATGTCGCTCGAATCGGATAATGCCGTCACCGCCGTTTTCAATTTTTCCAAATCTTCCTTCGAAGGCACGCTCGTCCGTAACGATTCCAAGTCACCCTGTATGTTGTCCAGTACGTGATGAAAATGAGCAAGGTTCGATTCGACGTTCAGATTTTCTAAATATTCGATCTTCTGCTGAACCGTGCTTAACGTGTCTTGAATGCTCGTCAACGCACTTGCTTGAACGTGAATATTTTTAATTTCTTCGTTGATCAACTCCAAAGACGCCTGAAGCGTAGCGATGGTGGTTTGAATGTGTTCGAAATCTTGATAAGCCTCCAATTGAATTTTTATGTTCGCAACGCTTTTACCGATGACCTGCAGTTCGTCTGACGATGGTAGGTTCGTCATGGTATTTTCCAAAGTCTGTTACTTGGATTTAATTTCTTCCAACGTGCTGGTGAATTCTTCTTGCAATTTGGAAACGACGGCATGCAAGCGTTCTACATCGATATCGTTCACGACGGTTTGAAGTTCAGATAAATTCTTTTCGATTGCGGAAGTTCGTTCTTCGATTTCGAGTTTCAATTTTTCCAAATCTCTCGATTGAAATTGCTGTAATTTGGCCAAATCATTTTGAAGCGAATCCACGCTCAACTGTATATTTTGAACGTTGTCGTAAATAGGTACATCAACGTAATTTTTTATGAGCGTTTTCAGTTCGGAATCGATTTTCAGAATAGGATCGAGACATTGCGTTTGGAGCGTAGCGATCTCCGACTCTAAACTTTTGTTTAAGGTCTCCTGCAAAGCGATCAAATCGCTCCTCAACTTTTTAACTCGAACATCCAGCATGAGAATCTCTTCTGCGTGGTCTACACGCTTGGTGTGGCCGAAAATGTCGTTAGGCATTTTGTTAACGGTTATTTATAATAGGATAGGTTATTCGTAATTCTACGAAGAGAGGAACGAGTTTGTCGTAATCTCCGAGGAGTTCCACGTAAAGATAATCGCCTGCAGAAACATCGTATGACATGTTAGAAAGCATCTTGTCGTGCTTCATTCGAAAAATGTTCTTGTCGGTAGAAATTTTGATTTCGCCTGCGTTCTCCGGATTCACGGTGATCCGAAGTTTCCCGTCGATCGGAATTTCGTAGAAATGTAAATTGTTATTGAAGACGTAAAAAATCTTGCCCACGTCCTCATCCAATTTCGTCCAAATGCTGTTGAGGTGAATAATCAACAGACCGTTGAGTTTAGTTAACAGGGAAGGTAGAAATTCATGATCTGTCGTGCGGTGTACAGTCTCCATTGTTTGCTTTCGGAAACCAAAGAGATTCATTGTCCTTGCTAGTTATTTATTGTGTATGAGACTGTTAAAGTTTTTTATTTTAGTTATAGTTATTTAAGTTTATTTTTTCTTCATTTGCATTGCCTACAATTTTTACTAATTTCTAAACGATAGTGCCCCCAAGGCAACGTGTGGATTCCACAAGACAAAATACTTCTTTTATCGTCATGCGGATCTAATGCTACTTTCTTAACTTTGTTTGTGGTAAGCACGTGGTCTACGCTTTGTATCCTTGTCTCCAAACGTGGAATCCTCGACTGTGAATAGAGGCAATTGATGTAATCCTCGAACACAAGCTTGTTTTTCACGGTATTTTTACCAACACCTTTGGCTTTTTTGGTGATGCTGGTTTCTGTTTTCACCACATACATTTTGGAACTTAAGCCGGCGAACTCCAGAATGATTTCTCCGTTGCATTCATCCTTCATTTTACCAAGAACTTTTTTATTGCGAGAAGGGAGATCAAATCTGTTTGGTTGAGGGAAGGAAGATGTGTCGAAATTATCCATCATTTTCGGTTGTTTCAAATTGTTGTAGAGGTCAGATGTCTGTACGGAATAAATAAAACTGTCCGTGTCCGTGTACAAAAGTGTTATATTTTCATTATAGAAGGGTTTCACGACATTATAATGAAATTCAAACATATGGAGTTTAGATAAATCCAAAACCGTCGCCCCCACGTAGATTGGTTTGTTGAACTTGATTATTTTTTTATCCATCACAAACAGGGCCAGGTTTTCATCATATATATTTCGTGATTTGAATGTCGGCGATGCTATCAATTTTCTACATTTATTTGAATCGGGAACTAATCTCACGTCCACGTGCTTCCTGACATTCTCCATTGTTTTTCCGTAAACAGCATTATTCATGAGTTTAAAAAAATCTTTATCTAAATCTGACGTGGCGCGTGTTCTATGATACGTATTTTTTTCAATGTAAGGTTTTAACCACTCGGAATGTTTGAATTTCATTATTCTTCTCACATTTATTACTTGAACTCCCATCTCAATTAAGAATTAAAGATTTTTGTAATGGAGAACGTATCTCTCTCCCTATCCAATGTTAACAGAAGCTTACGTTGATTTGAATCAGGCAAACATTTTAGTTCGGGTGCAGGAGGTAGATCTTTGAAGTAATCGTGTAGATGGTCGGGGAATTCGAGGTCCACCTCTATAAACAAGCCAAATTCACAGTCGTTGAAATTATTAATGTTAATGGAAGTGGTATCCACCCATTCGAACCCGCCGTAAGGAAGTTTTTGTATCATAGCATGTCCGTATAAAGTATTTGCATCCACATAAAATATGTATTTCGATTGTTCGTTAGGATCGTATTCTTCTGTCATGTGAACGTTATTTGCTTTTGCATTTCTCTGTACGCATTGCACCATTCCACCTCGTATCCCCCTCTCGATAAAATATAACATGTCCACGTCCGGTATCAATTCGAGTTTTATTTTTGTCTGTAATAACATGGCAGACCACGCTACGCCCGAGAGACCGTAAAAATATGCAGGATCTAATTTGTAAATATTCGCCGACGTTTTCCTGAATGCTTGAAAAACATCCGCGAGTATTGTCACGTCTAGTTTTAAGTAGGCATCGTGATAATCGCCGAGTGTCCTGCATCCTAATTTGTCCCACATCCGTTGCGCGTGTTCGTATTCATCGTCCATGATTCCTTTCTCTCTGAGTCGACTGTAAAATTCTTTTTGAGGTGGAAGGGTGTCGTCGTTAAATTTAGAATTATCACTAACATATTCGTAAGGATAAATACCTTTACGTCTAATAATTTCTATGTCTACGGTGGGAAAATTTGCTCTCGTTATTCTAAATTGTTCAGGCGAAAGATTGCTGGCAAGAGCGTCCAAGCTCGCAGATAAAAATCTGTAAGAATCTAAAAATCTCATCTTCACAGTTTCGTTTGTTCCCGGAATCAATACTCGCTTGCTGACACTGATGTACCTTTCTTCATTCTCTGCTAGAATATTTATTTTTTGTCTATCATATCCAAGATTCCGAATTAAGAGATGGAAGTCGTAACCGCTGCCATTATGAAGGTATATGGGGAGAAACGTAGGTTTTTGGATCTTTAGATTACACGTGTTACAGATTCCACCGATGTAGTTTCCGGTGAAGTGATTATGGTGAAATACTTTCCGGTTCTCGTCGGTGAAACGTTGATCGCACACCGGACACGTTTCAATGTTATTGTGAGATTGGAGTTCATCGCTGGATAATGGAAGCATTGGTTTCGATTTGCGTAAGAGGATGCCAATGGTCTCAACCTCTTCAACCATCTTTTCAAAAAAATGTTTGATTACGTCTGGTCCTCGGTAAACATACGGTTCATCTATCCTATCCTGTCGCACGACAACATATCCGAAACTCGAGGCTTCGTGCAACTGATACGGTGTTGTGGAAGAAAGTTCGGGGTCTGGTTCGCAGTACGACAACGGTTTGAGAAAAGACTCAAAATCAGCAATGATGATTGCGGGATGCTCCAACAATGCCTTATGCATCCTAAATTCTTCGACCTCTTTTGATTTCGGCATCAACATGCGAGTCGGTCTGTTGTCGCCGCAATAAATTTTATGTTCGGCAAGTTTATCGATAGCAATCTGACGTCCGGTGTATTTTCGATAATTGGATTGTTTTCGATCGTCGAACGTGGTTAGGCATCTCGGGCAAACTTCGATGTTGTTTGCGTACTTGGTAGTTTGACTTCTGACCAAGCGTGATAGTGAACGAATTAGTGTGTAGTGATGAACACTGTCGTTTGAAATTACAAGAAGATTAATCACACGAGCATCATCATCTTCGACATCGCTTATCCTGACGGGATGCACGACATGTTTATCCAACGTATTGGAATACACGTTGATGATTAAGCGTTTTCCTTCTGCATCTCGTGCTCGTGTTTCGAATTTTGATATATCAGATATGGTCATCGGGTATTTGATGCCAGACACTACACTTTCAAACTCGGACTCGTATTGTTTGTAATGATAAACCCGTTCTGGATTATTTGACCAATGAATCTGGTGAAGTTCCGCCAACACACAACAAAGAAAACACTTGTTATCGCTGTTCTGTATATTTAACACAGCCCTCTTGTGTTGAATGTTCGGTGGAAGAGGAACGTAGCTGGATGCGCGAAGAGGCGAGAATCGGTTCACGTAAAAAGTTAACGTGTGAGGACTTCCACACAGAGACCATCCCGACCCTTTTGCCTCGAAATCGTCGTGTTTCTTAACAAGCTCATTGGTAACTTTATAATAGAAGTTGTCTAAATTTTCGACGTCAGCAAAATAAAGAGTCTGGTTTTTTGTACGATGATAAAAAATACTCGTTGTGCCATCAACTTTCTCGTATTCAGAAAATAGATCAACGTATACTTTTATGGAATTATTTTCCAATTTATTTTTTAGAATATTTATCACGGATGTTTTCGTTTCACGCAAGAAACTAAGAATGTCGCAGCCTGGTTCCGAAGTAAAAGAGAAATCCTGAATATGACGGTTAAATGCAGATCTAATTGGTTTGCATTCATTAGATAATTTAATTTGCTTGGATGTGGAAGCTTCGGTTCCTGGATCATCGATTTTTCTTTTCAGTGTTCCTTGTTCGGTCGATGGTTTGCAAATTTTCAGGTGTTTACTTAAATTTGTAATGCTGATCATCTTTCCGCATCGAGCACAAGGCTTAGAAGGTAACGAACTATTAATTCTCGAACCTGTTTCGCTACATCTTGCCCTGTGCTTGCTAATATTAGTTTTAGATATTAATTTTTCGCAAGTAACAAATTCGATCAAACTGGTGGATTCGATTATGCTTTCTCAGATCACACAAACCAAAAAGTCTAGTATATAGCGATACAATTTTCAGGTATGTTATTTTATATAGAATTTCTTGGGGTGATTACAAAACTCAAGAAGTCAATCTACTGTGAATACAATTTTCAGGTATGTTATTTTATATAGAATTTCTTGGGGTGATTACAAAACTCAAGAAGTCAATCTACTGTGAATACAATTTTCAGGTATGTTATTTTATATAGAATTTCTTGGGGTGATTACAAAACTTAAAAATTCAATCTACTGTGAATAGAATTTCAGGTATGTTATTTATATAGAATTTCTCGGGGGAATACAAAAATTAAAATTCAGTCTACTGTGAATATAATTTCCAGGTATGTTATTTTATATAGAATTTCTCTGGGTGATTACTAAAATCAAAATTCAACTTAACGTGAATATAATTTCCAGGTATGTTATTTTATATAGAATTTCTCGGGGTGATTACAAAAATCAAAATTCAACATAACGTGAATATAATTTTCAGGTATGTTATTTTATATAGAATATTCTCGGGGCAAATACAAAACTCAAAATCCGAGACAGTTCAGTTTTAACGTGTTCATATTTGAAAAAAATGCAAAATACGCCTTGGATATTTCAACCAATCCACTTTACTAGATTGGAGAAAATCTAACTATTGTCATTTCGAACCTTTAATTGCCCCTCCCCCCTTGTTATTTTTGGATCAATTACCTTTTCCAAATTAACAACAGGACTGAGGCGGTTCCTAAATGACAATAGTTAAAGACATATTTTAGCGAATTACGCCGGCATAAGCTAAGTACATGTTGCTAGAAGGCCTTCGTCGTTGCAAGTCACCTAACCCATTCACTAAGAAATAAGAAACAAAATATTGACGTACTGAAAAAAGTTGACTTGTGTTCACCGAGTTCAGATGTTTACTCATTGATGACTCCGTCATTGTCGTCTATCAAAAACCTATAAGTACCTTGGAAACAGTGAGAGTTATCGAAAAATCTCCCCTTGTCGATTTTTTTTTGGTGACGAAGAGAATACGCGTAGAGAGGTCGGGTTTAGTGTGTCGGTCGAGTCTCGGTGTCCTCTGTCCTCCCATACCAAAATAAACATAGGTCGTCATGGAACCAATTTTTTTTTCATCAATCGGAAATTTTCTAAGTCCACAGCGTTAAAAAATATCTTAAATTGCAAATATCTCGAATTTTTGACAAATAGTCTTCTATTTGTCCCTAGGACAAAAAAAAACCTACAAAGACGGAGACATGGACATAGAAATTACACATAGACATAGACATTAGACAACTTAACCTAACTTAACCGGGAACACGACCCCTGGGACAGGGGTCCAGGGACAAGAGGAAGGGGACTCCCGGGAACACGAGCCCAGGGACAGTGATAGGACCCCGGGGACAGGGGTCCAGGGACAAGGGGTACGACTCCCGGGAACACGAGCCCGGGGACAGGGATAGGACCTAGGGGACAGAGGTCCAGGGACAGGGGGGTCACTCCTCCGTAGCAATGATCGATATTTAGACAGTGAAACAACAAACCCGTCAAACTCGCTCACTCAGGACTCATGAGTTTCCTTAAATCCCAGCCTGCAGACCAGGAACACGAGCTAAAGTAAGGGGCCATTATTTACACTGAAAAACTACCGACCACAACCGGGATCGAACCTATAGCACGCGCATGATGTCAAGAACGAGTGAACGCCTTAACACGCACGGCTACGGAGGAGGACCGAGAGAGGTCGTGTATAATTGTTCTTATATACCCAACAAAACTCAGAAACTGTCATACGCGAGAGCTATATTTTGCAACAACTATAATTACCCAACACTAGCAACAAGAACAAAAAAAATATATCAATTACTTGTATAATATTAATTACTAACTTTAGATAATATTAATTATTAGTTTTCAGTTGTAATTAATTTTAAAAAACAATTAATAACATGTTAGGTGATGATAACCAAGTGCAAAAAGCATTGTACACACAAACAAAACACCACTTAGTTCACAAAACATCTATAACAGATGGTAGATAGTTACATGGTTCTAGTTAGGATGATGATTTTTAGTTTGTTGGATAGGGGTTGAAGAAGACTATTTGTTGTATTGACCACAGTATTGTTTTTTTTTTTTGTGTGTGTTTTCTGTTCTCTTACGAGAATTAATATAGGTTGTCATAGAACCCTCCAGTTCATGACTTAGCAAAAAATCTGTTTGCGGATTCGTCATGTACACCTATACGTGAGAAAAAGTATGAATAGAACCTATGCTCGGAAATCGAAATGGCGACCGGAAGTGGGATTATCTTGGAAACGGTAAGACTTGGGAAAAACCTTTTTGCGGACTCATCACGTACGCCTATACGTGAGAAAAAGTATGAATAGAACCTATGCTCGGAAATTCAAAATGGCGACCGGAAGTGGGGTTATCTTGGAAACGGTAAGACTTAGGAGAAATCTGTTTGCGGATTCATCACGTACGCCTATATGTGAGAAAAAGTATGAATAGAACCAGTAGAATGACAGCACTTCGTTTCTACGCGTCAGCAAAAATTTGATGCGACTGGTGTTATGTTACATCCGGTGTAGCGGGGTACGAGCGATTTTATTGTTGAGTCAGCAGAACGTGTCTGATCACGTTGAAGGCATCGGAAGCGGTGGGGGAGGGGGGTCAATGGATTTGTCACGTTGTTTCTTGATGTATGCTAACCTAACACGTGCGTATGTTTGTGTGTGTGTGTGGAGGAAATGCGCGCGCAACCATTGCGTATGATTCAAACACATGAAGAAATGATTTAAAGATGGCGCCGAAGGTGCTTTACCTCGAAAGCTTAGCGGCTAAGGTTATTGCTCTGTAAAACAAGAGGCGTCGAGGGTTCGATTCCTGGTAGAGTCAATATTGATTGATTGATAGATTGAGTTAGTTTTTCTAAGTCCGTTTTATGCACGGCAAAACTAATCAGGATTGGAGCTACAGTTGAAAAGTGGTGATTCGGACCACTATGTGCCTCCACCGAGTATCGAACCTGGGACCCCCTTGATTACAAGGCGACGATGTCAATATCGAATGATCTCGATTAGCCTGTGTGTAAATAAAGGCAACAAAATGGTTGAGTTCGAAAATCGAGTTGGGTTAGTGGTTAATGTTGTCACCTGGCAATGAAGAGGTCGCGGGTTCGATTCTCTAGGTAGCGTATCGTACCCAAGGTATTGGGTAGGATGTATAAAGTCTTAGCATAGCAGGTATCAGAGAAAGGAATGCTGAATAAGTAATCAGGCAAAGGTCGGGTGATTGACTTGGAAGTCGTATGTGGCATGAGTGTTGGAATTGTCAGGAGGTGTGATCAGTTGGCGAGAATACGAGAGAGAGTAAGGACTACGGATTGTGAGAGAGAAGCAAAGTGGGGAACGACTATTGGACGATGGTGTGTGACAAGAGACAAGTGATAGTTGAGAGGACAAGCTAGGAACAATCTCCATATATTTGTAAGGCAAGTGATATCCTTTCCTTAACCAATCCACATCGGTTCAGTCATGGAGAGTATAAAACCCATATTTAATCTAAGCTAATTTCTATCGCCATTCCTTTAAAAGGTAACCTTTTGCATTTATCACATTCAGGCCAAGCGAGTGATAACCATCTGAGAGATGAATGAGAAATAACTACATCACCCAATTCAATCTAGAGGTTCTTGGTTCGATCCCAAACGCAGCATGGGAGTTGCGTTACGTGGTGGAGGCTGCTTAGGGCTTCTCATCCATTTTTTGCAAATGCGATGAGAAAACACTGCAGTACGTGAAATACTGCGATTTTCATCTATTTCATCCCGAAATATGATGAAAATAATAGAGCCTTCTAGCTTTTCAAATTACATACGTGCGATATGGCGCCGGAATTTTCACTTGTTAGCGCTTCACGTTGTGTTAATTATCAATTGTTACCAAAGAAAGCCAAAGGTAGGCCTAGCAATATGCTACGCGGTAAGGCGCAAATAAATAAGAGTAGAGTTTTAACTAGGTTATTCGGCGATTGGCTTGTGAAAAGATGAGAATTAACATTAGGATGTTGCATAAAGGTTGGTTAAATATTTTAAAGATGTGTTCGGTACTGTCGTCACTCTGTTACGCGATTGTTGAACCTAACTTATCAAATTTCCGGGAGAGTAAACAATTGAATTGCTGATAATGTCCTGTCAAAGCCACGGGGGGATGAGAAAAGAAAACAAGCAACTTAGTGCTAATTTTAAGCTAATCAAGCATTTTTCCTGCGCATAGGCTAATCATAGAATCATGGCGCAATCTAGATTTATCCACCCCAACATTCTCGAAACTATCTAGTTTCAAGGTAACATTCACGAGGATGTATTAAAATTCATTGACAAATTTGAAAGTTTAGCTATTCTTAATGAGTGGAATGACTTAAAGAAAAGGCAATTGCTACCGGCATTTTTGGCTGATTCAGCATTGGAATGGTTCAATACTTGGAGTCGAACTCAGGAAGCACAGGATATAGATTTTGTAACTTTAAAAACTAAAATTGTGGAAGAATTTACGGAACCGGGGGATACTTTTCAATTAGAGGAACAAATCAGATTACGCTTCCATCAGGAAAATGAACCTGTTTCAAAATATGTGAGAGAAAAACAGTTATTGTTATTAAAATTAGATCCTGCCATGGACATTAGTGAGCAAATTAAGCAAATAAGCGGGGGTTTACAACCTAATTTTATGAAAGAAGTTTATAACAGGGAATATGATTCAGTGCATGAAATGTTACGAGACCTGAAACATGTTGAACAATTCAAATATCTTGTGCAAAAACGTAAAATTCTAGAAACTGAATGTGAGACAATGAAAGCTCTGTCATGTTCTGAATCGAGTCGAGCCTACACGCCGACTCAGCAAGCTATCACGTTGCAGCGCACGGTCAATGGTCATGTTGACATAAGTTATTCTCAGGCTAATCGGGAGATCGAGGAAAGATTAAATGCACTGCAACAAGACCTTGATCAATTACAGTCGAACACGGGACTCCAGTCTCATGAGTCAGATTTAGTTTCGCAATTTCAGAATCTTGAGGCTAAAGTAAATGCACTTGCAGAACATCGGAAAAAACATTCATTCACTGAGTCATCATTCTCATATACAGTTAGAGAAAATGAACATAGAGATAGAAACAATAGGAGAACCTATTATCATAATAGTAATCATAGAGCTCAGAATAGAAATACTTGGCATAACAACCACAATAATAATCTCGACACACAGTCGCAAAGCTCGCATAGGGGGCGATGGCGTAATGGCGGTAACCCTCGATTTCAGCGTTCGCATTTTTCATCTTCATCGCCGCGAACATTTTTGGAGCAACAACAGGGGCGCGATGATCCAAATAACCATACTAATCAGGTTGTAAATACAAATCATTCTCATTTTCGTCAGAACAGAAGCAATTTCAAACGAGTAAGACCTGCATATGACGGGGACCTAGGTCTAGGACCTACGGGGAAAACTCTAACGGTGTCTACTTTTCCTTCTGAAGATCTGATTTACATCAATGTGAAAGTAGATGGGGAAATTCGACAGTTCATCCTGGATAGTGGAAGTCAAATTTCGGTAACTGGAGATAAGAACATACCAGTCAATGCCAAGCGATTTAATATAAATACTGCGATTAGAGGGGTCACTAATAGTCAACTGACGGTTAAGGAAATTGTGTTGCTACCATTTTCTATACATAACCAAACATTTGTTCATCCATTTAGAATCGTTAAGGATTTTAATCAAGTTACCATATTAGGAAATGATTTCTTGAAGGGACAAAAGGCTAAGTTAGATTTTGAGGAAAATAAGCTTACCTTGCATAGATTTGGCACACCTCCTAGAAACCAAATTAAAAATGAGAATAAGAAAGCTTTTGACGTGTCAATCAAAGTTTCCCATTTATTACAGCATGTTTTGCAACCAGAATTTGTAGCTGCTAAAAAGATAAAAGTGAAACCCAGGACGCATTTGTGCATTCCACTGAAATTGGCTAATTCATATGACAAAGATAGAACCCTCTTGGAACCGGACCTACAGTTTCAAGAGAAAACGGGATTGATGGTTGCCAGAGCAATTATTAATCCGGATTCGAATCTCATTTGGATCACAAATCCTTTAAATTATAATGTTACAATTAAGAAAGGCACTATTATCGGGAAAGCTGAAACATGGGATAGGCCAATCATGAGTAACAATAATGATGAGAATAAGGATGAAATTGGTGAACAGGCACAGGTTTTCGCGACGGAAGAGTCAGGGAACGTCAGTGACGCACGGGCGGACCCTAGTCGGTTTGATGTGAATCCGAATTTAGAACCCCAGCAAAAGGAGCAACTTTTGGCTGTTTTAATGAAATATCCACATGTTTTTGCGTGGTCAAAGGATGATATAGGTAGAGCCACGAATTATAAACATAGAATTCAACTAAAAGATGACACAGAATTTCACTTAAAATCCTATCCGATTCCAGTTCACCTTCGTGATGAAATTAAAGATCAGATTGAGACTTTATTAAAGCAAGGTGTTATTTCTCCTACAAAATCACCCTTTAACTCTCCAGTTATCCTTGTAAAGAAGGCAAAGGGGGGTTATAGATTATGCCAGGATTATCGCAGATTGAATGTTTCGTCTGTATTTGACGCTCTGGGTGTGAATAACATCAATGAAATATTATACAATATGGGGGGCAAGAAATACTACTGTACGGCGGACTTGAAGAGCGGATTCTTTAATATTCCTCTCACCGAGGACAGTAAGAAATATACAGCATTTACAATACCAGGAATGTCACAGTATCAAATGAACGTCGTGCCACAGGGCCACGTCAGTTCATCAAGTGCGATGACTCGTTGCATTCACCTTGCTTGCTCAAATTTAGATCCCAATCACTTTGCGCATTATGTGGACGATTTATTTTGCTTCGGAAATACCTTTGAAGAAATGCTCGTAACTCTGGAGAAAATGTTACAATGTTTACAGGCCGCGGGATTGAAGCTTGCAATAGAAAAATGTCACTTCGGATACACTGAGATTATTGCTTTAGGACATAAAATTTCAAAATTTGGCTATCGGATCAATGACAAAATCATTGATTCTATCAAGAAATATAAGACACCGACAACTGTGAAACAAGTTCGCACATTTCTCGGATTAACATCTTATGTCAGGAAGTTTTTAAAATCATATTCCGAGATGGCACTTCCCTTGCAAAAATTGATAGTAAAAAGAAGAAATTTCTCTGGGGGGAAGAACAGCAAACTGCGTTTGAGAGGTTGAAAGAGGCTTTACTTACAGCTCCTGTATTAATGGCATATGATCCATCAAAAGAAGTAAGGGTATACACGGATGCAAGCAGTAAGGCTATTGGCGCAGTGATTTTACAACCGAATGCGAACGGTGATTTTCAGCCTATTTCCTATTGCAGTAGAGTTTTAAAAGACCATGAAACTCGACTTTCAACCATCGAGCAAGAATTGTTGGCAATCATATACGCATTTAAGTCATTCAGATTCTTTTTACTTGGGAGACATTTCGAATTATTTACCGACAACCAAGCAATCACATTCATTCGATCCTCAACGCAACTTTCAAACAAATTATTTAGATGGTACACGTTGATGGCCGAGTTCGATTTTACGCCAATTCACTGTAAGACTACACAAAATATGGCGGATGCTATCAGCAGAGAAACAGAACATGATCCACAGGGAGAAGACGAGGAGCTTCCAGAGCCACGTACATTGTTATTGTTAGATGAGACAATTGATGTTGCTATACACCAACGAGAGGATTCTTTTTTTGGAAATATCATTAATATTTTGGAAGGAAAAGAAGACGAGGGGGGCAACAACCCACCCAACCCCTCTCTGCAGAGGCAAGCTTGTTTATGGACAATGGACTTCTTTATAGACAACATAAACTGGGAGCTACGACTAAGAAATTATTATGCATACCGAAGTCACTTCGCAACACTGTTATTGAGACATTACATAGTTTACCAGCTGGAGGAGCGCATTACGGCTTCACTAAAACATACAAAAATGCACTAGATAGGATTTACTTTCCATTTATGAAGAACCATATTCAGAAAATGGTCAAGGAGTGTGTAATTTGTCAGCAGAATAAGCGCATAAAAGGAGCGCCATATGGAGAACTTTTAACGTTCAACTCACAGAAACCATTCGATAGAATCGCTTTAGATTTTAGCGGACCGTATCCACCAAGTGGTTTGCTCCGCCATAAATATATACTAAGTGCAATCGATCATGGTACTCGATTTTTAATTGCTCAATCAGTAGCAGATACTTCAAGTGAGACAGCAGCTAACTTCCTTTTTGAAAATGTAATTCTACGCTTTGGTTGTCCTTCTCGTATAGATACGGACAGAGGTACTTCATTCACAGCAAGTTTATTTAAAGAACTATCGGAGAAATGTGGAATCCATCTTAAATTCGCTCCAGCAGCTAATCACAATTTAATTGGATTATTGGAACGATCACATGCTATTTTACAGGGACTTATGAAAAACTTCGTGAACTCAAAACACACAGACTGGCTTTTATACTTGCAATCGGCCGTGTGGTCGTACAATGTTAATTACCAGGAGAATTTGAAGAACAGTCCATTTTTTCTTCTTCATGGATTTACGCCTAGATTAGTCTGGGAGAGCGGACTACATTTAACGCCCAGTGTGAATGTAAACAACGAGATGAGATTCAAGATTCTCGAAAAAGCACGAGAAGCAGCTTATGAGTCTTTACAGAAACGCCACCGACAAGCAAAAAAGTACTACGATAAACGTCATCAGTCCATTGAATTTACGCCAGGAGAATTGGTTCTAGTATACGATGGCAGTCATCGTGTACACACCGCTAAATGCTTCTCGGGAGTATTTAAAGGACCTTGTAAAATTATAGCAAAGGAAAATCCCAATGTGTACAAAGTGGAATATAAGACAAAACGAGGACAGACAATCGTAGACTCAATTTCGATCCAGAGATTGAAGAAATACTACGCTTCGGAACACGGTAGCGGCGATGAGAATGTAAATGGTGAGGATGAGACTGAAGAACAGGAACAGTCAGGAGTGAATGAGTGAGAACATACCTTTTACCCTGTACGTAACTTCCTTTTCAGTACTCTGATGCACTAAATAAATTTTACATCTTGCAAATATATTTTTAAACTAACAAACACTAAAATTATGTGAAATATTATTGTTTAGCCCTTAATAATTGCACGGAAGTGTAAAACTAGTTATTACCACACTAAAATCATTAGTTATAACACGTAGACTTCGAGGTTTCATAATAATGAACAACAAGTACAGTAACGCGCAAAAATAATAATAATTAATATTATTGTATTCACGGATAGTGAACAAAGGGAATGGTGATGAATATAAATTGCGCGCAAGGAATTTTCCTCAGATTTCTGTAGGCCTGCAGAGAACTGATGGAAATAATCTTTTGGGAACTACAAAAGATAAATAGTGTAAGTCAATAATAGACTTTAGTATTTTTTATGAATAAAATGTGTTAAACACATTCGGTAAGGAAAATGAGAATTAAAATTCACTATGATTTAGCGTGGTTAGTCATAATAGGGTTTAAACAATTGCACATTTTAATATTTCAATTTTTAAATTTAAGTAATAATTACAATTATAATTTTAATAACTAAATAAATGACAGAAATATGAATTTATAAGATTTAAATAACGTTAAAATAAAGAGAGCAGTTATAATAGGAGCTGAGAATGCGTACAGCCAGTAAATTATTCAATAAAACGAGTTACAGATCAATAATAACTAAATAAGAGCGATAATAAGAATTATAATATAGATAATTATAATAACGAAGAGAATAGTGAACATATTGAGTTCTTTGATATTTACGACAGTCTTGAAGAAGTAAAGTATCTTTCATTAAACACGTACATTACATTGATCCATCTAATTTGGGATATTTCATTCCAAATATCACTCTACAATTATTGAATATTATAATCAAGTTGCTTAGAGTACTTCCTAAGATATTTTCCCGTATTGTAAAATCCCACTACCATAAAATTTCCCTCACATGTATTTCACATTCTGAAAACGATATCGCAAATCAGCTTCGAACGTCTTCATGGTAAATTATCTGTCGTCAGCAAAAGGATAAAGTTCAACCGGGGTGCAACGGAAATGTCCTTCCTCCTTAAGCAATGGGGAAACTTGAGTTACATTCAGAGAGACCGAACAACTGAAGAAATATGCAAGTTAGGCATTCTATTCGTTTCTTGCGGCAACGATATCTACCTACATCGGCAGGAGCAACATTCTCTCTTGGCATGAAGTAACCAACACGTTGCAAATTAAACAGCATATATCTCACATTCCACATTAGCCGGGGAACTGAATAAACTGCCGACAGAGCATTCTTTCAACTCAGGCTATCGACTTCAAGGATACAAAAGAACATGCAACCTTATGTCCGTTCAGAACGATATTTCTTCATCTGGCAACATTTGGAATATAAATTGCAATTAAGTTTTCATTTTTATGTCATTTAATTTTAGGTGATTATATATATATATTTAGTTAAACACTACCAATTGTCAACTTTCATTTTTTTTTCTCTCCATATTTTTTTGTATAGACAATTGTATATTATTTTCCTTGAATATTCTTAGGCTAATTGCAATATCATTAAGGGAGAAAGAGTCTATAATGGACAACGAAATTTCGGATTCTTAGAATATTATTTTACGTATTCCAATTTTCATGGACACTATCAGGAAGTTGTGGATTTTACAATTAATCTCTATTAATGACGATATTTTATCAATATTATACAAACAGAAGGACGATTGATCAACACATTATTTTTTAGTAATATTTAAAGTACTTCATTCAATTCAATTGTTATTTATAAATATTTTCAGTTAATTTAAGTATTCATATATTTTCAGAAATCAATTATACGTAATTTAAATTTTGCAGTAGTCTACAGTATACACTCATAACACTCTCAAGAGTATTTACAATATTACGTTCAATTCACATATAAAGTTCAATTGCTTTTAGTAATTATTAGTAGTTATATTTATTTATTTATTTTTCTCTTTTCAAGATTCTAATTATATTTGGTGTGTAAAGGATGGCATTAATTAGAATTTGGGTAATTTATAGTAAGAGTAAATGTTATGACTGAATCGGTACTCCTTTTCAAATTCCATTTCCTAAAATGTAACAACCCTCAACTACAAGATTTTTCATACTTGTAATATTTACAAGCACTATTTTTTTAAAAATAAGGGTGACTTAGAGGCGCCCTTGTCTCAACAAAACCTCTACACATACCGACATATTAAGTTCTCTCACACACACAACATTACACCAACGATCAGGAGGAAATGCCTGTTCGGTATATGATGCAAATTTCCTTTCCAAAACCTACCTGAATTGCCTCACAGATAATTCAAATTTTAACGGTGAAATGAACATTTTAACAATATTATGAAACCATGTTAACAGTCCTCAGTTCAACTTTTTCACAGATGTCAACGTCAAGAGATGATCACCAGCTAAAACCTTGGAGAAATAAGAAATCAACACGAATTACACCTGAAGGACGGAGAGAAATTATTTGTCCTACGATTTTTTTTTGAGAATTTCTCAAGATTTTTATTTCTGAGATTTTTCTTTTAATTTTTCGACACGTGGAAACATGAATTACAATTAGACCTCTCATCAATTTTAATTACGCAGTTCAGCGAAATCAGTTGATAAGCACCAAATCGTTCAACACGGATCTCCTTCATTCTATTTTAATTAACTCCTACTGAAGTCAATTAGTAGTGAGACCCGATATTCAACGCTAATAATACATACATCGATTTGAAGGAATATTTACATACAACTAAATATTTCACATTCACAATTCGACGATATGCAGTTCTCTACTGTGCGTTTTTCATCAATGACAATATTTGTAGCTGCAAAGTTAATGCATCAAAGTGAAAAACATTTTTCACGGCCACAAGGAACTACTATATACATATATACGTGGTTTGGTTCAAGAAGAAACTTCATTGCTATACGCAGAGACTATTAAGTGATGATAACAAGAGTAAAATTATGGTATTTTACTTGAACTCTTTATGAGAATCAGGATAACTCAAGGATTATTTTATGGACAAATGTTAGTGCTGTGATTTTATCTATCGAACACTATTATATTCTTATTTTCAAATACATAAATTCATGTACATATATTATTATTCAAGGACAGTTATTGATACAGTGTATATATTTTGATTAACTTCAAATTTTCTAACTAAATATTTATTGTGATAGTTGACATATATTATAAATAAAAACGACAGCGATATTTAAATGATACAATAAAATAAGAGACGGTGAAATTTACATCGATAATGACATATGTGTGCAAGTGCAACTCGGATGAGTATCACAAACGTTGCTGATTTTGTAACTATTAACTTCCAAATACACAACAGTGTTGTACAGTGTCAGTGCTTGCAGGATCGATTACACTACTTCGCTAGTGTGTCATTGAGATATAAATTTTGACAAGATCCATTCTTGTGGAACAATGCTTTTATAATTTTCTCACGTGTTGTCAGAGTGTTGCATGCTTATGCACGGACTTCGCTACGTCATCATGTAGTATTGGAACTCAGATGTGTAGCGTAAGCCTCTCAATGAATACGCGCACGAGCAGATTGTCAAGTTAGCATAACAAACTCACGTGCCAGTGTTTACCTTTTATATGCTTTACGCAGACATGTATTTTTTTCTTCTCTTTTTTTTCTATCGAGACTTGTGATATATCTATATTTTCAGGACCTATATTATTCCATTTACATATATTCTGGGTAATGGTATGTTATTACAATATTTTTAGTATACTATATTTTATAATAATAAAAAAATCTCTCCATAGAAAGGATCGATATGGAATACAACTTTAAATCTTTCATCTTTAGGTGAAAATCAAAGGATTTTCTTTAGGGGGTAGAGGAGCGTATCGTACCCAAGGTATTGGGTAGGATGTATAAAGTCTTAGCATAGCAGGTATCAGAGAAAGGAATGCTGAATAAGTAATCAGGCAAAGGTCGGGTGATTGACTTGGAAGTCGTATGTGGCATGAGTGTTGGAATTGTCAGGAGGTGTGATCAGTTGGCGAGAATACGAGAGAGAGTAAGGACTACGGATTGTGAGAGAGAAGCAAAGTGGGGAACGACTATTGGACGATGGTGTGTGACAAGAGACAAGTGATAGTTGAGAGGACAAGCTAGGAACAATCTCCATATATTTGTAAGGCAAGTGATATCCTTTCCTTAACCAATCCACATCGGTTCAGTCATGGAGAGTATAAAACCCATATTTAATCTAAGCTAATTTCTATCGCCATTCCTTTAAAAGGTAACCTCTTGCATTTATCACATTCAGGCCAAGCGAGTGATAACCATCTGAGAGATGAATGAGAAATAACTACATCACCCAATTCAATCTAGAGGTTCTTGGTTCGATCCCAAACGCAGCATGGGAGTTGCGTTACGTGGTGGAGGCTGCTTAGGGCTTCTCATCCATTTTTTGCAAATGCGATGAGAAAACACTGCAGTACGTGAAATACTGCGATTTTCATCTATTTCATCCCGAAATATGATGAAAATAATAGAGCCTTCTAGCTTTTCAAATTACATACGTGCGATATGGCGCCGGAATTTTCACTTGTTAGCGCTTCACGTTGTGTTAATTATCAATTGTTACCAAAGAAAGCCAAAGGTAGGCCTAGCAATATGCTACGCGGTAAGGCGCAAATAAATAAGAGTAGAGTTTTAACTAGGTTATTCGGCGATTGGCTTGTGAAAAGATGAGAATTAACATTAGGATGTTGCATAAAGGTTGGTTAAATATTTTAAAGATGTGTTCGGTACTGTCGTCACTCTGTTACGCGATTGTTGAACCTAACTTATCAAATTTCCGGGAGAGTAAACAATTGAATTGCTGATAATGTCCTGTCAAAGCCACGGGGGGATGAGAAAAGAAAACAAGCAACTTAGTGCTAATTTTAAGCTAATCAAGCATTTTTCCTGCGCATAGGCTAATCATAGAATCATGGCGCAATCTAGATTTATCCACCCCAACATTCTCGAAACTATCTAGTTTCAAGGTAACATTCACGAGGATGTATTAAAATTCATTGACAAATTTGAAAGTTTAGCTATTCTTAATGAGTGGAATGACTTAAAGAAAAGGCAATTGCTACCGGCATTTTTGGCTGATTCAGCATTGGAATGGTTCAATACTTGGAGTCGAACTCAGGAAGCACAGGATATAGATTTTGTAACTTTAAAAACTAAAATTGTGGAAGAATTTACGGAACCGGGGGATACTTTTCAATTAGAGGAACAAATCAGATTACGCTTCCATCAGGAAAATGAACCTGTTTCAAAATATGTGAGAGAAAAACAGTTATTGTTATTAAAATTAGATCCTGCCATGGACATTAGTGAGCAAATTAAGCAAATAAGCGGGGGTTTACAACCTAATTTTATGAAAGAAGTTTATAACAGGGAATATGATTCAGTGCATGAAATGTTACGAGACCTGAAACATGTTGAACAATTCAAATATCTTGTGCAAAAACGTAAAATTCTAGAAACTGAATGTGAGACAATGAAAGCTCTGTCATGTTCTGAATCGAGTCGAGCCTACACGCCGACTCAGCAAGCTATCACGTTGCAGCGCACGGTCAATGGTCATGTTGACATAAGTTATTCTCAGGCTAATCGGGAGATCGAGGAAAGATTAAATGCACTGCAACAAGACCTTGATCAATTACAGTCGAACACGGGACTCCAGTCTCATGAGTCAGATTTAGTTTCGCAATTTCAGAATCTTGAGGCTAAAGTAAATGCACTTGCAGAACATCGGAAAAAACATTCATTCACTGAGTCATCATTCTCATATACAGTTAGAGAAAATGAACATAGAGATAGAAACAATAGGAGAACCTATTATCATAATAGTAATCATAGAGCTCAGAATAGAAATACTTGGCATAACAACCACAATAATAATCTCGACACACAGTCGCAAAGCTCGCATAGGGGGCGATGGCGTAATGGCGGTAACCCTCGATTTCAGCGTTCGCATTTTTCATCTTCATCGCCGCGAACATTTTTGGAGCAACAACAGGGGCGCGATGATCCAAATAACCATACTAATCAGGTTGTAAATACAAATCATTCTCATTTTCGTCAGAACAGAAGCAATTTCAAACGAGTAAGACCTGCATATGACGGGGACCTAGGTCTAGGACCTACGGGGAAAACTCTAACGGTGTCTACTTTTCCTTCTGAAGATCTGATTTACATCAATGTGAAAGTAGATGGGGAAATTCGACAGTTCATCCTGGATAGTGGAAGTCAAATTTCGGTAACTGGAGATAAGAACATACCAGTCAATGCCAAGCGATTTAATATAAATACTGCGATTAGAGGGGTCACTAATAGTCAACTGACGGTTAAGGAAATTGTGTTGCTACCATTTTCTATACATAACCAAACATTTGTTCATCCATTTAGAATCGTTAAGGATTTTAATCAAGTTACCATATTAGGAAATGATTTCTTGAAGGGACAAAAGGCTAAGTTAGATTTTGAGGAAAATAAGCTTACCTTGCATAGATTTGGCACACCTCCTAGAAACCAAATTAAAAATGAGAATAAGAAAGCTTTTGACGTGTCAATCAAAGTTTCCCATTTATTACAGCATGTTTTGCAACCAGAATTTGTAGCTGCTAAAAAGATAAAAGTGAAACCCAGGACGCATTTGTGCATTCCACTGAAATTGGCTAATTCATATGACAAAGATAGAACCCTCTTGGAACCGGACCTACAGTTTCAAGAGAAAACGGGATTGATGGTTGCCAGAGCAATTATTAATCCGGATTCGAATCTCATTTGGATCACAAATCCTTTAAATTATAATGTTACAATTAAGAAAGGCACTATTATCGGGAAAGCTGAAACATGGGATAGGCCAATCATGAGTAACAATAATGATGAGAATAAGGATGAAATTGGTGAACAGGCACAGGTTTTCGCGACGGAAGAGTCAGGGAACGTCAGTGACGCACGGGCGGACCCTAGTCGGTTTGATGTGAATCCGAATTTAGAACCCCAGCAAAAGGAGCAACTTTTGGCTGTTTTAATGAAATATCCACATGTTTTTGCGTGGTCAAAGGATGATATAGGTAGAGCCACGAATTATAAACATAGAATTCAACTAAAAGATGACACAGAATTTCACTTAAAATCCTATCCGATTCCAGTTCACCTTCGTGATGAAATTAAAGATCAGATTGAGACTTTATTAAAGCAAGGTGTTATTTCTCCTACAAAATCACCCTTTAACTCTCCAGTTATCCTTGTAAAGAAGGCAAAGGGGGGTTATAGATTATGCCAGGATTATCGCAGATTGAATGTTTCGTCTGTATTTGACGCTCTGGGTGTGAATAACATCAATGAAATATTATACAATATGGGGGGCAAGAAATACTACTGTACGGCGGACTTGAAGAGCGGATTCTTTAATATTCCTCTCACCGAGGACAGTAAGAAATATACAGCATTTACAATACCAGGAATGTCACAGTATCAAATGAACGTCGTGCCACAGGGCCACGTCAGTTCATCAAGTGCGATGACTCGTTGCATTCACCTTGCTTGCTCAAATTTAGATCCCAATCACTTTGCGCATTATGTGGACGATTTATTTTGCTTCGGAAATACCTTTGAAGAAATGCTCGTAACTCTGGAGAAAATGTTACAATGTTTACAGGCCGCGGGATTGAAGCTTGCAATAGAAAAATGTCACTTCGGATACACTGAGATTATTGCTTTAGGACATAAAATTTCAAAATTTGGCTATCGGATCAATGACAAAATCATTGATTCTATCAAGAAATATAAGACACCGACAACTGTGAAACAAGTTCGCACATTTCTCGGATTAACATCTTATGTCAGGAAGTTTTTAAAATCATATTCCGAGATGGCACTTCCCTTGCAAAAATTGATAGGAAAAAAGAAGAAATTTCTCTGGGGGGAAGAACAGCAAACTGCGTTTGAGAGGTTGAAAGAGGCTTTACTTACAGCTCCTGTATTAATGGCATATGATCCATCAAAAGAAGTAAGGGTATACACGGATGCAAGCAGTAAGGCTATTGGCGCAGTGATTTTACAACCGAATGCGAACGGTGATTTTCAGCCTATTTCCTATTGCAGTAGAGTTTTAAAAGACCATGAAACTCGACTTTCAACCATCGAGCAAGAATTGTTGGCAATCATATACGCATTTAAGTCATTCAGATTCTTTTTACTTGGGAGACATTTCGAATTATTTACCGACAACCAAGCAATCACATTCATTCGATCCTCAACGCAACTTTCAAACAAATTATTTAGATGGTACACGTTGATGGCCGAGTTCGATTTTACGCCAATTCACTGTAAGACTACACAAAATATGGCGGATGCTATCAGCAGAGAAACAGAACATGATCCACAGGGAGAAGACGAGGAGCTTCCAGAGCCACGTACATTGTTATTGTTAGATGAGACAATTGATGTTGCTATACACCAACGAGAGGATTCTTTTTTTGGAAATATCATTAATATTTTGGAAGGAAAAGAAGACGAGGGGGGCAACAACCCACCCAACCCCTCTCTGCAGAGGCAAGCTTGTTTATGGACAATGGACTTCTTTATAGACAACATAAACTGGGAGCTACGACTAAGAAATTATTATGCATACCGAAGTCACTTCGCAACACTGTTATTGAGACATTACATAGTTTACCAGCTGGAGGAGCGCATTACGGCTTCACTAAAACATACAAAAATGCACTAGATAGGATTTACTTTCCATTTATGAAGAACCATATTCAGAAAATGGTCAAGGAGTGTGTAATTTGTCAGCAGAATAAGCGCATAAAAGGAGCGCCATATGGAGAACTTTTAACGTTCAACTCACAGAAACCATTCGATAGAATCGCTTTAGATTTTAGCGGACCGTATCCACCAAGTGGTTTGCTCCGCCATAAATATATACTAAGTGCAATCGATCATGGTACTCGATTTTTAATTGCTCAATCAGTAGCAGATACTTCAAGTGAGACAGCAGCTAACTTCCTTTTTGAAAATGTAATTCTACGCTTTGGTTGTCCTTCTCGTATAGATACGGACAGAGGTACTTCATTCACAGCAAGTTTATTTAAAGAACTATCGGAGAAATGTGGAATCCATCTTAAATTCGCTCCAGCAGCTAATCACAATTTAATTGGATTATTGGAACGATCACATGCTATTTTACAGGGACTTATGAAAAACTTCGTGAACTCAAAACACACAGACTGGCTTTTATACTTGCAATCGGCCGTGTGGTCGTACAATGTTAATTACCAGGAGAATTTGAAGAACAGTCCATTTTTTCTTCTTCATGGATTTACGCCTAGATTAGTCTGGGAGAGCGGACTACATTTAACGCCCAGTGTGAATGTAAACAACGAGATGAGATTCAAGATTCTCGAAAAAGCACGAGAAGCAGCTTATGAGTCTTTACAGAAACGCCACCGACAAGCAAAAAAGTACTACGATAAACGTCATCAGTCCATTGAATTTACGCCAGGAGAATTGGTTCTAGTATACGATGGCAGTCATCGTGTACACACCGCTAAATGCTTCTCGGGAGTATTTAAAGGACCTTGTAAAATTATAGCAAAGGAAAATCCCAATGTGTACAAAGTGGAATATAAGACAAAACGAGGACAGACAATCGTAGACTCAATTTCGATCCAGAGATTGAAGAAATACTACGCTTCGGAACACGGTAGCGGCGATGAGAATGTAAATGGTGAGGATGAGACTGAAGAACAGGAACAGTCAGGAGTGAATGAGTGAGAACATACCTTTTACCCTGTACGTAACTTCCTTTTCAGTACTCTGATGCACTAAATAAATTTTACATCTTGCAAATATATTTTTAAACTAACAAACACTAAAATTATGTGAAATATTATTGTTTAGCCCTTAATAATTGCACGGAAGTGTAAAACTAGTTATTACCACACTAAAATCATTAGTTATAACACGTAGACTTCGAGGTTTCATAATAATGAACAACAAGTACAGTAACGCGCAAAAATAATAATAATTAATATTATTGTATTCACGGATAGTGAACAAAGGGAATGGTGATGAATATAAATTGCGCGCAAGGAATTTTCCTCAGATTTCTGTAGGCCTGCAGAGAACTGATGGAAATAATCTTTTGGGAACTACAAAAGATAAATAGTGTAAGTCAATAATAGACTTTAGTATTTTTTATGAATAAAATGTGTTAAACACATTCGGTAAGGAAAATGAGAATTAAAATTCACTATGATTTAGCGTGGTTAGTCATAATAGGGTTTAAACAATTGCACATTTTAATATTTCAATTTTTAAATTTAAGTAATAATTACAATTATAATTTTAATAACTAAATAAATGACAGAAATATGAATTTATAAGATTTAAATAACGTTAAAATAAAGAGAGCAGTTATAATAGGAGCTGAGAATGCGTACAGCCAGTAAATTATTCAATAAAACGAGTTACAGATCAATAATAACTAAATAAGAGCGATAATAAGAATTATAATATAGATAATTATAATAACGAAGAGAATAGTGAACATATTGAGTTCTTTGATATTTACGACAGTCTTGAAGAAGTAAAGTATCTTTCATTAAACACGTACATTACATTGATCCATCTAATTTGGGATATTTCATTCCAAATATCACTCTACAATTATTGAATATTATAATCAAGTTGCTTAGAGTACTTCCTAAGATATTTTCCCGTATTGTAAAATCCCACTACCATAAAATTTCCCTCACATGTATTTCACATTCTGAAAACGATATCGCAAATCAGCTTCGAACGTCTTCATGGTAAATTATCTGTCGTCAGCAAAAGGATAAAGTTCAACCGGGGTGCAACGGAAATGTCCTTCCTCCTTAAGCAATGGGGAAACTTGAGTTACATTCAGAGAGACCGAACAACTGAAGAAATATGCAAGTTAGGCATTCTATTCGTTTCTTGCGGCAACGATATCTACCTACATCGGCAGGAGCAACATTCTCTCTTGGCATGAAGTAACCAACACGTTGCAAATTAAACAGCATATATCTCACATTCCACATTAGCCGGGGAACTGAATAAACTGCCGACAGAGCATTCTTTCAACTCAGGCTATCGACTTCAAGGATACAAAAGAACATGCAACCTTATGTCCGTTCAGAACGATATTTCTTCATCTGGCAACATTTGGAATATAAATTGCAATTAAGTTTTCATTTTTATGTCATTTAATTTTAGGTGATTATATATATATATTTAGTTAAACACTACCAATTGTCAACTTTCATTTTTTTTTCTCTCCATATTTTTTTGTATAGACAATTGTATATTATTTTCCTTGAATATTCTTAGGCTAATTGCAATATCATTAAGGGAGAAAGAGTCTATAATGGACAACGAAATTTCGGATTCTTAGAATATTATTTTACGTATTCCAATTTTCATGGACACTATCAGGAAGTTGTGGATTTTACAATTAATCTCTATTAATGACGATATTTTATCAATATTATACAAACAGAAGGACGATTGATCAACACATTATTTTTTAGTAATATTTAAAGTACTTCATTCAATTCAATTGTTATTTATAAATATTTTCAGTTAATTTAAGTATTCATATATTTTCAGAAATCAATTATACGTAATTTAAATTTTGCAGTAGTCTACAGTATACACTCATAACACTCTCAAGAGTATTTACAATATTACGTTCAATTCACATATAAAGTTCAATTGCTTTTAGTAATTATTAGTAGTTATATTTATTTATTTATTTTTCTCTTTTCAAGATTCTAATTATATTTGGTGTGTAAAGGATGGCATTAATTAGAATTTGGGTAATTTATAGTAAGAGTAAATGTTATGACTGAATCGGTACTCCTTTTCAAATTCCATTTCCTAAAATGTAACAACCCTCAACTACAAGATTTTTCATACTTGTAATATTTACAAGCACTATTTTTTTAAAAATAAGGGTGACTTAGAGGCGCCCTTGTCTCAACAAAACCTCTACACATACCGACATATTAAGTTCTCTCACACACACAACATTACACCAACGATCAGGAGGAAATGCCTGTTCGGTATATGATGCAAATTTCCTTTCCAAAACCTACCTGAATTGCCTCACAGATAATTCAAATTTTAACGGTGAAATGAACATTTTAACAATATTATGAAACCATGTTAACAGTCCTCAGTTCAACTTTTTCACAGATGTCAACGTCAAGAGATGATCACCAGCTAAAACCTTGGAGAAATAAGAAATCAACACGAATTACACCTGAAGGACGGAGAGAAATTATTTGTCCTACGATTTTTTTTTGAGAATTTCTCAAGATTTTTATTTCTGAGATTTTTCTTTTAATTTTTCGACACGTGGAAACATGAATTACAATTAGACCTCTCATCAATTTTAATTACGCAGTTCAGCGAAATCAGTTGATAAGCACCAAATCGTTCAACACGGATCTCCTTCATTCTATTTTAATTAACTCCTACTGAAGTCAATTAGTAGTGAGACCCGATATTCAACGCTAATAATACATACATCGATTTGAAGGAATATTTACATACAACTAAATATTTCACATTCACAATTCGACGATATGCAGTTCTCTACTGTGCGTTTTTCATCAATGACAATATTTGTAGCTGCAAAGTTAATGCATCAAAGTGAAAAACATTTTTCACGGCCACAAGGAACTACTATATACATATATACGTGGTTTGGTTCAAGAAGAAACTTCATTGCTATACGCAGAGACTATTAAGTGATGATAACAAGAGTAAAATTATGGTATTTTACTTGAACTCTTTATGAGAATCAGGATAACTCAAGGATTATTTTATGGACAAATGTTAGTGCTGTGATTTTATCTATCGAACACTATTATATTCTTATTTTCAAATACATAAATTCATGTACATATATTATTATTCAAGGACAGTTATTGATACAGTGTATATATTTTGATTAACTTCAAATTTTCTAACTAAATATTTATTGTGATAGTTGACATATATTATAAATAAAAACGACAGCGATATTTAAATGATACAATAAAATAAGAGACGGTGAAATTTACATCGATAATGACATATGTGTGCAAGTGCAACTCGGATGAGTATCACAAACGTTGCTGATTTTGTAACTATTAACTTCCAAATACACAACAGTGTTGTACAGTGTCAGTGCTTGCAGGATCGATTACACTACTTCGCTAGTGTGTCATTGAGATATAAATTTTGACAAGATCCATTCTTGTGGAACAATGCTTTTATAATTTTCTCACGTGTTGTCAGAGTGTTGCATGCTTATGCACGGACTTCGCTACGTCATCATGTAGTATTGGAACTCAGATGTGTAGCGTAAGCCTCTCAATGAATACGCGCACGAGCAGATTGTCAAGTTAGCATAACAAACTCACGTGCCAGTGTTTACCTTTTATATGCTTTACGCAGACATGTATTTTTTTCTTCTCTTTTTTTTCTATCGAGACTTGTGATATATCTATATTTTCAGGACCTATATTATTCCATTTACATATATTCTGGGTAATGGTATGTTATTACAATATTTTTAGTATACTATATTTTATAATAATAAAAAAATCTCTCCATAGAAAGGATCGATATGGAATACAACTTTAAATCTTTCATCTTTAGGTGAAAATCAAAGGATTTTCTTTAGGGGGTAGAGGAGCGTATCGTACCCAAGGTATTGGGTAGGATGTATAAAGTCTTAGCATAGCAGGTATCAGAGAAAGGAATGCTGAATAAGTAATCAGGCAAAGGTCGGGTGATTGACTTGGAAGTCGTATGTGGCATGAGTGTTGGAATTGTCAGGAGGTGTGATCAGTTGGCGAGAATACGAGAGAGAGTAAGGACTACGGATTGTGAGGGAGAAGCAAAGTGGGGAACGACTATTGGACGATGGTGTGTGACAAGAGACAAGTGATAGTTGAGAGGACAAGCTAGGAACAATCTCCATATATTTGTAAGGCAAGTGATATCCTTTCCTTAACCAATCCACATCGGTTCAGTCATGGAGAGTATAAAACCCATATTTAATCTAAGCTAATTTCTATTGCCATTCCTTTAAAAGGTAACCTCTTGCATTTATCACATTCAGGCCAAGCGAGTGATAACCATCTGAGAGATGAATGAGGAATAGCTAGATCACCCAATTAAATCTAGAGGTTCTTGGTTCGATCCCAAACGCAGCATGGGAGTTGCGTTACGGTAGTTAAATTAGGCCAATTGTTTAGTCCCACCATTATAGGTCCCCGATTAGTCCATCTGTGCATAAATAGTGTTTGAATAAAATCAATATGGCGGCCTTGGGTTAGTGGTTAATGTTGTCGCCTGGTAATGAAGAGGTCGCGGGTTCGATTCTCTAGGTAGTTAAATGAGGCCAATTATTTTGTCCCGCCATTATAGGTCCCGATTAGTCCATCTGTGCATAAATAGTATTTGAATAAAATCAAAATGGCGGCCGCGTTTTGTGTTTAGCGGCGGCGACGGCGGCGACCGGGGCGCGGCGCGGGGCGGAGCGGCGCGGGGCGGGGCGGCGCGGCGCGGTTTGGGGCGGCGCGGGGGGTGTTTTTTATTCCGCGAGATGTTTCAACCAAGTGGTTGAGGGTTCGATTCCCAATGTTGGTGAAAATTGGATATTCAATTGTATTTGTTTAAAAGTTCCGATTAGCTTTTTTGTGCACAAAGAGAAAATGAACTAATTGGAAATAGGATGTTTATGCTGTAATGAAAAGGTCCCGGGTTCGATTCACAATGTCAAATTGGCTGATAATGATGTTGTTGTTTTTTTTTAAAAAAAAGAAGTGTGTTGAGTCCCCATTAGTATTTAGGCAGGAACAGATATTAAAAATCAAAACAAAATGCCTTTTGATTACAACGCAAAGACTTTACCGCTAATGTATAAAGATAAATTAGAATCTGTTGTTTTGCCGTGTGGGGCCCCCAGTACCGATTAGCTTAAATGCATAAAGAGTAGGTAAAATAAGCAAGATGGCCGTCACTATTGTTTTGTGATCAAAGAGGAGTCACAGGTTCGATTCAATCAAAGGAGGCAAGATTCTATGTTTCAATTCCATGTAAAAGTCTAAAGTTATGTTTCGATTAACCTCAATGCATAAAGAGGAATTAAACAAAAACAAGCAAAATGGCGACAGATGTGATAAAAGAAAAATTGAATTAGTTTTTTATAGTGACAAGAAAAAATAGCGAATCATTGTTAGAAATAGAATGAAAATAAAGATACTTGCCTTTGCGTGTCCAGCGCTGTGCAGAAAAGCTCTCATGCTTTATCTCCGACAAGTCCACAATACACATTTTTTTTATTGTATAGTTAATTATTAATGTTGTTATTAACACAGATTCTTACCAGTGTGAAGAAAAGCTCTCATGCTTTATCTCCGACAAATTCACAATACACACCTTTTCATTATATAGTTAATTATTAATGTTGTTATTAACACCGAGTTTTACTAGTGTGAAGAAAAGCTTTCATGCTTTATCTTCGACAAGTCCACAATACACACTTTTTCATTATATAGTTAATTATTAATGTTGTTATTAACGATTGTTACCAGTAAAAATATAAACCATGAGGATTTTTAAAAGGGTGATAAGTGAAAAAAGCAAAGACATATATTTTATCCCTGTTTATTAGCAATATTTACAAAATTGAAAAGAGCCGCACACACACACACACACACACACACACACACACAGATACATATGTAAAATGTTTATATTGTGTCACCAGTTTATCAGCATGTTATTTAACAAGTTTTTATTCTTCAAGTTTGTTCACTCACCCACATAAGGAATTGTGTCACTATCATATCCATTTTCTGCTGCAACCACTGAATTAAAATGTTTCACTATTTTTTCCACAAGCATGTTCTCTCAAAAAACAAACACTTCTTTGGAAAGTCTTTTTCCGTCGATGTTTTGTATAGACAAAGGCTCAGGTTTTGTACATCCATGTAGATGGGAAAGCACAAACTTCTCCTTATTACATGCATGGACAGGGGAAATATCTGTGCAACCGAAACATTGTTCGCGAAGGTCGAGAATGCAAGATTCCACACAGTTTCCAAAATATGATTTCAGATACGGCGACACTGTTTCACACATAACTTTGGCATGCTCGATGCACACAAATATCTTCATAAAGTTCCGCCACGAACTTTCTGCGATGAACACTATCTCCAGGGAACCGTAAGCTGGTTTCTTCCTTATAATGATCTGACGGCGATTGTACAGTGTGGTTATCAGCAATTCATGTTGCTCACTTAGTGGGTAGGAAACACGAGGCTGCTCACCTGGAATAGCGATGTAATTGTCGATTACTGGAAACAATTCCTGAAGAGCGTGCCACTCCTGCAACTGTAGTTCAACACCGGCCGCCCCGCTTCTATGTAGCCTGACCACAGGTTGGAAATCCAGATGAGAGGAAAGTCCGATTGAGATAACTTTTGTTTTCGAAGCATTCAAATAGTAGACGTGATCGAATAATATCGACTGGCGTATAAGACTAGTTACTTGTTTTTGTTCTTCAGGTAAATGCTGATCGCTCTCTTTCTGGAGAACCCCTTTGAAATTAGTGTACGGTTGAAATCTTTTTTTCAGCGGCATCGAAATAGAGGATTCCATGACTAAGAACTGCGAGATACTGCATGTCGCAGCGTGCAGGTATACATTTGAAGAAATGCGTGGGTGTGTTTTTGAGACGCATGCGCGCGTAGCAAACCAAGCATGTGCTGGACAAAAAAGGTGGAGGGGGTGGGGCATTACAAAGATCAATGGTGAGAGAAAAATCAGCAGAATATCATAAACGTCATATTGAGGAAATATTGGATAACAAATATTAATTAATTTAATTAAAGCATCAACCGCATTGTCGATCTGAAATTAGGTTTATAGACAGGGGGCAAAATGGAAAATATCGACGATGTTCTAGTATTGGATTGTTTCTGTATTTCCATCGGTATAATCCTCCACCACATTTGAAGCATACTGTTTTATCCTCTTTTTGAATGTAAAATAATCCTGCTTCGGACAGAGCTTCTACAAACGGGAATTCTTTTGATTGCCAGTTTCTGAAAGAGGACAATCTAGCATTGAAAGATCCCATCTCTGGATATTGCGTCATTGTTCTGTAAAGACACAAAACAAGATAAATATTATAAGTAAGCTGTTGTAAACTGTAACGCTACAAAATTATTAATATACTATTAGGACTATATGTAACTTGTATAAAATTTCAAACAGTATTTACTGTCAATATTTTCTAGTATACGTACCGAGTATTATAAATTTAATTTACGAGTCAGCAAATAAGTTGTTATAATATTGTCGTTTTTTATCGGTACTGGGAATAAAATTTGAAATTTATGCATGGGTTTACCAGAGGCTCTATGGAATAAATACAGAAAACAGTAATGCCCACAGTACACAGACCCGTAACTTTGTATCTGATGAGTGTTGTACGTATAGAATTTAGAGTTATTTTCCAAAAATCGCAAATGGTTATGCACATGTGGAGGTTTTCCGTAACTATCAAAAAATTCCCCCCGGGAGTTACTGTCTATGTAAATTGCTACCCAGTGCTTCCCGGGGCTATCTTTGGGATCTGTATTTACAATCAACGCTGCTGGTAGTTCCACATGTACAGGTAATTCATTAGCTGCGAAAACCCCAACATGATGATTGTCAAAGGCTCTATTTGATATTAACCCGTGAAGCAAATTTAAAGTCGACAGCATTGCTGGACACTAAATAGTAATATTGTGCAACTCACCTTTTTATACTTCAAAGTAGACGGTACACGTCACAGTAGATTCCAGAACCAATTTGATCTGGGCCACCAAGCTGTTTATCGTTGTTGAAACAATGGAGAACTATCTAACACAACGCTGATGCTCGGAATATGTAGGCGGGGTTTACAAACGCGCATGCGTACAATGCTATCTGGCATTTGTTGTGCTGTTGTAAAATGAATTTTGTACTATAAGAAAATTGTCTGTATGTGTGTGTGTGTGTATATATATATATATATATATATATATATACAGACACACACGCATATTTATTTATTGATGAAGTGTATATATATATATATATAATACAATAAAATATAATAATATATATGTAATTTGAAGATACAACATATCAGTAAAATCTAACAACTAGAAAAATATTCATAACATTCGACTTTTATATTATATGTAATTTAAAACATTCTTCACAGTTTGAGAAATGGAGTGCTTGTGGAAACACCCGTTCTCTGCAATATTGGCTGGTCCATCAGGATGTGGAAAGACATATTTTGTGAAGCATTTTCTCCAGTGTTTACCCCAAATGGTAAATGTAAAATTCAACAATATTTTGGTGTGCTACGGGGAATGGCAATCTGCATACAATGATTTCCCTGGTTTTGTACAATTTCGGGAAGGAATGCCTAATATTGACCAATTTGTGCCAAATTCTGGACCTCATCTTATTATTATCGATGATCAGATGAGGGAATGCGATCAAAAAGTCACAGATTTATTTACAAAAGGGTGTCATCATCGTGATATTAGTGTTTTCTTTATCACTCAAAATCTATTCCATCAGGGAAAATTGAATAGAGATATATCTTTAAATAGTCATTATATTGTATGCTTCAAAAATCCAAGAGACAGAGCCCAAATTAATTATTTATCTAGACAAGTATACCCGGAGAATCCAAATTTTATAAAAGATGCATATTACAATGCCACCGCTGAACCCCATGGATATTTGCTGTTTGATCTGAAGCAGAACACTCCGAAAGAAGTACGTTTTCGGTCGCGGATATTTCCCGACGATGATATCAATTATGTATATATTCCTACAAAAAAAGCAAGCATAATCACTAGTCGTTTATTCTGTCATCATGGCTCCAAGAGTGAAACACGCTAAAGTGCTCCAAGTTTTGTCGGATGCTAAACCAGCTCTTCGCACAGCGATATTACAAGCTGCTGATTCTTCCTTAGTTAATTCAATCTGTGAGTGTTGTTACAATGTTCTAAAAGGGAATGTTCCTCTTTCAACACCTCAGAAAACAAGATTGAGCCGGTACAAGAAGGTGATACGTAATCTCTCTGCCAAAGGACACTCTACAAAGCAGAAGAAACAGATACTAGTGCAACACGGAGGATTTTTACCTGCGTTATTAGCCCCTTTAATAGGAGGTGTGTTATCAAGTTTATTTAAGTGAAAAAAAAATCTGAACATGGAGCATGCCAAAAAAATTGTTATAATACCTCAAGAATTTATGGATAACATGAGACATCCTGTTATGTCTGCACCGTCTATATCCTTATCGCAATTGGATCAGGATATGCAAGTAATTTTGAATCTCAAAGGTCTTTCGGATGATGAAAAATGGAATCGTTACAGTATTGTGCTCCAAAAATTTCTGTCTATTACTCGAAAACAAAGAGAACCTGTGTCGCTACCGATTACAGAATGTACTGAGAAGTTGACTGATATGAAAGAAGAAATTCTAGCTGCTACACCTAGCATGTATCGTAGAAAAGCCGAACTGTTGTATGAACGTCTTTTACATAATAGTAATATTGATTGGGATAAATATGGGGCAGTTTTTATTAACAATAATAAAATTGAAGGCTCAAATATTGTCGATCTAGTATCGGATATAATTCGACCACGAAAAACAAGCAATCCTGTTGGGTGGCAACTATTCAATAGAGCTCTGGCGTTATCTAATATTCCTCAAGAATATATAGGCAACCCCCGGAGACAGGAGTTTATTCAACAGATTGTTTTTGGCAACCCCGGACGCCATGTTCCGCTGTCCGGAGCTAACCAAGAAGAGGCACAAGAATTAACAGAAGCAGAAGAAGAAGAAGAAGAAGAAAAGGAACCAATTTCTTTTGTATCATCATTTCCAGGGCACAAACGTAAACGTACTGTTCCAGTTTGGTCAAGATACAAACCATGAGCGAAAAAATATTAGAGAATATCTGGTACAATCCATCTCATCCAGCATCCTATTCTACAGCTTCAACACTATGGAAAGCTGTAAAAAAATCCATACCATTGTCAACAATCAAACATTGGTTGACAAAGCAAACTGCATACACTTTGCATAGACCTGTAAAGCGTCGATTTCCGAGAAACTTTTATTTTGTGTATAATATCGATGACCAATGGCAGGCTGACTTGAATGACATGCAGAGTTTGCGGAATCACAACAAAGGGTACAGATATATACTCACAGTTATCGATATTTTTAGCAGGCATGCTTGGGCTGTCCCTGTAAAAAATAAAACTGGTGTATGTATAAAAAAGGCTTTCCAGCAAATTTTCAAACAAAGCAAAAGAAAACCTTTGAAATTACAAACTGACAAAGGCCGTGAGTTTACCAACAGTATTGTGCAGGAATATCTCAAAAAACAAAATGTAATTTATTTTACAACAAAGAATCCTGATATTAAAGCTAGTATTGTTGAAAGATTCAACAGAACTTTAAAGGAACGCATGTGGAAGTATTTTACTAAGCAAAGAACCAGCTGTTATGTTAATGTACTCCCAAAGCTTTTGAAAGCTTATAATCATAAAATTCACTCGAGTATTAAAATGGCACCAGCAGATGTTACTCCTGAGAAGGTTTTGAAAGTATGGCACAATATGTATGACAAAAAACTCAAATCTGATTCATCTCCACTATTGTCATTGAAGATGCCATTCAAAATAGGAGATACAGTGAGAATAACAAAAAACAAAAAACGCTTTGACAAAGGTTACATGGAAAATTGGACAAGAGAAATATTTGTGGTGGAACGTATTTTGAAAAGAAATCCTCAAGTGTATGAATTAAAAGATCTACAAGGACATAAAATCGATGGAACATTTTATACGGAAGAGTTGCAATTGGTCCGCTTACCGGATATGCATGAAATTGATAAAATCCTTGCGACCAAAGGTAAAGGAGCCAGTAAAAAGTTGTTAGTTCATTGGAAAGGTTACTCCAGATTATTTGACAGTTGGATTAGCGCATCGTTTTTGGAGTCAAAAAAAGAGAGAGACAGGCATAAATTTTTGTAGGTATTCTCATCAGTGGTACAAATAACCTTCATAACACATCATGAGAAAAGCAAACGCTTTCTACCTTACTTTGCCTAGTAACAGTTCCATGAAATATTTCCCAAGTAATACTCTAACTAATTACACCACAAAGCTTCAGAACCGTGTGGAGTTGGACACCAACAAATGGGAGATGGCATTGGTAGAAGTGCATTATCCTTATTCAATACTAAACATTACAAGATTTAACAACTATATTCAATATAAATCTATGGATGATGTCAAATGGAACGAACTTCGAATATCCGAAGGCTATTACGCATCTATAAACAGCATTGTTGCAGAAATCAATAAATATTCTGAAACATTAAATTTTAGTCTCCGAAATCATCCTGCGTACAAACATGTGACTGTTGATATATCTACCAAGCAGAGAAACATAAATGTACGATTGTCACCTCAACTGGCACGGATATTAGGTTTTAAACCGACCGATGATCTATCAGAAGTAAAAATTGGACGCTCGCCTCCAAATGTTGTGAGAGAAATTCCTTCCCAGATGTATATTTACACAGATATTGCGGAATCACATATGGTGGGAGATGCTGTCGCCCCACTATTACGTATTATAAACATTAATCCTATGGAACATACTTTTGGAAGTGATGGTGTGCAAATTTTCGATTCACCACATTACATCCCAGTGCAGAAAAATAATTTCGAACAAATAGAAATTGACTTAAGGGATAGCACAGGTGGACACATCCCATTCTCCTTCGGACTAGTGTGTTTGAAACTTCATTTTAGACGTTGTGGTGAAAAGCTCTGATTATGAATGACCCATATTTTCAATACTACCATCAACAAGCTGGATCTGGTGTAGGTAACATATATTACGGTGCTGCCTATCAAAAAGGACATGGCATTGGAAGTTTTCTTGGAGGACTTTTTCGGTCAGCTTTGCCTCTTATCAAAAAAGGAGCGAAAGCTGTAGGGAAAGAAATGTTAAAAACAGGGGTAAATGTGTTAGGTGATGTTGTAGACAAAACACCCCTAAAACAGTCACTACAATCCAGAATTTCGGATGCCAGATCAAATCTTAAAAGAAAAGCTGAAACAAAGCTCAAGGAAATGATTGGTTCAGGTTATCAGGGGCATAAACATTTCAAAAGGAATCACTCTGCTTCGGGACAGCGAACTGGAAGGATCGCTCAGAGAAAGAAGAGATCCAGTGCCAATACAAACACCAAGAAAACAACCAAACGCAACCGTAAGAAAATTCAAATAACATCAGATATTTTTGATTAGATATGGCGCTAATTAGGGAGAAATCATGTGAGTGTTTTAAAAGTGAATTGGAAATTTTCTCGGTAAAACCTACTCAGACAAGCATCTTAGAACACCACACCATCGGATACAAACCTGTTAGTTCTCTGGCAGATAATGCCCCCACCGAGTTTGTAATACCTGGACATGGTGATGATTATATGGATTTAGCACACACAATGTTGAATATAGATGCCAGAATTGTAAAAGCGAATGGTCAGTTATTGCTACCCACAGATAAAACAATTGGGCCTGTCAATGATTTTTTCAATGCAATGTTCAGCGAAGTACAAATCTACTTAAATAACAAACTCATCTCGTTTCCATCTCACATGCACCCATACAGGTCTTATTTTGAAAAAGCACTGAACTATGACATATCTGCAAAATCATCTCATCTCCAAAGTGCATTGTGGTACAAGGATACAACAGGCGCTTTTGATAACGTTTCGGAAGACAACAAAGGCCTTACAAAACGTAACAAACCAACAAAACAGAGTAAAACATTTGATATGTTTGGTTACTTGCAGTCTGATATTTTCAATCAAGAGAAATTTTTGACCAATGGAGTGGAAATGCGAATAAAACTGATTCCTTCGAAAAACACTTTCTGCTTGATGGGATTAGATGACAGTGAAGGCAAAGTGGAAATTCTGGATGCTACACTATATGTGAGAAAAGTATCGGTCAGTTCATCCATCAAACTTAGTCACAATCGCATATTGCAAAAACATACAGCAAAATACCCTCTAACAAGAGTACAACTTAAAGCTGTAACTATTCCAAAAGATATTGTTTCAAAAACAATTGACAATGTGATACTTGGACGTCTTCCGAAACGATTAGTTGTGGGGTTTGTTACCAACGATGCATTCAACGGCACACTGTCTACAAACCCATTCAATTTTCAACATTTCAATTACAACTTCTTTACTTTATATGTTGATGGAGTCCAAATTCCCGGCAAACCACTTCAACCAGACTTTGAAAACAACAAGTACATAACAGCATATCACACATTATTCTCTGGAACAGGGATACACTATATGGATGAAGGAAACAATATATCGCGTGAGGAATACCCCCAGGGATACGCATTACTTGTTTTCGATATAACACCAGACGCAGCTGCAGGTGCCATATCCCACTGCAGTCTTCAACGGCAAGGGGCTGTAAGCTTGGAAGTCCACTTCAAATCGGCTTTGGAATCTACTGTGACTTATGTTATCTACTCTGAATTTGACGCTCTCATGGAAATTAATAATCAAAGAGATATTCATCTGGATTAATTGTATAACAAGGTGAGTTGCACAATATTACTATTTAGTGTCCAGCAATGCTGTCGACTTTAAATTTGCTTCACGGGTTAATATCAAATAGAGCCTTTGACAATCATCATGTTGGGGTTTTCGCAGCTAATGAATTACCTGTACATGTGGAACTACCAGCAGCGTTGATTGTAAATACAGATCCCAAAGATAGCCCCGGGAAGCACTGGGTAGCAATTTACATAGACAGTAACTCCCGGGGGGAATTTTTTGATAGTTACGGAAAACCTCCACATGTGCATAACCATTTGCGATTTTTGGAAAATAACTCTAAATTCTATACGTACAACACTCATCAGATACAAAGTTACGGGTCTGTGTACTGTGGGCATTACTGTTTTCTGTATTTATTCCATAGAGCCTCTGGTAAACCCATGCATAAATTTCAAATTTTATTCCCAGTACCGATAAAAAACGACAATATTATAACAACTTATTTGCTGACTCGTAAATTAAATTTATAATACTCGGTACGTATACTAGAAAATATTGACAGTAAATACTGTTTGAAATTTTATACAAGTTACATATAGTCCTAATAGTATATTAATAATTTTGTAGCGTTACAGTTTACAACAGCTTACTTATAATATTTATCTTGTTTTGTGTCTTTACAGAACAATGACGCAATATCCAGAAATGGGATCTTTCAATGCTAGATTGTCCTCTTTCAGAAACTGGCAATCAAAAGAATTCCCGTTTGTAGAAGCTCTGTCCGAAGCAGGATTATTTTACATTCAAAAAAAGGATAAAACAGTATGCTTCAAATGTGGTGGAGGATTATACCGATGGAAATACAGAAACAATCCAATACTAGAACATCGTCGATGTTTTCCATTTTGCCCCCTGTCTATAAACCTAATTTCAGATCGACAATGCGGTTGATGCTTTAATTAAATTAATTAATATTTGTTATCCAATATTTCCTCAATATGACGTTTATGATATTCTGCTGATTTTTCTCTCACCATTGATCTTTGTAATGCCCCACCCCCTCCACCTTTTTTGTCCAGCACATGCTTGGTTTGCTACGCGCGCATGCGTCTCAAAAACACACCCACGCATTTCTTCAAATGTATACCTGCACGCTGCGACATGCAGTATCTCGCAGTTCTTAGTCATGGAATCCTCTATTTCGATGCCGCTGAAAAAAAGATTTCAACCGTACACTAATTTCAAAGGGGTTCTCCAGAAAGAGAGCGATCAGCATTTACCTGAAGAACAAAAACAAGTAACTAGTCTTATACGCCAGTCGATATTATTCGATCACGTCTACTATTTGAATGCTTCGAAAACAAAAGTTATCTCAATCGGACTTTCCTCTCATCTGGATTTCCAACCTGTGGTCAGGCTACATAGAAGCGGGGCGGCCGGTGTTGAACTACAGTTGCAGGAGTGGCACGCTCTTCAGGAATTGTTTCCAGTAATCGACAATTACATCGCTATTCCAGGTGAGCAGCCTCGTGTTTCCTACCCACTAAGTGAGCAACATGAATTGCTGATAACCACACTGTACAATCGCCGTCAGATCATTATAAGGAAGAAACCAGCTTACGGTTCCCTGGAGATAGTGTTCATCGCAGAAAGTTCGTGGCGGAACTTTATGAAGATATTTGTGTGCATCGAGCATGCCAAAGTTATGTGTGAAACAGTGTCGCCGTATCTGAAATCATATTTTGGAAACTGTGTGGAATCTTGCATTCTCGACCTTCGCGAACAATGTTTCGGTTGCACAGATATTTCCCCTGTCCATGCATGTAATAAGGAGAAGTTTGTGCTTTCCCATCTACATGGATGTACAAAACCTGAGCCTTTGTCTATACAAAACATCGACGGAAAAAGACTTTCCAAAGAAGTGTTTGTTTTTTGAGAGAACATGCTTGTGGAAAAAATAGTGAAACATTTTAATTCAGTGGTTGCAGCAGAAAATGGATATGATAGTGACACAATTCCTTATGTGGGTGAGTGAACAAACTTGAAGAATAAAAACTTGTTAAATAACATGCTGATAAACTGGTGACACAATATAAACATTTTACATATGTATCTGTGTGTGTGTGTGTGTGTGTGTGTGTGTGTGCGGCTCTTTTCAATTTTGTAAATATTGCTAATAAACAGGGATAAAATATATGTCTTTGCTTTTTTCACTTATCACCCTTTTAAAAATCCTCATGGTTTATATTTTTACTGGTAACAATCGTTAATAACAACATTAATAATTAACTATATAATGAAAAAGTGTGTATTGTGGACTTGTCGAAGATAAAGCATGAAAGCTTTTCTTCACACTAGTAAAACTCGGTGTTAATAACAACATTAATAATTAACTATATAATGAAAAGGTGTGTATTGTGAATTTGTCGGAGATAAAGCATGAGAGCTTTTCTTCACACTGGTAAGAATCTGTGTTAATAACAACATTAATAATTAACTATACAATAAAAAAAATGTGTATCGTGGACTTGTCGGAGATAAAGCATGAGAGCTTTTCTGCACAGCGCTGGACACGCAAAGGCAAGTATCTTTATTTTCATTCTATTTCTAACAATGATTCGCTATTTTTTCTTGTCACTATAAAAAACTAATTCAATTTTTCTTTTATCACATCTGTCGCCATTTTGCTTGTTTTTGTTTAATTCCTCTTTATGCATTGAGGTTAATCGAAACATAACTTTAGACTTTTACATGGAATTGAAACATAGAATCTTGCCTCCTTTGATTGAATCGAACCTGTGACTCCTCTTTGATCACAAAACAATAGTGACGGCCATCTTGCTTATTTTACCTACTCTTTATGCATTTAAGCTAATCGGTACAGGGGGCCCCACACGGCAAAACAACAGATTCTAATTTATCTTTATACATTAGCGGTAAAGTCTTTGCGTTGTAATCAAAAGGCATTTTGTTTTGATTTTTAATATCTGTTCCTGCCTAAATACTAATGAGGACTCAACACACTTCTTTTTTTTAAAAAAAAAAAAACAACATCATTATCAGCCAATTTGACATTGTGAATCGAACCCGGGACCTTTTCATTACAGCATAAACATCCTATTTCCAATTAGTTCATTTTCTCTTTGTGCACAAAAAAGCTAATCGGAACTTTTAAACAAATACAATTGAATATCCAATTTTCACCAACATTGGGAATCGAACCCTCAACCACTTGGTTGAAACATCTCGCGGAATAAAAAACACCCCCCGCGCCGCCCCACCCCGCGCCGCGCCGCCCCGCCCCGCGCCGCTCCGCCCCGCGCCGTGCCCCGGTCGCCGCCGCCGCCGCCGCTAAACACAAAATGCGGCAGCCATTTTGATTTTATTCAAATACTATTTATGCACAGATGGACTAATCGGGACCTATAATGGCGGGACAAAATAATTGGCCTCATTTAACTACCTAGAGAATCGAACCCGCGACCTCTTCATTACCAGGCGACAACATTAACCACTAACCCAAGGCCACCATATTGATTTTATTCAAACACTATTTATGCACAGATGGACTAATCGGGGACCTATAATGGCGGGACTAAACAATTGGCCTAATTTAACTACCTAGAGAATCGAACTCGCGACTTCTTCATTGCCAGGTGACAACATTAACCACTAACCCAACTCGATTTTCGAACTCAACCATTTTGTTGCCTTTATTTACACACAGGCTAATCGAGATCATTCGATATTGACATCGTCGCCTTGTAATCAAGGGGGTCCCAGGTTCGATACTCGGTGGAGGCACATAGTGGTCCGAAACACCACTTTTCAACTGTAGCTCCAATCCTGATTAGTTTTGCCGTGCATAAAACGGACTTAGAAAAACTAACTCAATCTATCAATCAATCAATATTGACTCTACCAGAAATCGAACCCTCGACGCCTCTTGTTTTACAGAGCAATAACCTTAGCCGCTAAGCTTTCGAGGTAAAGCACCTTCGGTGCCATCTTTAAATCATTTCTTCATGTGTTTGAATCATACGCAATGGTTGCGCGCGCATTTCCTCCACACACACACACAAACATACGCACGTGTTAGGTTAGCATACATCAAGAAACAACGTGACAAATCCATTGACCCCCCTCCCCCACCGCTTCCGATGCCTTCAACGTGATCAGACACGTTCTGCTGACTCAACAATAAAATCGCTCGTACCCCGCTACACCGGATGTAACATAACACCAGTCGCATCAAATTTTTGCTGACGCGTAGGAACGAAGTGCTGTCATTCTACTGAACCTATGCTCGGAAATCCAAAATGGCGACCGGAAGTGGGGTTATCTTGGAAACGGTAAGACTTAGGAAAAATCTGTTTGCGGATTCATCACGTACGCCTATACGTGAGAAAAAGTATGAATAGAACCTATGTTCGGAAATCGAAAATGGCGACCGGAAGTGGGGTTATCTTGGAAACGGTAAGACTTAGGAAAAATCTGTTTAGGGATTCATCACGTACACCTATACGTGAGAAAAAGTATGAATAGAACTATTTTGTTAGGAAATCGAAAATGGCGACCGGAAACGGGGTTATCTTGGAAACGGTAAGACTTAGGAAAAATCTGTTTGGGGGTCACCGAGCTATATTTCGGGCAATAAAGTACAACAACTCACCCTAAGACAAGTGCCTAAAACAACGGCATAGCCTTTCACAAGAGAAGAGGGGAAGAGAACATTACAACAACTCACCCCTAAGGCAAGTGCCTAAAACAAGAGCGTAGCTTTTTACGATGTATATTTTTGAGGGGAAATCTGTTCGAACGATCGAACCAACATCAAGGTAGTTTGCGAGTTCAACAGTCCGTTGCCCGAGGATACCGTGTGCAGCGTCATCCTGGTCGCAGAGAAGTCCTTCGCGTACGACGTGAAGAACGAAAGGGTCACAGAGCAGTTTTAAAATTCGTGAAAAAAATTTGCCACATACTAAAAAAAAAATCTACTAAGTTTACTACCACAACTAATTATTATTCTATTATGTCATTTGCTTAGGTGAAAGGGAAAAGAATGGTCCAAAAAGGGAAATTTTGCCCCTTGGGAAGGGAAATTGTTCCCTCATAGTGTGGCAACACTGCGTCCAAGTCGCCGGTGGTGACATCTAGTAGCAAACACTAGAAATATTTCCACAGGTATCGTCTTCATGTTCTCGACTGAAATATTAAAACAAACGCGGAGTCCAATGTAAGTTAGTTCGGTGCGCAAATAAAAAAAAATGATAGGTTAAGTTATATCACTGAAGATCGTAAAAAAATCGTAAGATAGGTTAAGTTATATCACGTAAGATCGTGGCATTCGTACCAAGTACGAGGTGGGAAAAAAGGGAAATTTCACTAAAACATCGCTAAACGCTAAAACATCGACAAAAAATTTGTCAAAATATGTCAAAAACTGATATTCAATTGATAAAAAAAGAGGGAAAAAAGGGCTCGTACCAAGTACGACTTAGAAACAATAATTTAGCACTACTAGCGCACGTATCTTCTCCAGAAGACGAGAATGGAGATGTACCCCAGATGCGTTACAAACTGAGAAACAGATTCTGATCTAATTTCAAAAGGGGATTTTTGTAAATATTGTATATAGGGATTTATCTATCTTTTCTTTATTTTTTATCTTTCATTTATTTTCTCTCTCTGATACCTCACACACTACTCGTGCAAACGTTTCGTTCCGCAGTCAACAAAAGTAACGCAAAGTTAGTGCGTATTCTTTTACCGCGTATTTTCGTCGAGAAGCCGCAGTTCGGTGGTGAGAAAATCCAGTGAATAGCAGTGACATCTCTGGATGTAGAGCCAGTTAGACCCATTCATGTGGAACCCGGTCGAAGCGGTGTCTTCCGATCTCGGCAGGAGCGCAGAGCAGTGGCGTTGCCGGGAGTCGAACCAGCAGCCTTGGTGACCTGGATGGATTTCCAGGAGACTGTCTCTAATTGGTCCAGGAGGAGGGATGGAAGAGATGCTGAGTGGGTAAGAATCGACGTGGGTTAACCAGCTCCAGTGCTGAGGGAAGAACGCAGATCTCGAAGTACACTTGTGGACAAAATTAGAGTGAACATTGACTGTCAGTGTCGTGTGACCTAATGAAAGTGTGTTTGTAGTGAACAGAAACTTCGGACAAGTGTTTTGTGTATATTATTATTATTTTTCTAGGTTACAGAACTTTGATTTTTCTCTCTTCAGGAAGGGGGGACTATGTAATGATGCGATCATTACTGGATCCTTTTTTATGTTATAAATTGTGTATGCCTATGTCTATGTCCTGTACGTTTGAGTTCTTGGCCGTTGGGGAGCTGTAAGTTTCCAGTAACGGTTTAGGTCATTAGCGGGGCCTATAAAAGGAAGGGAAGGCAGCAGTCAGCCTCAGATGTTTTGGTGCGATACGGCGAGGTAAAGAGGTGTCTCTTCTTTATGGGGCGAAACGAAGACTTTTCTTGATAATATGAATAGGCGGATACTTTAACTTTCTCTCTTTCTTTAGTACACACACTTGCTCTTTTCACATTATTCCAATAGTTTATTTCATGTGGGAAACCGGGTACACAACACACATACCTTCAGCCACCTTTTTTGGTACTGAGGGTTATATTTTTTTTACTCGTGGAGCCAGTGGCTACGCGAGTCTACACACTCTCTTCGGGAAGGCGGGACAGGGTACACCGGAATGTAATGTTGTGAATAACGGCCAAGAATTAACTTCTGTAAATATAATATGAATAAACCTATATATATCTAAAAGGAAATGGGCGTTAAGTTGTAATTTGAAGAGGTACGTGTCTATTGCCTAAACTAGCATCCACAGAACTTCAGGTACTGCAAGTTTTGAACCTCGGGACAAGGATTCAAAAATGTATGGTAGTGTATATTTTGTATGTTGCTGAGAATCAGCTTAAATCACAAAATATACCGTTACAACTTTTTAATAATGATTTACGGATTTTGGTCGGTGAACATTTCAACACCTGCAAGAAAGGGAAATGTTTCTTGAAAGAAGTCGAATGTCTATTACTGTTAGAACGTGATTTGGTACGTGTCTTCTTCGTTTTCCTCATCTCGATGTTTTAAACATTCCTGAGGAAGATATGTAGTTGAGTAATTCTGGTTAAAAATGTTTGTCTGATAAAGTAAAAGATCTGGTTTTGACTGTGAAAGATCAATATACAAATAACTGAAAGGTTGCGAGGTAGCATCTATATATACTTTTTCGAGTTCCTTTATGCGGTGAGGATGAAGTTGTCGTGCAAAAACAGTGAATTGGTTCATATCTCGTGGATTTTTAAAAATAAGGAAATGCTTCACGTTCAGCTAAATGTCCCTGCAATTTTTTCCTTGGTGAAAAAGATTATGTTTTATGAACACAACGACTGCCTTTTGTGAAAAGGTCGGCAAATTTTTCTCCTTGAGCAACCATCATAAGATCATCCAGGATTATGAGAGTGTTTTTTTCCGTTCCACGACTGCCAATCGACGATACGTTTATGATATTGCACATCTCGAAGATTTGGCCGAATACTGTTTTCCTGATCGTAACACAATATGATTTTCTGGACGGGTCCTTCGACGAGATGAACGATGCAGTCCACCATATTTGTCACAAAAGTAGTTTTTCCGCTTCCTGAAGCTCCGCAAACCATCATGGTGAAAGGGTGGGAAAGTTTAGGAATCATGCTATAGAAACGTCTTACAGATTCTGAAGAAAAATGAAGATCTGTCAGTCTGCAAACATATTTTATATCCTATCATCCCAAAGATGAGTTCGAACTCTGGGTCGCTACAGACATATTTTAGTCTGCACAGTATCCGAAAGGATACGATAAATGTTCATGGTCGAAACGTCATTTCAACAGGACTGGCTGAAACAGCTTTTTTCATATGTACTGATGACTTGGAACTGTTTTGTTTTCTGATTCTGAAAATATTTTCGACCATAACTTCAGGTTTCTCATTGTTTATCATATCGCACATGGTATCAAAATTAACCAATTCCGATGTGGAGGTATTCAATGTGATTCCTTTCAATTTACAGATATACTGTGATTCGGAGAACGGTTTTGTTATTTTCAAGCTGTAACTTTTCGGCCCCGTTGAAACAAACTGTTCACAAACGGCATCGGGTCCGAAATCTGTGAATTCATCTGTGAGTTATCCAAGTGCATCACCTGTCTGGGGATGATATTCCATTTCAGGACTATCTATGTATTACTGGATCTGTATCACAATAACATATCCTGTCACCCAACTTTTCGAGAAGTTCATACAATTTCAGACAAGCATGGCATGTTGTGAAGACTCCTATAGGAACATTTACTTTCCTGTTCAGACTGACAGCCTCTTCAACATATTTCCAGTTCACTAAAACGGTGTCCTGATTGATGAATACTACTCCTCCAATCATTATATTTGGATCATTCATTTTATCGAGAAAATCTTTCGATTCCTTGATGATGGTTGTCTGGGAAAGGTTGACCCGTTGACAGAACTTGCCCCATAAAGAATTAAGGCAGAGTTTAGCCAGAGTACGTTTTCTAGGATTGACTGCAATACTGTTTTCTTCCAATAGAATACCCTCCTTATCGAAATATTCCTGTATGCACTTCTTATCCTCGTCATTCTGACACCATGGAGGCCACCCGCTCGCTTCCTGTTTTATTTTCAAGAAGGTGTTGACATATCCTGTCCTCCAGTTTTTGTGACAGGGACATACATCGATGTTTCATACATCCACACTTCCGACACTGACAGTACTCTGTAGCCTAAACTGCAAGCTTTACGCACTTCGGCGATGACCCAAGTCCCCGAAAGTGCGCGTTGTTCATCGGAATGGCAACATTTACCTTCACATTTTAATCTGATAGCATATTCCTTACACAACAGAAACGTTAGTTTTCCATGCATTTTTGGAGGTAAAACAGGATGTAAAAGGAGTTTTGGTTGCAGAATAGTACACTTTATGAGTATTCACAGTATTTGTTGACTAAGAGTACAAACTTGTAAAATCATAGTACAGTAATTTCTCATTTTCCGTGATCTTGTAATAAGTCCTGACTGTTTCAACTATTCCCCCATATAAGGCGTCTCGTGGATTTCAAGGAATGCAGCAAACGATATTATGTGTCGATAGATATCTATCGAGTTCAGGTTCTGCTTGAAATATTTTTTTTAAATCGCATTCCCACATTTTGACAACATGGTATCCTTCAGAACGTAAAGTCGCAAGTTTACGGTATGTTGTCTCGTATCTGAAGGCTGCAGTGTTCAACATGTCACTATGTTTCTGACTGCTACTATCCTGATCGGTTTCATCTTCTTCGTCATCTTTCGGATACATATCCCTGTTAATTGATATGCAGCGTTGACAACCATGCCAGTAGCATCCAAGCGCCTCGTACACTGTCTGCGTCTCCTCGTGGTAGCCGTCAACTTTGTAACGTCCTCCTATGATATATTTTTCACGAGTACGTCCGCAGTGAAGAAGTATTACATCATTTTGTTCTTCGACATAGGTTAACCATTTCAATACAAACTTCGACATCTGATCTGCATGATGGTATCCTCCTTTAGGTATTATTCCTATAGTGTTACCTGGCGTAAATTTCTGTCTGTAAATTAGTGAACAGGCAGATGCTATTGTGAGGCAATCCTTGAAAATGTCTATTTTGCATATGTCTAGGAAATTCTGTCTCAACTTCAAACATCCTTGTGCAAACAGGGTAACATCCTTGATGCAGTATTGGAGAAGTTGGTTTTTGTTGTTGAAAGGTATATTTAGCATGCATTTAATGTCAAACCAAGACATGAAACGGTGTTGATCTTCAACCGTTTTCATATATTCATAGCTCTATGTAATTTCTGTTCTTGTAGGTGTTCCACAGATGCGGATAATATCCTTTCTGCACCGGCAAACCGTATAGTTTGAAAAATCCTGCAATATTTGTCTCAACGTAGTTGAGACTGTCCACAAAAATGAAGATTTTGATATGCCATACTAATGATTTTGGTGCCATCTAAGATGACACGAGGTTTCATTTCTCTTTCCAGAATTCTCCGTAATGTGCAATCGTAACCTCGTGCATTGTGTGCACAAATGGATATGTTGGAAAACTTATGTTGCAATTCCAGATAGGACAGGAATGTGTCTACACTCATCCCAGAATATAAACTCTCCACAAACAGAAAATGGAACCGTTAAATTCTCTTTTTTGTAACATGCGTGACAGGCCGTCTGCACCACAATAAGATTCGGAACGTGAAGAAAAGTTTTATCTTTTTCGGAGTGAGGAATATCTGCGTGACATTCAAAATCGTAAAAAATATATAGAAATTTTGAATTCTGTTTAGGTTTTGGTATAGCCATGTAGCAGAAATGATTTATAGGTTTCACACAGTTGCATACAGTACAGTATTTCATGTTACATTTATGCACTTTTTCATATGTATTGTGTGGTAGAATAATTCTGAAACATCGGGGACACTGCTGGATTTCACTACAGATAGTACCGTTTCGGAAGGTGTAGAAACATGATTTGTGAAGCAATTCTCATTTTTGAAAACTCTCTTACATGTCTGACATATTCTGCGAACACCCTGTTCAGTCACACACGGTGGAGTTGAACGGCACATAGAACATTGTTTACACAGATGGTTATGAGTTTTTTGAAATATGAGTTCGTTACACCCACGACAATCTTGTTTTGCCGCAAATGCTCCAACACAATTCACTATCACATCATAATGCTGTTTGATGTTATCATACAGGAGATATATAAATTTGGAAGCATTTTCAACCAGTCCTTGAAACAAGACATCTTTAACTTCACGAAGATTGTTGTATACAATAATTTTATATTCTGGGAGAAATTGCTGAAATTTTTTCACTTCAGGAATTCCACTTCCGGCACACGTATTGTCTGTCAGATCTACATCTGCTTTTCGCATAAATTCGAAGACTGGTTTAAGAAGATTTCTGTTTCTTCTATATTGAGTATAGGACGGATCGTTATCAGCATAGGCTTTCCCTATGACCAGAGCTTTAGCTAAACAAAGCGGGTTTTTTTTCTATTTGGCACACCAACGATACTTCTTTTTTGCGTGCTTAACATGTAATTAGGTAAACAATATGTTCGAGTACCCTCACCACATCCAACAGGTATATTGACATGATCTGCTCGTAAAATTAAGCGATCTATGGCAGTGCAGGTTTTCACACTTTGCAATATTTTGTACATAATGTTCATCACCATATCACTATGCAACTGATCACATCTATGTCACCCGATATAAATATCTTTTACAGTTGGGTCAGAAATGGACGGGTTAAAGTTACAGTGGTGTAAGTCACTTTTTAATAAAAATGACTTGGACACAGAAACGAGATCTTTATAAGTCAATCTGCTAACAGAAAACGTGAAGTAAATCAGAGATTCGTTCAACTGTCAACAGATGACAGTTTAAGGTCTAGAGATAAAAGAAACAGCTATTGTGTTGATCAGCAAACTGCTGTGAGTCAGACTTATTTTTCTTTTTAAGAAAGTGGCTTACACCACTGTAACTTTAACACGTCCATATGTTAGACAGAGTTAAACCTACTTTGTCCTCATCCTTGGTGTCTTTCTTTACGTAGGTGAGAAGATTTTCCACACCTTCGCGAATCCAAGTGTGAGGATCGATATTTTCTGGAGGGTGTGAGAAACTGAATTCCACATGTCGTCCTTTGGAACGGAATTTAGGATATTCTCGTTCTTGAATGTTGTGTAATATTATATTCCCTATCTGTTCACGATACACTGTAGCACGTTTTATTTCTCACCTTTCCCATCTAATACAGAAGCATTCTGGGATGACTGTTCTGCTTGTGATAAACGGACCGGTCTCCATGACGGTCCTGGTAAAGGCTCTGGGTGTGATCCGGATGCAGCGTTCCTAGAAGTTCCTGGTGATGTAACGTAGTCGGATGCGAGGGCTATCTGCTTCTACTTGGTGACTCGGGATACAGGATCAGGTGTCGACGACAGGCCTGGGGACTCTTCGGAAATACCTGTCCATCCGGTCATACTCCTCGAGCAAGGAGATACTTTCTCCCGCGATGATTTTCTGCGCAATGTTCACCAACACTTCCGAAACTGTATAGGTGTTGTGTAATATCCATCACAATATAGCACTAACAGATCGTCAGCGGATAGCTGTACGTCCATGATCCTACGATGTCTGTGTCACTAAGACTGTCTTTTGGAGAGAACACCGTTCTTTATGTACGCAAGCATGACAAAGCAGTTATTTCCGTTTCTAACTGTTCTACTGCGTGATCTTTTTTTTATCTATGACTCATATAACGCCTATATAATCTTCCCGGAAATACCAGGTGGCTTTTATTGGTGTCAACGGGTAATTTTGAAATGCGGATATCTCGGCTCCTAATTCAGCTAGAGCAAAAGTAATTACAGATTCGGAATCTGAACGACAAGACCTTTCATTTGAATGTAATATCGAGGGTCTCCGACCGGAAATAAAGAAACTAGGAAACCAGGATGAAACCCAGTTCATATGAAAGAGCATTTTTTTTCTGAGTAAAATGGCGTTCCAATTATCCCTATACCTCAATTAGGAGTCGAGATATTCGAGTTTGAAATTTTTAAGATGAAGGTCAAGATGAAAGTCAACGTCAAGGTCATGGTCAAAGGTCAAAATCGAAGAATTATACGAGGGTTGGGGCAAAAGTCATTGCAACTATTTTTTTCTTGCAGATACCAGCCCGGTTGGAAAATGCGACATATACAGATGAAAGGACGATTGGGGAACTACATGTGGGGACAGATAAAACACGCGAACATTTTGCCTCACATATTTATTACGATAGTGTACAGGACAATACTGGTTTGATAGTGCAAGACAATTACATACCTGTTCTACAGTTGACAGAACAGAACTGGGGCTAAAGGCCCTCAAAGTAGTCACCTGCCATGTGCACCACACGCTGCCAACGATGTGGGAGACTCTGAATACCATCTGCGTCACCATTGGCCGCACCATGTGAGAATCGGGTCATCTGTTGTTGGACAGCATTGGCAATGTCGTCTCGTGTTGCAAACCGCCTTCCACGTAGTGGTTCCTTAACCTTCGGTATGAGATGAAAGTCACAGGGCGAAATGTCAGGAGAGTATGGCGGGTGCTCCAATTCTTCCCATCCCCTGCGGTGCAGTTGCCGCCGTACACACTCTGCTTTATGTGGTCTAGCGTTGTCGTGCAGGATGATTGCACTGTCCAGAAGGTCCGGACGTGTGTCCCGAACGCCACGTCGTACCTGTCGCACGAGGAAGTTTCTGTAGTACTCTGCTGTCACTGTTCTGCCATGTGGAACGAAGTGGCACACAATGACTCCTCTGACATCATACGCGACGATCACCAGGATTCTGACGGAACTTCTTCGGCCTTGGTGATCCGGCATGTCGCCACTCCGCGGACCGACGTTTGAGTTCCGGTTCGTATGACCTGGCCCAAAATTCATCGATGGCGATTATTCGTGACACGAAGTGGTCGCCGTCCTGTTGCAAGCGTGCTAGATGGTCGGAGCATGTTGCATATCGCATCCACCTTTGAATTTCCGTCAGTGCATGTGGTACCCACCGCGCCAAAAAACAAACAAATTTCCTGAGCGAACAGCACCATGACGTAAAAACGAAAAAAAATGAACTGTCATAAGTTGCATACCCTGAAGGGCACACAGTATGCTTAATGGAGATGTGAAGGGAACCTCATCACCGACGGTTTTCAAAGTCCACCATGTACTTCCAAGCTGAGGCGACAACGGGGAATCAAGGATTGTCTAGTGCGACCGAACAACCACGTCGTTTCTGCTATCGATGCTGCAGCTAAATTGCTACGGGCGACGAGGTCCTCGGCTGGCACGACAATTGTTTCGTAAACGAGGCGTTTCATCTCTTCCCAGAGGAAGAAATCCAGGGTCGTAATATCAGGCGATCGAGGTGGCCGTAGCACAGGCCCTCCCCTGCCAATGCACTGGTTGTGGAATACGGTATTGAGTGAATGGCGCACATTCCGAAAGAAATGTGGGGGTGCACCGTTTTGTTGAAACCACAGTCTTTGTCTCAGTGAAAAGGGCACGTCCTCTAGTAGTTCAGGCAAAACCTCACTGAGAAATGCTTGATACGTGGGTCCACATAGGCGAACAGGGAGAATGTACGGTCCAATCAAATGGTCAAGCAATATCCCGCACCACACATTCACTGCAAATCTGTGCTGATGATATACCACTAGTATTGCATGTGGATTTTCATGTTCCCACACATGATTGTTTTTACTATTGAACACACCAGTTTTCCTGAAGATAGCCCCATCATTCCATAGTACTCTATTATGAAAATTTGGGATAGTTTCAATTTGATGAACAAACAATTGGCAAAAGTCCTCACGTGGGCCAAAGTCCCGAGGTAAAAGATCTTGCACTTTCTTCAATTTGTACGGGTGCATCCCCTCTTCTGCAAGGACTTGCCACACATTCACATGGGAGGTATTTCGTTCGTGGTCTAGTGCGCGCGTACTGGTGCCTGGATGATCCATCACTGCAGTTACTACATCTTCCACAAACCGTCGTGTTCGCACACTTCGCGGTCGTCTAACTTCTCGACGAGGTGGCAACACTGATCCTGTTTCCCGAAGTCAAGTGTCTACAGTTTGAAATAAGGTCTGCGATGGTAACACGCTATTTGGAAAACGTGCCCCATACAGACGCCTTGCAGCACGGCTATTACCTCCAGCCTCCCCATAAATCAGATGCATGTTCGCCAGCTCTTGGGACATGTATGCAGCCATCCCTTACACTGGGTTACAAGTGTTTATGGCCGTTAACACCAGTACACTTCACAGAACACGATGGGCTGTGGCTAAGAATTAACACGTAACACTGCTAGGTCAAATGTTTGCCCAACACTACTGTCCAAGAACCTCACGTCTTTCCATTCAACCGTGAATGCTTAACAACCTGCTGCTGACACAGCACCTGAAGCACGAATGGCACAGACACGTGCGCTCCTTCATCAGGAAACCTACCCTGTTGACGCCCCTAGCGTGAAATGTGGTACTTAACGTCAGATCACATGGACACCCATCTGCCCTTCAGGGTATGCAACGTATGACAGTTCATTTTTTTCGTTTTTACGTCATGGTGCTCTCGCTCAGGAAATTTTCTTTGTTTTTTGGTGCCATTCAACACATGCCAATTTTCGTCGATACCAGCTCACACAGAACGCACACCCACCCCACTCCCGTCAACATCTTCTTTCGCGTCCTTTGGGGAATCCCTTGCGCCGACATTACACAACATTGCCGCGTGATTTTTTTGACAAGAGCGTACCCAATTTCTTAGTGGACCGCTCAACACCGACGACTTCTCTCCACCCGTTTTGCCATTATTCACTTCGGAAAATCATTTTCCCACGTTTTCAAACGTCAATAACTCGGCAAAATAGCCGTTTCCGGAATTTCGTTACGTGAACTTTCCACCTTATTTTCACTCGTCCAATCACCTCCCAAGCGTTGTAAACGAACTTACGAAACACCCTGTATATATACATTTATAGGACATATATTTTTTGTCTGCCCCCAAATTATAAAATCTATATATAACCGATATTATAATATGCACCCTTATTATGGGAAAGCTCAGTGCATAAAACGGATTTCAAACATCAGTTGAATCCGTCATTCGATCCATAGATCGAACAATTTATACCATGCCCTCGTATATTTCTGTACCGGTTTGCCTCGGTGCATAAAACGGTTCAGTCTTGGTGCATGAGACGGATTTCAAACATCAGTTCAATCCGTCATTCGATCACTTGATCGGACCCCTAAAAATTCCACATTTTCTTCTATGCCGCCGTATATATCTGTACCAATTAGCCTCGGTGCATAAAACGGATTTCAAACATCAGTTCAATCCGGCAGGCATTTCACATTTTACGTTATATTCATTTAAGTGGCATCACTCGTTTGTACCGACACGGAACAAGGACCTTCTGTGAAATTCGAACAAGGAACTGTTATGTCTCACACACAAAAACGTTGTGATCTCATATGCAGACTAATAAAGTATGTTGCAGATGTGCGTCTGCATAAGGAAGTGGATAGATATCTTTTGTAGAATCCTTCCCTCCGGTTCATGTTCTCTTTATCTGTGAAGCAGAATGGACAACCAAGATATCTTCCGTGTTGGAAGTACCCCTTTTACATTTTACTTTGTATTCTGTGTCTTTTAATTTGCAAAGTGGAATAAGTTCTAAATAGACATTCACAACCATATCTGAGCAGAATCAGGGACCTCTTTTTAAAGAAACATAGTTTCTTCCGGGATTCGAACTCTGGGTCTCCAGCAACATTCATAACCATGCCTGAGTGGGATTCGAATCCAGGTTTTAATGTAAACATAGTTCATTCCGGGATTCGAACCAGGAGTAACAATCATGCCTGGCTGGGTTTCGAATCCAGTACTTCGTTTATCAAATACCTGCGCAGAATCAGGGACCTCTTTTATGGAAACAGTTAATTTCTGGATTCGAACACTGGGTTTCCGGCAACTTTTATGGAAACATAGTTAACTCCTGGATTCGAACCCTGGGTTTCCGGCAACATTCGTAACCATGCCTGAGAGGGATTCGAATCCAGGTTTTTATGCAGACATAGCTAATTCAGGGATTCGAACCGGGGGTAACACTAATTTCTGGCAGGGTTTCGAATCCTTTTCCTTTTTTTTCATCAAAACGGGATTTGTACCCAGCGTCTTCGGCATTCTAACACAATACTACTTATATAGAAACACAAAGTTTTCTGTACAAAATGTTTTTATTAACACATTGAAATTTTATAGAAACTTCACAAGTTTATATATATATATATATATATATATATATATATATATATATATATATATATTTATATATACACACACACGAACTCTTTTTATTATTTCAACTCATACTACAGGTTTTCGAATATTTTTTATACATTTTTTGTTAAACTACTGGTATGTACAGTCACGGACCCGGATTTGAACCAGGGTCTCGGGCAGAAGTACCAACCATACCTGCGTGGGTTTCGAATCCGGTACGTCTTTCATCAAAACATAATTAATTTCAGGATTTGTGCCCTCTATAGAAACATCGCAGGTTTTATTTTACAAAAATGGTTACCTACAGATGTCTGTTTATCGACACGGTGAACATCTATAGAAGTGTTATAAGTTGCTTTTACTAAAATGTCCGCAATATGTCCTATATTTATTTTCTATATATAACATGCCAGTTTTAGATGTTAGTGTATCAGTATGTGTTAGTTACTCGTCCAGTTTTCTTTTTTTCAGCATCTCCATCATTCGTTCATGCATATTTTCCCCTGTTTCTTCTGTCTTCTTATTTTTAGCCTTCTGATTTCTCACATCTTTAAATACATCCATCAATTCGAAACATATTTTTAAAGACAGATGGGAGGGTACATATTGCGCTTTTTGGATATTTTCTATAAAATCTCCAAACACTGGCGCATTTTGTTTTTTTGTCAACAATGTAAGTAAATATTTTGACCAAACAGTCCATAGATACCTCGATATCTTTACATGTCTCTTCTATTTTTGCCAATAACTCTTCCGCCAGTCCATTTTCTTCACAAAAATTCACATAATTTGCGACGTGTCTTTCAACCTGTCTTCCGTGTATTTTACTTCACAAGCTTCTTCTTTCTTCCGGACCTGCTGTCGTCTCCTTAATATCGCCATGCACCAAACTTAATCCAAGGGTGAGTGTCGACATCTGAAAATATACACAAATTATGTTAGATATATATTGTGTGTACTCAGTGATTACAGTTATACATTTTTTGTTTCAGAACCGGCGGCTGGGTCTTTTCGAGGCCTTCCTCAATTATACATCGAGCGAAGGAATGGAGCATGAGTCTGAGTGGCTACAGGCAGCAATCCATGTATTCCGAGCGACGACAGAGGGAATCGATATGGAGCACCTTCGTCTGGCTGATTAATTGCGGGTTTCGCGCAATGTCTGGCGGAGACATTCGTTCAGATGTTCGCGAAACATAACCAATTCCTCGACAGACGAAGACAGACTGAGCAGAAACTGGAGGCGGAGGTCGGCGCAATCCTGGCAACGTGATTATTATTATTTTCTTCATTATATTTATTCGGTACTAATTCTGTAATTTTTTTCAGATTTATATGTACCATCTATGAAAACCATTTGTACTAATTCCGTAGTTTTTTCAGACCTATATGTAACTATACTATATTATTCTCACTACATCGTTTTCTTTGCAGGTTCCGTCGTACCTACCAGGAACATACCAGGCAGTTTTTCCAACTACTGCCAGAGCCCCTTCTAGCGTTTGAAAGAGCTCGTAATGCTGCGCCGCCCCCGGCCATTGCTGCTGCTGCTACACCTCCACCAGCCCCTCCTCTTGCTGCTACATCCCCCGTCATCGATATCGGTGAGGAAGTTACTGCTTTGGCTGCTGCTATAGCACAGCCTCCCGTCATCGATATCGCTGATGTCATCAATATCGGTGAGGAAGCCGGTGCTTTAACTGTTGCTATCGCATCGTCTCCCGTCATCGATATCGCTGACGAGGAAGATGATGTTGCAGATCTACAATAAATACAGGTAATTTTTTCTTTTCTCGCCTATTTACTCTGCTTCTTACACTTCCAAAGTATCTGTTTCTGCAACTATTTCTGGAAACTGCGACTCTCAAATTGATCCTCTAGCTTACCAATACTGGAAAGAAACAGTTATTTCCGTCTGAGATTCGGGTGGCTTGAAGAATGGACGGAAAATTCCGCCATCTGTTCAACATCTAATATAGGACCTTTTATGTCTAGCGTCTCACCCATTGACTCATCCAACCTTATATCACATCTGAACCACTGCAATACTTCAGCCATCTTCAGCACAGATTCTGTATATGTTTTACAAAATTCGTGCATCAGTGCCGTGACATCGTTGCTCTCAACAACCATATATTTTTGATGGCAACCTACCCGGTACAACTCGAGAATTTCCACATTCAGAAACTCGCCCAGATTCTCATACTACACCAATTCCAAATTCGACGTGTCCATGCGTTGTTTCTTGTCTGGCATCATGATATATTTTCAAGCCAGGCAGTATGGAGACACATGCAGATGCGTCACATCCACATGTTCGGAATTTAATTCCGATTCCGTCTCCATACACAGACATTCTAGTGGGGCGATTCCCGACGCTACAATAAAAGGTCCTGCACGGTATCTTTTACAGCTATCGCACTCGCTACCCGGTTACTCCTGGCACGAAGAGGTACATGTCCCTAAACAGGTGCTCTCTCAAACCGGTAACGTGTCTCGCATAAACCACTTTTCCGATCGTTAATGCAGTACATGTCGTCGCACTGCATCACACACTCATCAGGCAAATTTATATCATAAAATGTTATCAGAAGGGATTCCCTGTATCTAACAGGGATATCGAATATTAGCAATTTAGAATGTATACTCGCCGATATTCTTTTTTTGTAACTTTCTGGTTCTTTCGATGCAGAAACTGTTACTGGATATGCGAGACACGTTGTCAGGCCTGGAAAGCACTCCGTATACCCGTACATATGATTGATGTCAACTCTACGTTCCCGTTTCCTCGCACCACCACCGATATTGTCTATCCCGCCATCTTTAATCTCGTCATATTCATGCTGTTCATTGTTTTTAGCTTCCCACATTGTCCGAAATTGTTGTTCCGTCAGATATTTCGGAACGTCTACATATGTTTTTTTCTTCTCTTATCTCCAATTCCGTCGGCGATCCTGACATTATCGGTGATTGTGGAGGCGACGGTAGCTGGCGCAAACTACATGCTGGGTCAATCTGCGGCGGTCGATCAGAGGACTTCCTACCGATCGTAACACTCACAAGTTTCACCAGCCATGATATTACACCCATACCCACATTTCAGTTACTTCACCTCGATACCTGCTCGGACAGATGGTGATCCTAACAGTCTTTCTGCGTCGGCACGAATAGCTGCTATTCTCTGTACAAGGTAACTTTGCAGGCAACAAAGATTCCTATATTTGCTGTTCTGTTCCAGGTGATAGAAAGCTCTGCTGCTTCGACAACTGAGATGCTGATTTTGGTAACCTCGCAGTCAGCTAATCCTTTATATACCTCCCTTCCGATCTACGTCATCGATACAAATTGCTTGCATTCGTTCCCGCAAAGCGTCCAACACCCACGTTCCTCTCCTATTTTCTTCCTGTCCTGGTACACTATACACAGTCACCTCTTTGGCGAAACTTACTTTTCTTTACTTCTAGACTCTCCGACTCCTCTTTCTCTTTTTCCTGTCCTTCCTCCATCATATCCTACCCGACACACACTTTTTATTCTTCTTTTATTCAACAGTCATTCTGAGAATTTCATAACCCTCTCCTTAATCACCAGGCACATTACCATTCCATACACCCTACATCCATCCCAACAAACACGCCACACATATCGCTCAACAGTTCCACGAATTCCATAACACTCACACACCATCTGCTCTCATCCATTAACAACCCGGAAAACCCATCCATCACCATCCCAAAACCTTATCTCCATCCTAATTTATCACCATCCCGACAAACACACCACACACTCAACCGTTCAAAGAATTCTGAAACAGACAAGCACCCTCTGTTCTCATCCATTAACAGTCTGCAAACCTTATCTCCATCCCGACAGACACGCCACACTCCCCGTTTCAAGAATTCCATAACAGTCACACACCATCTGCTCTCATCCATTAACAACCCGGAAAACCCATCCATCACCATCCCAAAACCTTATCTGGTGGCTGTGTAGCAGCAGCAGCAATGGCCGGGGGCGGCGCAGCATTACGAGCTCTTTCAAACGCTAGAAGGGGCTCTGGCAGTAGTTGGAAAAACTGCCTGGTATGTTCCTGGTAGGTACGACGGAACCTGCAAAGAAAACGATGTAGTGAGAATAATATAGTATAGTTACATATAGGTCTGAAAAAACTACGGAATTAGTACAAATGGTTTTCATAGATGGTACATATAAATCTGCAAACCTTATCTCCATCCCGACAGACACGCCACACTCCCCGTTTCAAGAATTCCATAACAGTCACACCATCTGTTCTTACAATTCCCAGAACAACATCACGCTCTCAACCGTCACTAGTGACACCGTCACCCTCTCTTCCTCCTCTCTAATAACCAATCCAAACACGCCTCACAAAATAATCCACACCCATTTTATGACATTACACCAATCAAAACAAACCAACCCATGACGTCATCACTCAAAACAATACCCTTGCTTACCCCCACACCTACATCATCAATTCATATTTGATCGATCTTTCCCAATGAATTGATTTATCGACCCCAACGCAGGTACATACCTCCTCAAGAACATCAATTATATTATCAACTAAAGTATACACTGCCTCGGTCGTACTTTTATTAGGCCTAAATCCAAATTGTTTATTAGTAAGTAGATAATTATTTTCAAAATAATCTGATAATTGTTTATATAATAATTTCTCATATATTTTAAAGAATATTGGAACTCGTGTTCATTTACCATATGTAATGCTGCGTAAGTATACCAGAAAGAGTTTAATGAAATAACAATAGAATCCAAATACTAATTGCATTTTAACTCCTACACTCGTAAATGCATCACAAAACATTATTATATAAAAACATGAGCTATGTACAAAGGTTTAACACGAAATAACACAATTTACGCCATCTCAATAAGTAAGCCTAAGTCGAGATTATATGTAGATTTCGGAGAGAAACATCAGGCGATACGCGACACTCGATAGACGACAAAAGATAGGAGCCCGTTCATTCAATTGAAGCATTCAGACCGAAGCGACAGGCGACAAACGACAAGTGTCTCTTGGCAACCGACTCTCAGAAATGAATGCATTTTTTTAACCGAAGCGACACGACAAATTGCATGTGTCGCTCGCGTGTCACTCGGACTGGGACATTTCCCCAATACGATACATAGTGTCGCTTCGGTGTGTTTCTCGCGCATCTGTGACACTTTTGCGACATTTGCTTTGGTGAGAATTCACACCCAAGCGGCAGGCGACGCGTGTCGCTCGGACCGGGCCATTTCCTTAATACAGTTCATCGTGTCGCCTCGGTTTGTTGGTGGCGCATGCACAGTTTTTTTTTTTTTTTTCAGCAGATTGAAGGGGCTCGTGTCGCTTGTGATCTCAAATAATGGAGTTTTCAGATATATGTACACGCGAGTCGTGTTGCGTTGGAACGAGCAAGCCAACGTTTATACCTGCCTTAGCGGCAAACCAGGCCGCACAAAGCTACATTGGTAAAACCCTTAAGCGACATGTCGTGTCGCTTATTTCTCCTGTGTAAATTCTCAGGTGCTCGCGCGACACATGCCGCTTGGGAACGAGCCTATCAACAACAACGTTTCACACCATAGAGGCGTGACAGGTCGCACTAGCCTGCCTTCGATTCGTGAAATCCTTAAGCTACACATGCCGCGTGTCACATTTCGGTGTAAAATCTCCCTAAAAGCAAGCATTCACCGCGCATGCGCTACAAAGAGTCTGAGGCGACACGATAAACACTATTGGGAAAATGGACCAGTCTGAGTGACACATGCAGCTTGCCGTGTCGCATCGGTTCGAAAAGTTGAATTGATTTCTGAGGGTTCACTTCCAAGCGACACGTGCTGCTTGTCCCTTGGTCTGAATAGAGAGGTTTCATACCGAAACAACAAGCGATACGTGCCGCTTTGAGGTTTTCACCAGTGCAGGCTTGTGCACTCTGTCATACAGGTAAGTCAGGTGTAAACGTTGGCTTGCTCGTTCCGATGCGACATTAGTCGCGTGTACATTAGATCTGAAAACTCCATTACTTGAGGCCCCAATCGACACGGGCTCCTTCAGTCTATAGCAAGAACATTAAACGTGCGATACGATGGACGGTATTAAGAAAACAGCCAGTCCGAGCGACACGTGCAGCTTGGCGTGTCGCTTCGGTTCGGAAGGTCTCATTTATTTCCGATGGTTGGTTTCCAAGCGACACGTCTCTCCTTTTCCATGTCTGAAGTCTCTCTTTGTTCGTTCAATGAATTTACATTTCACAAAGTTCTCAACACGTATAAACATTTGCAATAGTTACCTTTATGAAACATACGAACGATTTTCGCTAATCCGATATATCACAATTTTGAATTTAAAATTATATATGATTATAATGATCACCTCAATTGTAATAATATTATCAACACTACTTTAAAAAAAACAATCACAACTTCCGATATTACTTATTAACAACTAATTTTTAAGGTGGCAGAGAAGTGCATTGAATTTAAGCTTCAAATAGGAAGATAATATTTAACTCTTTTTTATTTGATGTTCAATAATTTTTTATATATACCGTTAATAATAATAATAAAACCACTAATAAAATCACAACAGAAATTCGTGTATAATAAATGTAAATATGTTGTAAGTATGTTTATTTGGGGACCTCTCAATTCCTTCTTTTTTAAGAAACATTTCTTGCCACTTTTATTGTTGCATCCGAGAGCTGCGCACAGAGGCATAGCTTCTTATTTATTATCTACTCGCAGTGTCACTGAAATGTACATATAGTATATTCTATAAACGAACATTCCACGCTCAAATCCCTACTTCCACCACTGTATCAGCTGTAACTGTCGCACATCCCAAGATGGTGATTTCACCTCACCCCCTTCCCCTTTCGGCTTCATTCCCCTCGAACAAAAAACACGCTTGCGCTCTCCCTATTCCCTTCTAGCTCCAAGAAATGCTTTGGTGTAAAACTGTAAAGCACTGTCTATTATAAGATTTTTGGAAGCATTTACGTAGCATTTATGCTAGCAAAAATGTTAATGGAAATGCTCTCGTCTAAAGCCGGCTTAAGCGGGCCATCCATTTGCAAGGAAGCTTGCATGCTTTTCTCCCGCTCAAGGTCGCTGACCCTCGCGCCAGTCATGAGAACGGTTTTTGCTATCCCAACCAGGTGGGAAAGTGGATGGGGGGAGGGGGTTGCGGGTTAGGTCAAGTTCCAATATCTCCAGTTTTCCACAATATTCAGGCATTCCAAACGTTTGGAAGTTTTTCACCAGTCTGGCAAATTCGCGCGTGCACAAAGCTTGCTTGGCGGCTTGGGGGGAATTTTCTGTATTGGTATTTAAGTATTTATGCATACTTTTTTACCAAGCGCGGATCCACGGGGAGGGCGGTCGCCCCTCCCAAATAAAAAGCTTAAGCTAGGTTTTTCCATACATTATATTTAATTTACATTTCATTTGCATGTCAGTATTATACAGTAAGCTGCCCTGTATTTCATTGGTGTAATCATTATAAATAAGTTTTAGTTGTTATGAATATTTTATAAATATTGTAATACCGAATTTCAGTTATTATAATTATTAATTATTTGTTCCCAAGCTTGTATTGGGGATGTATGCTAAGAATATACATTCTAAATCAAAATTATAAAAATAAGTAAATAACGATCCTAATGCTATATGCATATTTTTACATTCTTACATCAACAGGGGCGACATGATTCTATAGAAGAGGTCCTTTTTTTTTTCATTTCCCCATTTCTATTCGCATCTTTATCTAATTACTAATTAGTGTTATCACAGTAATGGAAATATATAATACTGATTGAGAAAATTAATAAGCATCCTTTACTTATCCAAGATTCGGACCCAGTACCCTTGTTTTCAGCTGTGCGCGTTAATCCTTGTAGACCACGGGGCAAGGCGTGGATACCCCTCCCACACAAATTTTCATGTTTATTAACATTTAAAATGGTAGAGGAAATTTTTAAAACCCTTTTGGAACCTAATGTTCATGTCCTGTCCTCCACCCTCTTCCAAAAGTTAAGCCCAAGTTTCACTGGTGACGGAACCTAGAGGGGGAATTATGTTAATTTCATGAAATGCATGAAGGATAAATTAATTCCTCTCGAAATATATTTCTAGATACGTGATTGCAAGCTTCGTCATTGTGTGAACAGTTTTTGTAATTTTCTGTGCAATTCTCACTGCAAAAAAACAGAATCTATAATTTCTTTTCTTTTAAAAAAGAGCGCGATATAAAATAACATTGAAACAAGCGACTCTGTGTTTTGTAAGGATAGGAGCCAGGTTTTGCCGCGAGAAATTGGCCGAATGCAATGGATGGGCGAAGCCAAGAAAACGGAACGAGAAATGGGTGACCTTGATTTTCCAGCTGCAAGTGTGCAACTGTTTGACTCTAGCTTTTGGCAAATCGCAGCGGATCGCCAACGACAAGGGAGCATTTCCCTCTCGTTTTCTTTGTAAATGGATGGCCCGCTTTAAAGGTGGACGAGCAATTTGAAGAATGTTGTAGGATAATTACTGCTTTGGGCTTTTATTAAAAAAGGAAAATTATGAACTAGAGATTGGCTCTAAAAGAATATGGTAATCAATGCGTACCGAACAAACTTTTTAACTCGGGTTTGCATTATTCATACATGAGATTCACAGGATTCATTCCCAAAAATGAAAAGTCAAACATTTATTAATACACTTGTAATAATAAGGATTTTCGTTTTCAGTTAATCATATTTGTCAAGTACACTTCTCATCGCTTTGCATAAATACCTAAATATTAATGAACTGAACACGAATGCACTGCACGTCATCTCTTTACTTTTTTTTTATCGAACGGACAAACTATGGGCTCTATTCGTCAGATGTTTATATTTCTGTGCTTTCTTGGAGCTGGCGGGGACTGCACTTCCAGTTTTGAAAAGAATAACATTGAATTCAATAGTGTAAAGGCAGTGTCTTCGGAAAAGGCGACAATATTTGTGTTGTTTTTGGTTTCAACATATGAAGCGATTTCCGGTAAATAACTACGTTTATTATCTATAAAATTACCGAAAATCCTACAAGTTTCATCTCTCTGCGTTTTTGACGTAAAACGCTCACGTATTACATGAAAACTTGTGTAGTTCTAAAAATTCACGCTGTGTGGCAGCACCTGTTCTCCCATTCTCGGCCGTTTCTGGTATCACACGATCAGTGGCAAGTGCAAGACAGCAAGTGCGAGACAGCAGTTGCAAGCAGGGGGTGGAACTCTAATGCCGCGAGCTGTGGTCTTCGTGACGTAAGAAATATACATTATTTTCGTTAAAAATTCATTATGTCACCTAAAGAAATGTTCTGCAATGCAGCATATAAGTTAGCAATGTAAAAAATTGCGAAATATATCATTGATAGGTGTCTCCGGTATAGTAAAGTAGTACCTCTTGGACTACATAAGTATTCGTGAAGCTGCCGCGGAAGCAAGGAGAAACGTCGGTGCAAATTACGAGAACATCATTTGAGCTGCAGTACTAACGTATGAAACTTATTTTCTTGCCAAAAAGTGTGGGCATTATACTTAGTGTTGCAAGTTGTTTATATTACGAATTCAACAGTGCTATAATCAGTGATTTTGGTGAAGGTGTAAAAGTGCTTCAATTCTACCTTTCACAAGTAATTGGCAATTCTTGCGCTGAGAAAAGTAAAAGTTTGCACCAAAAGAATACTGTACAATTTGGGGAGTTGAATTGCGTTTTTCTTAACTTCCGAACAACTCGTGTTATACACAATTTGATTAAAACAAGTGAATCGTCGTAAAAATGCAACTCGTCTAATCGAGACGTGCGACGATTGGTGCATAATCCATTGCTAACGCACGTACGACACCGAAGAAAGTAATTGCCCCTCTTTACATCCACTTTTTCCTAAAAGAGCATCTAATGCATAGCCATTCTTGTACTACCAGTATACAAAAAATGGAATAACTTTTAAGGCTGCGTCTTAAAGCACAGATTATTATTATTATTGAGCAAATTAGAATGAAAGCCAAGTTAGGGACTAAGGTTAAAAATGATAATTGAGAGTGCCGAGTGTTGAACACCCGTGTGTTTAATAGGATTTTTCTTGCTGAGCGAGAATATAATTCGGTTTTAAGAAAAGGTATAAATGCCATGTTTCTTAGTTTTTTGAAGTACGCCAAAGAGAATTAACTTTTTTACTATTGTAAAAATTGCATTTGTTTAATTGAAAACGCAATGCGTTGTTTAATGCAAAAACTGGATCCTATTCAGGTTGTTGAAGATTGTTGATTGTAAATTTAACATTGTTGATCCTCAAGAGGTAAAACTCCAGGATTGTTGCTTGGTTATCGTAGGTAAACTGTAAGGTAGAAATTTATGACACGAATGCATGTTTGTCATCGGACATTGTCGTTTGTAAAAAAGAATTATTCTAAGTTATTGTTACAATTATAATCTTGTTGTTGGAAGATAAATGCATTCATGAATAAATTTGTTATTGACATTAAAAAGAGTCACGAGTACAGTAATTTAACCTTGCTTAACCAATACTAAGTCTGGCCTATTTTATAAGTGTGCATATATTTATGTATGTGTAGATACTTGGTTGATAAACAATGCTGAATGAAATTTAGTTGTAAGGAACAACAGTAGACGCATGCGCAATTTTGAAATTCTTGTCGTGTCACTTATTTTGCAGGTGTGCGTAAAACCTATATGTGAACTCAAGAGTAAGGTATCTCTCCTTGTGCAAAATTGAAATTTAGATGTTCTGCTGTATTTGGAAATACGATTTTTGGGCCCGGTCAAACAAAGTTAATACTGACGTGCTGTGAACAACACGGCAAATACGTCACGAAGCTTCCCCTTTATTTTTCAGTAATTTTGTACGGTCTTGCTAGTAATACTTTTCGATCACGGCCTCGAACTATTTTGTAATTTGGTAGCAATGTTATTATTATTTTTATCCTAGCAAGTTAACCGTTACACATGAGATAGGGAACAAACAATTGTTCTCAGGTATCTATGCATCGTTTCTGGACAGACCCGATATTCAAAGATCAGTGGATTTAGGCAGTAAAGCGAAAAGATTGGACACAAACACGAGGGAGTAGACTCTGCAGTCGGCACTTTATCAAATCAAATGAAAATATTTTACGTGTTTCGAAAATTATAATTGTCTAACGGACATGTGTTGACTACATTTAAAAGTTGGAACTATTTATAATCATGTTATAACGCACTTGCCTTTTGGGTGTTGATAAGCGCTCTCTCCATTGGCGTCGGTAAGTCGGTCGACCACTCCACTCCCCCCTCTGGAAATTGGCATCCTTCATTTCAAGTTGCAAAAAAGCAGGAAGTTTGTTACGTTTATTGTTAATAACAGAAATAAAATTAACTTGGTTAGTATTCGAACGGAGTAATCAATGTAAAATATGCATTAGATCGAAAAAATGAGTGAAAAATATAGGAACCAGGATATTTTTTCATATTATACCATTTAATTCATAGAATAAATGGTTCCACAGTTTTCAGAACTAAAAAAAATATAATTTTAGACGAGGTCAACACAATATAAATTTTCTGAGTATTTTCTCTAACTTCTAAAGTTATTTCTTGAACGACACTTGTAAAAGTTAATAACAAAATACAATAACTGTGTATTTCAGTATAGTAACTATGAAATGTAAAAGTATAAATGTAAAATAGTTGTGCTGGATATTCACTCGGCTTGTGGATCGAATAGCAATAAACCATTTCTAACTTCCAAAGTCCTTTCTTGAACGACACTTGCAAAAGCTAATAACAAAATACAATTACTGTGTATTTCAGTATAGTAACTATGAAATGTAAAAGTATAAATGGAAAATAGTTGTGCTGGATATTCACTTGGCTTGTGGATCGAATATGAATTAACCAGGGCCGGCGGAAAGGGGGGGGGGCGAACAGTGCCACCGCCAAGAGCGGCAAATTTTTAGGGCGGCAAACTTTGAAGAGAGGAAAAATAAGCCTATTGAAAACTTGGAAGTTAATATACGCCAGCCTCCCGTTTTGAAGGAACATATCAGTAGTCTCACAGATTCGATGCCTTAACTCCGTTCAGATATCAAGTGGAAGAGGTCTGTGATGCGCTCCTTCAAAAAATTGGCGATAATAAAACTGCCCAAATGGTCGCACATGAGGTTCAGTGTATTGTAAACCAGTTGTGTGGCTATCTCCTTTGCTTACTAGTTATCTGGTATGACTTTTTACTGTAAACCGACGGGTTCAATGGGAAGCAATTAAAGTAAAAGGCATACTAATTAATTAAATAATGTCAAGGATAACTGCACTCAAGCCATAAGGAATAATAATAATTTCATAATAAATATGGTCTCAGGGATCGTGTTTTTGCAGTTGAACTTTTGAAGCGAGGTAAATTTGTTTATACAGTTACATTATTCAATCCTGTAAATTACCTAACACAAAAATATAGGTTTGAAATCAATGTAATTAAATAAAATCAATTCACGTTATACAAGCTGCCCTCTTACACACAAATCACACACCCACTCACACATTCATCGGCAGATAACACAATACTACTTCTACTACAAATACTTTTACTTTCCTGGAATAATATCATTGTTTAGCTTTCAGTTAAATACTGTGGTCAGCAACTTTTCTTACTCAAAACAATGTGATTGTAAAGACTGATAATTACATTTACAATTACTCAAATGATTATTACTTATTTAGGGTTTGGATGAATTATAACGTTACTTTCTCAGTTCCTAATGAATCATTACGGCGAAATGTTAGTATGCGAAGTAGAGAATGTTTATGTCTTTTTGGCTACGGAATATTGTGTTATCCAATATTTAGAATCACGCGCCGATATTCTGGATCGATATCTGACGTCCATAAAAATGCTTTTCTTACCTTACGGCTGGACTTGGGTCATTGCTACCTGGGATGTCATCTCCGACGAACACTCGATTAACGGGATCACTTTCACTTCCAGATATTAACGTACGGTTGTCAACCAGCATTCCTTTCTCTGGTGTAATATTAATTGAAGCCAGGAGATTCCGTTCGCACAACAATGGATTGGCATCTCAACAATGGATTGGCATCTCAACAATGGATTGGCATCTCAACAACGGATTGGAATCTCAACAACGGATTGGAATCTCAACAACGGATTGGCATCTCAACAATGATTGTGATCTCCATAATTATTCAGGCCTTGGGTAACATCAGATCAGTCGTTCTCTTGAGGTGGTTCAGACTTCTGCAACAGTCTCGTATGCTGATGTATCAACACGGTAAATTTTACTTTAAAACAACACTTGAATGCAGTTTGATTTCAGGCTACTATTACGGATCAAAGTTACACTTCCACTGTTCACGATATCTCACACATTGAAATCAGAGTTCACATGTTTACGAATGGGCGGTTAGCATCAAAGAGTTCGGGCAGCGTTTCTAAGATGTTATGCAATTATCGGGCTATAATTTATCACGGCGGTAATCAAATTCTCGCGACGACAGATGGAATTTTGTCGCAGACGTAGCCGCGATCGGAAGGGGCAAAAACTACTTGCGACTCTTTAGCGTTCTACTCGCCCATACTGTGGCTGTTCAACGTGTCGAAAACTAACAAAGACACTTTCGCGAAATCAACTAGCGCGGATGCGCTCCGAACGAATATTCAACCAGCACTGTGTCTCTTTCAGCCTCGCGCGGAGCCTCTATGATTAAGTCCTTTTCTACTTTCTCTCCAGAAAAACAGCGGGGAATGCTACCTTCTCCTTCGTCCTTTTGTCATTTTCCGTGCTTTTGATCCTCAATTACGGCCTTATCCTTCACTCGATTTTTATTAAACTTCGGAATCATGACTTTTAGAATGTGTTTGACCATGGTCTTGAATTTCTGCTCAATCGGTCCACTAGATCCAAAGTTCCTTTTTTCGTTAATGTCCATAACAACTTATACAACTGCTGTTTCCCGGACGATTCGTTGTGACCAAATGCAACATTAAACATCCACTTGTACCTTTCCTTAGTACCTACCTTATAGTAAGTGTAGAATTATACTGAATAAGTTTGTTAATTGGTTTAATTTAATCTATAATTATTTTAATCAGATTTGTTAATCTGTTATGCGTGATTTTCCGTTATATTACTCCACGTTATGTAATGAGCAAATGTCTTGAAAACATTAATCTACGATGTGTTAGATCAGTGGTTTCCAACTTCAAAAGGTTCGAGGGCCAAAATTATATCCAGCAGTTGATTGGCGGGCCGCATTTTGGGGGAGGGGGATTAAAAAATACAAAAATTGTAAGTACTGAACTGAGAACGTAGTACTTACTTTCGCATGACCTACATTTCTAAAATGAGGCATTAAGAACAATGGAATCACAAATCAAAATTGTATAATTACAATTTATTTCACAAAAACCCAATACTTATGGATGAATTGAAAGAAATGAAAAACACACCATTCAAATAAGAATCCTTCATAGTAAGTGTTCAATGTGAAAATTGAGGCCGATCTGCTTCTTTTATTAAAGTTGGAATGTCCACTTCAATTTCTGTATTTGAAAGTCTCAGAAGGTGAAGCAGTGAAGAATCTACCAATCGACTTCTGTAGCGGTTCTTGATAAACTTCATTGAAGAAAAAACCCTTTCACACGTGTATGTGCTGCCGAACATCCATGTCATTCTTTGTCCAAAACTACGAAGGTTTGGAAAGCGTTCGTTTGAAAGGTATTTGAAAAACTCTGGCCCCTTTTCTTGGCTAGTTTGAAGGAACACATCGCCTTGCAAATCACACAATTCAAGTTGAAGAGAAGCTTCTTGTTCTTCGATGTTAACGCCAAGAGGATTGCTAAATAGCTGGATGCTGCTTTAAGTTCTTCAAAATCTTTAATCTGGAGTCAAACTCATCCATTATTTCTTAGATATTTGCACTGAATTAAAAAAAAAATCCAGTGTTTCTTCATCATCTGCTGGCCGCCGACAGCTTGGAAAATGGACCAGGTTATTCCTCTCCAAACTAACGTTGAAAATCTTCAGTTTATTACGAAACCCATCTCTTTCCCATTAAATCTGACACCAGCTGGTTTCTTTCCTGCAGTTTCAAGTTCAGTTCGTTCAGATGACCTGTGATATCTGTTATAAACGCCAGTTGTTTAAGGAAGTCCATACTCTGAAACTGTTCCTTCAGTAAAAATAGAACGTATTTTAATAAAAATACATAAAATTAATGTATTTTGCAAACTGGCTTCGCGGGCGCAAAAGAAGGCATTGCGGGCCGCCAGTTGGAAACCCCTGTGTTAGATGATTTCTTGCAAACATATTAGCGCTTTAAAAAACTGGAGTGATGAAAAATTTCAAAGTTTCTTAGACGCCACTTGGCAGCCTGGCTAGGCCTCCCTCGCTCCACTAGTGGAGGCGTCGGGGGGCGGCAACCTGAATATCCCGGTTGATGAGAAAAAATGGCATCGTATTTAGATATAGATGATCCAAAGATAGGCAACACTCTACAGAGCCGAAATCAAAAGAAGTAGTAGTTTCAATATGATAAAAGTGATTTGAGACCTTCAACTGATAAAGGGTCATGATTTTGCACCTAATGTGAGTGTAGAACTTCAAATTTATTAACTTTGTCGGTAACCGTGGAAAGTGGCGAACGAAGTTTCTTTTGGAAATTAAAGCTAATAAAAATACTATCTTCGGTCAATTATGTCTGAAACACGCTTGTTTCCATTTTATTCAAGATAGCATTATGCGAAAAAGAATATTACATGCAAGGTAAAGGTAAAGTTCCCCGTGCATATAGCACCATGTCACGAAGGCACATTTAGGGGATGTGGGGGTAGGACCACACATATTCTCGATCTCGGCCATTTTGGAGATGATGTGATCAGCACAACTCTCCGGCCGCCTTTACCTCCCAGGGTTTCCCCCAGATACCCATTAATTTGAGGCTGGGTGAATCCCAGAACCGCTTTATGACAACGCAGGAAAGAATTCAGACCTTAGATCAGCCACATTTTAAAAATCCAATCATATATCACAGACCTACAATGGTAAAAATATGAAGTCTAGGCTTCTTTTCTTTCCTAATACTTGTTACTTAAGATATAGGTTTGAGAGAGAGAGAGAGAGAGAGAGAGAGAGAGAGAGAGAAAGAGAGTTCTCATAAAATATAATAATAATATGAAATTAGTGTCGCATTTTTTAAACATTAACTGTGGTCAAGCGAGATATCCTTTTGTGCTTAGTATTGAAATAGCGTAACAAGTCTCATTATTTATTTTATATTTTGATGCTTTACTCAGGAATATATTGATTTTCAATTTCCCGTTGCTGCGTAATGACGGGGCGAGGGGGAGCGGCGAGCGGCGAGCGGAATGTCACCAGCGCCAAGGGCGGCAAAATGACTAGCGCCGGCCCTGCAATAAACAACAACAATAATAAATAAATTCGAATAAAATGTATTTAATTCGGTATTATTAGTGTATAACAATAGTTTTAACCGTAGTGATTATTATTTCTTTTACTGTTGTGATCGAAGTATTTCAATTTTTAGAATTAATGTAAGCCTCATTTCAACCTGGAGAAGTCTCTTCAAAAACGAAACTGATGGTAGAAGATCAACGTTGCATTGGAAAATATTAGTATTGTTTCTTATATTTACATCCAAACGATCCAGGAAATTGCCAATCTTTTCCAGGCACCTCCGTTTATCTACATCGCTCAAAAGTTTCAAGTGATCAATTTTGTTTCCGATCTTTTATAAGAAAATAAGCTCGGTGACGATCTGTATTCTACTTGTTTACATTGGAAAATTCACCAAACCGGAAGTTCTTTCCCCGCCATCAATAATCGAAATGCCTGATCGATATTTTTTTGTTTACTCACGGATAACCCCCATAACATGTCATAAACAGCTAGCACTCGGAAACCAGACCAATCTGTGCAACATACCACAGATTCCACATACAAAAAACGCTCATTTGCAAACTCGCAGATTAGCTTCACATGGCCATACTTTGCTCTGATTGCCTGTTCCACAGAATCCAGTAGAGGAAAGCTAGTAGCAATAACAACATGTTCTATTCCCTAGGGGTGTGCGGGACAGAATTTTTTGGGTCGGGACGGGAAATTTTTTAAATCCCGACATTCGGGACGGGGAAAATTCGCCATTTCCCGACAAAGTTGGGAAATTTTCTGGAGGGGAAATGTTAAAAATTTCCCGAAGCTCTGCAGGGCAATTCACGAAAATGACTAAAAAATCGAGTCCACAACGATGTAGTAGTTTTTAGTAGTAAATAGTAAAAGATGTAGTAATGTGCGATTCACGAAACCGTCTACTAAGAATCGACTATTTCTTTAATTGTGTACAGCGCACGGCTACAAGAAATATGGTAAACTTGGCAAAACTAAGCAATATCTATTTAAAGAATCGATTTTTTTCGATTGTTGTGCTATTCCCTTGACATTATCGATGCATGTCGTACTTCGAGATTCCGAGAGTTGTTTGTTTACGCAGAATGCACAGAAAGCTAGTTTAGTTTGTTAAAACTGCGAATGTACGCGTAACCGTAAAGTAATTTCTATAAAATGTAAATACTCGTTGAATTAAAGCAATTATGTGTAAATAAACTAAATTTAATAACAGATGTTATGTTTTACCTTCTACTGTATGTCACTGTTGAAACATATGCGGCAGAACTAAGGAATACTATTTTTGTTATGTTGCAATTGAATGATCCAAAATGTAAAGGCAGCTGATTTTTCATGCTTTCCCATTATTATATATAATGCAGGGAGTAAGAAAGCATTAAATTCTCCACCCACTGTATATCTCCTGAAAACTCAATTTTCTTATTTTTACAAATGTCCAATTTTTAGGAACGTCTACGTTTCCTTAACTTGTTCAAACCACTGAAGGTAAGATTAACGTTGCGAGTTTCATATGAACTGTTTCTCTTTACTCAACTTTATGCACAAATAGCCCTGCTGAAAATTCTGTGCACTGTTTTCAGCTGGTCGATGGGTGGTTTGAAACATGTAATGTGTTCACATTATCAAACAGATGTAAATAAAATTTGTTAATAAGGAGGAATGAAATGTTATACGTATTTGCAGCCATCATCTTATGCTAAGCACAATACATACACATTAAATATAATACTAAAGAAATGATTTACACTTTTAGTGTATCTTCTGTACTATTTTCAGTACATCAACAGGTGTTTTGAAACATCTACTGTGTTTAGATTTTCAAGCAGATATGAAAACAAATTGTTTATCATGAAGAATGACAATTTATATTTACAGCCAATATGTTAAAGAAATGGTATGCGAGTTGTCCATAACAGTTTTAATTTGGTCTGTTCTACACAATGTGAAATTTAAATGAAAATGTAAAAAAAGTGGAGGACAATATGTGCTTCACTTCAACAGAATTCCATTCTTTAAAGCAACATATGATGTGGAATGAAAAAATGAAAAGAGCAATGAACTATTTGCCTACTATTATTTTTGCTCTTGGCTGTACATTATTTCCACTGTAGGTGTTTGGTAGAAAACCATTCAGTTTCAGTAGATTTCCAAGAAAACAGTAGAGTACAATTGCTAACAGTTGTAAATAGAAATTCCCAGCTAATCGGGCCACTATGTACCTCCACTGAGTATCGAACCTAGCAAAGAATCTGAACCATTGGAGTCACTAGCAAAAATTAAGTTCAAGGTTCACGGATTACAAATTTCAATAATTTTTAGGTGGCCGCGGTGGCTCAGTCGGTAACGCGTCTGACTACCATGCTCAAGGTCCCGGGTTCGATCCCCGGCCGGTTCCAATCCGGGAACTTTTCTAACGGTGGAAGCGGCCCCGGCGCCTACCCAGCGTCGAATAACATGGGTACCTGGGGGAAACCCTGGGGGGTAAAGGCGGTCAGGGGCGTGATGCTGATCACATCACCCCCACTCACGACCGGATCAAGAAAGTGTGGGGCGTTACCCCCACACCCCCTATACGCCTTCATGGCGTGCTGCTATGCACAGGGGAACACTTTTCTTTTTTTTACCTTTTTTACCTTTATGAGAACACACTTTTGAATGCCTTTGTGCTCAAAAATTGTTCAAGCCTTGAACTTGGCCAACTTCTAATTGATTAATAAAATATTTGTCATGTTACATGCTACATTTGTACATATGAATTTGATTTCTGACTGAATGCACATACTACGGAAACATAAAAGATAGGCCTACATGTTACTTCTTTTTTCTTTAAGGACGATTTTCATGTCCCATGTTATACTGTATGGAATACTCAGCAGACAGTCATTCATTGTCTGTTGCCAAGAAGATGGACTAGTACTGCTACCACCTGGCAAAAAAACATACATTTGCATTATCTATGAGCAGCTAGTGACAGCAACTTGGAGTATGCTAAAAGCAACAAACCCTGACGTACCTAACCTACTCACACCTGCATCTGAGAGCAGAAATAAATCAAACTTAACCAGCCTAACCTTTTCGGATGTTTATTTTTGCTATCAGATGCATATGCGAGTAGGTTTGGTGTTTTTATCATGTAACACCAAGCTGCTATAGTAGCTGTTAGTTGCTCATGTATTATCTATGCATAAAACCAGTGACCAGAACGCTACATTTTAAAAGTAGCTTCGCTACAACTACAGCTACTCTTCCAAAATGTAGCTTCGCTACAGCTACAGCTAAATTTACCAAAAAGTAGCTCGGTACGCTACTCCTGTTCGTTACTCGCTACTTCGCTACTTTTTGCGCTACTTCTGCATAAAAAGGAAACTTAAAAACAACGATATGGGTATTAAAAAAAATCCCCTACTACTGGTAAATAGATTCTGTTATTCATTATAATGATTCCAGTCATTTGGTAATTTTGATAGCAATGTTACTTCAGTTACGTATTTTTACTATAGTTTTTGAGAATACCATACCTATGCAAGTGGCATATCAATTCAAATTTGATATATGAATATCGCAATTAGGGTGTTACCCAAATTACATAATTTTTACAATTATACACAAATAAAATTTGGTAGAATTAAGTATGTTCACATAAACATATATTTTTTTAGAATAAATAATTCATTATCATTCTTCCTCGTTCTCACAATTAGCCGAAAGTGGCAGAAAGCAACTATAGATAAGAGAATAATTAAATAAACCATTTATCCTCATTGTCATGATTGAGAGAAGTGGAAGAATAGATGAGGAGGTAAACAAAGGAGGACAAATGAATGGTGGTAGACTATATCAAAGCGTTCGAAGATTAATATGGAATAGGGATGTACCTATGAAATGCAAGAAGGTAATATGTAACACATACTATGTGCCAATAATTACGTATGGAGCAGAAACTTGGACAATGACATAGAGAGACAAAGAAAAGATGCAGGCAGTGGAGATTAATTTTTTAAGGGGTCTTGTGAGGAAGACTAGAAGGGATAGAATGAGAAATGAGGAGATTTGACAGACAGTGGGTGTAGTGAAGCTACAGGACAGAATAGATAAGGCACAGATGAGATGGTTCGGACACATGAAGAGGATGGATGCAGAAAGACTACCAGTAAGAGCTTACAATGCACAAGGAGTGGGAATAAGGCCAAGGGGGAGACTAAGATGTCGGTGGAAAGAGCAGATAGTAGAGAGTGTTAGGAGACAAGATTGGAACACCTTGGAAAGAGAGGAGTTGTCAAAGACCAGGAAAAAAATGGGGAGGCTTGACTTCTATGCCGACCCAGCCAGAGGCAGGAAACAGCTAAGGAGGATGATGATGATGATGCCATGATTAGCAAAAGTTACAGAAAAGTGACGCAAAAGTAGGAGAAATACATAAATTTGAAAACTATGTATATTAACTAAAGAAAATTGTCGTTTCTGCAGGAAAGTCAATAACTTGTACATACTTCTTGCAATATGATAAAATTATTTATTTATTTATTTATCGAACTCAACAGGTACATACCTAATTACAGAGCCCATATGAAGGATACATAGTGAATACAATTACATATATTTCTGTAATATATATATATATATATATATATATATATAATACACACACTTACATAAAAATACATTTAAAATTGTTTTCCTATATATATATATATACACACACACACAATTGATCACATATCATTTCATTAGGAAATTATGTGTTTAAGCTTAGGTCATTGTGTTAATAGTAGCTTTACTGAGGTCCCTTAGGTTCATAGAAAGGATGTCAATGGTGTTATTTTTATTAACAATTTATTGTAACTGGTGCACATTCTCCACAATGGAGATTTATTTTTAATTTCCGATCTAGACTTCTTTATAAGAAAAACTTCGTTCTTGAGTCTAGTTTTCGACGACGGGATTCGAAAATTTATCTGGCAGAGTAGATGTTCAGCATCTACTTCATTATTTAACAACTTCCACAAGAATACTATTTCCTGTAACGTTCTTCTATGACACAGTTTCGTAAACCGACTTTCATATATTAGGTTGTCGTAGTGTTCAAATGTGGGGTAAACTTTCTGAAATTTGTATTTTAAAAATCTAAGAAATCGTGATTGGACTCTTTCAATTGCTTCACTGTACTTTTCTGTGTCTGTATTCCATATAACAGATGCATATTCGAGTTTTGGTCTTACATACGAATAATTCAAAACTTTTAGTGTGTCTACACTCTTGAAATCCCTCCCCATTCTAAGAATGAACCCAAGGCTCTTGAACGCTTCACTAATTATTTGTTCTACGTGTTTATTAAAAGTAAAATTTGAATCAAAAATAACCCATAAATCCTTGGCTAAAAAATGTCTTGCTAGAGTATGGTTGTATATTTGATACTGAAATTCAACTGGGCTTTTCTTTCGAGTATATGATACAAAATTTCATTTATTGATATTTAGTGTTAAATCATTGTTTATTGTCCATGTTTCTAAATTTGTAATATCATTTTGAAGTTGAACACTATCATCTTATTTGCTTATTTTCCTGTAGAATTTCAGGTCATCTGCGAAAAGCAATTTGTGTGAATTTTCAAATGAATCAGGCAAATCGTTAATAAGTAATGTGAAAAGAAGTGGCCCAAGGTTAGACCCCTGAGGTATTCCAGAGGTGACTGTTGTCTCTGAAGATGTGTGGCCTTTATACGTCACGTACTCCTTACGGTTCTGCAAATAGGAAGCGAACAATTGTCGCAGTGATTCAGAAATATTGAAGCATGCTAATTTACTTAATAGAATATCGTGGTTAACCAAGTCGACGTTGGACTTAGAAAAATTCCATGCGACAGATTTTTCTAACATGACTGTACAAAACAATGGCACTGTTTAAATACATACTTTACGACGTTTACTGTACACGTATGGAATAATATTTTAGTTGTTTCAAATGTAAACACCGTGCACTCAGCATAGATGGTGTAACTTAACCCGCGTTTCATGCTGTTTACTTTATACATTGCTGAGTAACACTCGAAAACCACAGACAAAAACACTCCTTTGCACACTCACAGATTATCTTCACATGGCAAGACTTTGTTCTGATTGGCTGTTCACCAGTCAAGCTGTCAGTCAGGGGGCCATGATTGCTACCTAGAAAGTTAGTTCAGCACCAACTAGGACATTCCTACTAGAAATCTAGTCCCGTTTGATAGGGGCTTAAAGCCCGCATCACACGGAACTGGATTTCCAGTAGGTATGCCCTAGTTGGCGCTGGACTGGCGACCAATTTGATAGTTTTCGCCTCACACGATACTTATCAGTGTACTTGTCGATAGACTTTTGTTCCCATACGACGGAAGTTGTAATGGCGGCCGCGTGAGATGTAAACAATGTATCACTTCACATTTTTAAAAGCCGATAACTATTAAACCGAGAGGAATAACGTTTCGCATAAAACGTTATTAAGTACAAAACAATGGCGCTGCTTAAATACATACTTTACAACGTTTACTGTACACATATGAATGAATATTTTAGTTGTTTCAAATGTAAACACCATGCACTCAGCATAGATGGTGTAACTCAACGCGCCTTTCATGCTCTATACGTTATACATTGCTGGAGTAACACTCGGAAACCACAGACAAAAGCGCTCCTTTGCACACACACAGATTATCTTCACATGGCGAAACTTTGCTCTGATTGGGTGTTCCACATAATCCAGTCGAGGCAAGCAAGTAGCAATTAGAACATGTCCTATTCCTCCAAACCAGTCAAGCAGTCAGCCAGGCGGCCATGATTGCTACCTAGAAAGTTAGTTCAGCGCCAACTAGGGCATTCCTACTAGAAATCCGGTTAAATCCAGTTCCGTGTGATAGAGGCTTTAAGTGATTGTTTTTGCATTTCTGGTACAAAAACTAACAATTTTAGATAAGTTCCAGACATTTACAATCCAGAAAACGTCGGGAATTACAGACTTTTCAAAATTACCACTATTTCCCGACTGCTCGGGATCCCGAAAAGTCGAGAATTCATTTCACGAAGTCGGGATCGGCACGGGGAATTTTTTTCCCCACCCCGCTCACGACTTTTCGGGATCCCGCATACTCCAACTGTACTCAAAACCAGTCAAGCAGTCAGCCAGGCGGCCATGATTTCTAACGAGAAAGTCAGTTCAGCGCCAAATAGGGCATTCCTACTAAAAATCCACTTCCGTGTGATAGGGGCTTAATATTCGTCACCTGTTTTGGAAAAACACATTTATTAATTATAGATTCATAAAATACATATGTTAGTACATATACCTTAAAGAAAGTTTGATCATTATAGAATATAATCCATACATATCTAAACATTTGCTATTATTTAATTGTAGTATCGTTTTATACACATCTTCCACCTTTACTTTATTGTTGGCAATGCTGAAGCACGGAAATTACTAGGGGTGTGCAGGATATTTTTTTTGGTCGGGACGGGGGAAATTTTCGGGACGGAAAATGTTCAAAATTTCTCGAAGCTCTGGAAATCTAGAATTCTAGACTTCGTTTTTACTTCAAGTGATTGTTTTCGCATTTCTGGTACAAAAAAGAACAATTTTCAATAAGTTCCAGACATTTACAATGCAGAAAACGTCGAAAATTATAGACTTTTAAAAATGACCATTCGGTATTTCCCTACTGCTCGAGATACCGAAAGTCGGGATCGAGACGGGAAATTTATTTTCTGATCCCTCTCCCGACTTTTAGAGATACCGCACACCCCTAGAAATTACAGGCAATCGATCTGCGCGCCATCTGTTAGTATAGTTTCAAACCGCGTCGACTGGCATACAGCCTGGCGTTTTAATATAGAACTACAAGCGCGCCTCGCTCGAAAGCACATTATTGCATTGTAAACGATTGGAACAATGATTTCTGTATGCTTACAAAATAAATTAACGAATCCATGTAGGGCAAATGCTGTTATGAGGTGCGCAAGCGTAGATACTTTCTTGTGGAAGAAGCGTGAAGAACTCGAAAAACGAAACATTAATGCCCGGTTCGCTCAACGCGTGTTAAATTTTAAAGAAGCGTTAAATCAAGTTAACGCTACATTACCACATCGAGGCATTTCTCCAACCTTCGTTAAGGCTAACATACCTCTAATGTCGTCGTTAAATCTAAAGGCAATTTAGTGCTTCATTAAAGTGCTTAACAGCGCTTTGTGTTGGGAATTTTGAAGCAAAGAAAGTAACAAGAATGGGAAAAAGAGAAACGCCTAAAATGAGCAAAAAACGAGAAAATGATAAAATATAATAATATATACATTAATCTGCTTAACGCTTGTTTTTGCTTGTAGGATTAGTATATACATAGGAAATATTAAGATCTCTGTTTTTAATTTGAACTCTGCTGGTAGTAATTGAGCTGAATGGTGCATAAAGTTGTTTTTTTTTAAGTTAAATATTTGATGAAAACTTAAGATTGAACCAGTTTCACAAATTATCATATCAAATGTGAACGAAATATCATTCATTAGTTACATAGTCCGTAATTTAAACACTCTCCGAAAATGCACGAAAAGCTTATTTATGGTCTGTCTCTCTTTTACACTCCCCTTAGAAATCACTTACATCTCCTTTGATAGAAATTTCTGGATACACTTCTACAATTAGTGAGCATTTATTTTATATTTTATTTTTTAATTTATTTTCTCTCTCTCTCTCTCTCTCTCTCTCTCTTCACGAATTATAGGGAATAAAAAGGCCAGAGAGCGAATTTATTTATTTCCAAAAGGGATAGATATTTTATTCTGAGTCTGGAATATCACTGCCTTGGGCAGTGGCTGCTTTTGGGTTTGGTTTCTTTCCCCTTTCTTGTTGTGTGCATCGTTAAATTCTCGTTTTTTTTTGTTTTTTTTGCGAATTCCATCTATTGAAAAGTGAGCGGTGTGGTGCAGTTGTCCCTGTACAGTGGTGTGATACGAAGTGAAGTATGGAAGAAAACGATTGTGATTGTGTGGTGGAGAACTTGTTGAAGACGTCGATTTCCAGCAAGGATTTTGCTGCAAAGAAGAAACTTGTGGATGTAGGTAGATCCACTCCTTCTCTAGCAGGCATGGTAATGGAAACAAAAAATAAAGTGCACCGGTTTTGTGACTAATCTTTTTTCAATACCTTTCCTGGCCGGACGCCGAGCAGGTTCGGCGTAAAGGACTCTATATTCCTTGCTGCCTTTCTGGAGGGAAAGCTTCGATGTCTACAGCACGCGCGTAAATGCTCTCTCATACGCCAGTGTACGGAGCAGCAGAGGTCTACCGTGATTGGTTCATGTGACCCTTCCTGCCTTCTGAAGCAGACGACAGCGGTAGAATTTCTACCCGGTTCTTCGCGCTCATGCCACTCGTGCTATGTGATGCTACAATACGCAATATTGACTGACGTAACTTTACCAATCTCAAATATACCGCTTCTTAATGGCCACTGCATTGTATAATTTATCGCACGAACAGCGATGTGCATTAGAAACTAAAAGATCAACACAGTTTTTGTCAAATAAGTTGGTGAAGTCCTCGTGGTAGAAATTCAGCCTGTGGCTGCTCTACCACTTAATCCGCAAAACTATTATTTTTTTATGGTTATTATTTTTTCGTTATTATCTAACTGCTTAATATTGTGTCAATGGAAATGTTTAGCATTAATTTGAAAACTCTAACAACGAATTGTCTCTGGACAAAATTATTTTAAAATGTTTATCAGCATTCTCAAGATGTAATAAACATTGGTCTGAATTACTAATCGGCACTGTTACGTCAGTAGAGTGTACGATATTTGGATCACCCACCCACCTCCGTGTCAGAGTGCTTTGCACAGTGCGCCAAGACAACAGAGGTCCCTGGTTCGAATCCCGGCGTGAGCACGGGTGTTCTTTGTCAGTGTCCCTTCATCAATATCATCACTCATTCATATTCGCAATTAACCAAAAGTGGTAGAAAAGCGAAGTAAAATAAACCAAATCAATCAGTAGTTGGATCACCCACAACAATAACGTATACTGTTGTGCAGAGGCGCCTGTGATTCAGGTAGGTTTTTAATGACTTGTGTCATGCAGAAAGGTATAAAAAAAGGTATAAAACACCAGAGTTCAAAACATTTGTGGCATAGTGAGGCATCTATTTTTCTAGCTCAAACATGCATGGATGATGTTTTATTGAAAACCCAGCTGACTTCGGGCAAATAAACAATACCTGTGGCAACTAATTCCATAAGTAAATTATTAAGCAAGAAAGGCCGACCCTTCCTTCGGACTTGGCGTTCCCACCCGAAATGTCCATGCTACGCCACTGATAATCACACCCAACTTGTATTACACGGAGCTCATGTTATGACATAAAATATGTTACCACATAAAGTCACACATTCCTGTGCTATAATCCATATCTACGACAAAAGATGGTATCCTCTGAACTTTCATCCAGAAAGTGAAATTTTTTTGCATAGTTTTGTGAAGATTATGTAATGGTTCCGATTGTTTTATGATTTTTATCAAATTCTCGTAGCAGAAAGACTAATTATCGTATAATTTTGGAATTCATTGTCACACGAAATTTGAACCTTCCTTAAGGTAATGAGCACTGATTCGAAAAAAAAATATGTGGTAAATTAATGTAGAAGTTATCGGAACCTTAGTAGAATGCATGGTAAAAATCTGATATTCCCCGAACACTTATAACTTCTTTGTTTTGTCAATTTTTGACATTTGCACTTACCTATCTGCTTCGCAGAACATTCTTTAAGGTGTATTTACGTTTTTCGTCCCGGAATCGGTGGGAAATTTAAACTAAAAAAATATTTTTGTTTGAAATTTTTGAGTCCAAATTTCCCACAGATTCCGGGCTCCGCCCCTGGGGTAATTGACCTACCACCCCCAATCGCTAATGCGGCCCCGCCTCCGCCCCGGGTTCCCCGACTTTATCTATGGAGTCCCTGTTAAAGGCATGTTAGAAATTGGCCGGAGTAACCTACCCCCAAATGAGCCCCAAACTTTTAAATTTGAAGAAATTTGTTACATCACACAAAACACCTTCAAAGATGTTACAGGAACTTATTACCGTAAATAGTTTCTTCTGTAAAAATTATGAAATCTGTCCGGGAAATATCAGATTAGTACCGAATGCATTTAGGGACTTTTATTTTAATGCTAAAGGTACCAAACCTGACCTGCCTAACCTAACCACAAAAGCATATATTGAACAAAATTTTAAGTAATAGCTTAAACTCCACAGTATGTGATAACAGAAATAAATCAGGTAACAGTATGGTATAGTGTAAACACATTTCACTCGATTATTTCCTAATTATTTACATTTGTACTTTACTGTTATGCATAGCTGAACATTTTTGGGTAATCATGTACAATTGGGTTGTATTAATACGCAGGCGCGGGATCCATGCATTTTATGAGGCGGAAGATCTACAACGTTGCCAGTTCTCTTTGTAGCGTCTTCGATGGCATTAGGGGTGTGCAGGTGGCAGCACGCATATTAATGAGCAATTGCACATTCCCATATCTACCGGTATCATGGGTATTTGTTGTTGCAGATTTTTGCTCGGAAATTCACGTTTTGCGAGGTGGAAGATCTCCAACGTTGCCAGTTCTCTCCTTTTTAGCATCTTCGCTGTCATTAGGCGTGTGAGGGAAAGATTTTTTGGGGTCAGGACGGGAATTTTTAAAATCCCAACATTCCTTGCATTCGGGATGGGAAAAAATCGTCATTTCCGGACCAAGTCGGGAAATTTTCCGGAAAGGAAGTGGTCGAAATTTCCAGAACTTCTGTAAATCTCGAATTGTACAGTGGGATCCATGAGTATTACCGTGCAAATTGTCCTTGACTATTTTCATTATTATTTTTTTAAAACCTGTGTGTTTTTAAGCGATGGATTTTTATGTACAGCTTGTTTTGAGTTTTTTTAAAATTATTGAAGCTGTTATTGTGTCAAATAAAGTGCACGAACATGGTGATGGACAATTTGCAAGGTAATACTCATGGATCCCACTGTACACGTCATTTTTACCTTAAGTCATTGTTTTCGCATTTCTGGAATAAAAACTAACAATTTCCGATAATTTTCACACTTCATTTTAAAACGACCATTCGGTATTTCTCGACTGATTAGGTTAACGAAAAATCGGGAAATCATTTCCCGAATTCGGGATCGGGACGGGAGATTTTTCCCCGATATCCGGGTCCCAACTTTTCGGGATCCCGCACACAGCATTTACATCATTTGAGGGATGTGCGAGATTCCGAAAAGTCGGGACTGGAATCGCGAAAGAAATTCCCGTCCCGATCCAGACTTTTCTGGATCCTGAGCAGTCGAGAAATACCGAATGGTCATTTTAAATAGTGTACGAGAAATGAGAAAACAATCAACTTAGGTGAAAATGATGTGTAAATTTCGGGATTTTCAGATATTCGGGAAATTTCAAACATTTCCCGTCCCCATCCCGTCCCGACCCAGAAAATTCGGTCCCGCACACCCCTAATTATTATATAAAGATTTTTTTTTACCTGGAATCCTAAAATTTATTGTCTTCCAATTTTCAACTTATACATCTGCATTTAAACAGCATTACATTATTATACAAACATTAAACAAATGTCATCTGGAATCGTAAAATATATTGTCTTCCAATTTTCAGTTTCACGTTGCTTAATGTTTCTGCGAATGCACAAAGAGGAGAAAATATGCTTGCATAAATAGAATTTTTTAATAAATATGTATTTATTTTAAATACTAAAAAGAGATATAACAACTTTCTTATACTCGGATTTGGAGCTATTGTTCATGTACGGAGATGTTTATTATATTTATTTTGTGATTACACGACAACATGTTACAGGTGGACCATTAGTTCCTCTAAGTAGTAATATACGGAATTTTCCTTGCACTTGAATAGCCTACGTTGTGAAATGTAAAATGTGTTTGCATTTTCCCGAATGGAAAGAAATATTGAAACAACAGTGGCGCTTGTCCTCTCGGATGTAAATTTTGCACAAAACAAATAATATTTGAAGTAAAATATGTATCATTTATATATCGGGAGGAGAGAAAGCTTTACCAACTAAAATGCAACGTGCTCGGTTCATAAAGCTTCGACATGTTCACAGACTCACGTAGTGTGCTGTAAAAAAGATAATCACGACAAAAAGTTTATAAATTTATGTAAATATTGTGTACATAGACGGTCATACTTTCATGTATTATTTTTTCTCCTCTCTCTTGTTATTTATTCACAGTGTATTATGTTCAACATAATTGGGAAATGTATCCTGTGCTGAACACATAAATAATAATAATAATATATACACTACAACCAAAGTTACATGATCTGTTCCATTCTGCGGACAACATTGAATTGCAATAACACTTGGCTGGATGCAGTAAAGCGAAATGGTAATATTTTTATACTCCCTCTTCATCCCAACGCAATTTTTACAAAGATATATCAACAAGAAAATGTAAGCGGGTCTATTATCGGTTTGTATCAACACTCGATTGTTCTCGAGTTACTTTTCTCTGATCGTGCAATTAAACAATGTTACAATATGCTATTGCAGTCATTTAAGGCAAATTTAAAGGAAAAAATACATGGTATTTTAAACAGTAAATAACAATGATACACGATATATGGAAAGAAAGAAGAATGGAAGAAATATTTATCATTGTTCACCTCGTTGTTCATGCTTCTTCTTTATTATTATGGAAACAGGATTTTATGAATTGATTCTCCCGTCTTGCCGCATACGTCCACTTGCAACACATTTTACAAGCAAATATTCGTTAGTACAGCCATGTTACAACAGCTGAACTACGGTCAATGTCTGCTGACCGGAGAAAAATCGCGGATCAACTTTGATCGCAGATCGCAGGGACTTAATCTCAGTTCAACACAAAATCAGAGTTCAGCGGGACTGCAGATCAATTTTACTGGCTAATCGAGGATCAACTGTTTTATACAATCGGGCGTTACACTGGGTACTGATTATTAACACATATTAAAAATTCACTGAAAATGCTAGTGTGTGGGAACTGGTTTCTCCAGATAAATTCATGCAAGTATGAGGGAAACAGGGCTTCAGAGGTACCAAAATGGCATCTAAGTATCCTTTTTGCTCTCATCCACATGTTCTCAATATGTTGTGTGTGAACCTGTGCATCATTGGGGTCTACAAAGTTTTCCTGGTGGACCACAACCTGATGTTCGGAGACGCCGCCTCCAATTTCGTTTATACGGTTATAGACTCTCCAGGCATCTGACACAATGATAGTGCCAGGTAGTATAAAATTGAAAGAGGTATAAAATGTTTTTAACACTAGAACGGCGAAGGATTTGATACCCCGTAGAACAGCGGAAAGGGGATATTTTGACCCCTCATAAGGAATGCATTTAAAATTATAATTATTTTACAATGGGAACATATTTTTATTTTGTATTATTTTCTGCGCTTTAGGTATTATAATCACAGTGTTTAGGTGGGTTTATGATATATTTTGATATCAAATAAAAATGATAATCGTCAACAACTGAATACTCCAGAATACGCAACATTTCACTACGAGAAACTGTTCCTTGATGCCAATGTCCATTAAGACTTTCTCCTACCCCCCTTGAAGAGGTCTGTTCTTAACAGCCTCTTTTCCGCGAGGGGCCGGGATTGTAAATTTGTGACGTCATCGCAGACGCAAGCTTTCCCTCTGCCTTGAAAAACTCATTTGAAAACAACGATGAGTTGTCAATATTTTCCAATAGTTACAAGTAATTTTTTACTCATTATATCGTTTACTCACTATAAGGAATTGTATTATTATTACTATTGTCTTTTGTATTTCTAGTTACTTTTTTATGCAACTAATTCCTATGTATTTTTTTCTTCATTTTTTTGTATCTGTTTTTTTATTATTACGTTTAGTTTACTGCTCCATAAGTTTATCTAATCTTATATGTATTATCATATTGACAAGGGTCCCATACAGCACACGAAGTCAGAATCATGTTTCTGAAAGGTTACGAAGTCTCATTTACATAACATACTTCAGTGTTTCCATGTCGTGGTTGCGTTAACGTTGCCTGGTGCTTTCATTCTTGGAGCACGTTACATCTTACACAGGGATCTTTCGGCGAAGTTACTTGCGATAGCTGCCTCGTTATTTCCCATCATCCACTACGCGAAAGAAGTTGAACGACGCTGCACACCGAAGAAGCCAAACACAGATGAGTAGCGTGGTTTAAATCTCGTTTCAGTGGACAATCGTCTTTGTAAAGGCAGAGGTAAGTGTATTAATATTTACTTTTTTAACAGTAGTCTTTTTTACGACGAAAATACAGGATTCCCAACATTAAAGAAATTAAATATAGCCTACTATTAATTCTGCTTCCTCCATGATTGGAAACAAAGTCAGTTTCAGATTAGTGCGAGAAGTATGTTACTTTTATTGTGAAATTAAAGTGGTGTGTGTGAACATACATATTAAAAAATATATATATACGTATATACACACAACAGAATTACTCACGTGCCGTGTAATTTATTTCCTATTTCTACGTGTAACGTAATCAAGCATGTAGGGTTTGTTATCGTTCTGCCGAGTGTGGCTGACTATCGCGGAACCGTTTACCCACTGTACCCCTCGAGAATTACGTCGAAATTTTTTTAATCGACAGATTTCAATGTTTTATGTAATGTAAAAGTGGTTCCAGTTTTAGGAAACCACAAATAACGGATATATTTGATACCATAGAATGGCACACGTAAGATAAAATCTTAAATTTCTAAGTATTTTCGTCACTTTTTGTTGGTAAAAATTGTTTGTATGTACAGTAAAATAGCCAAAGAATACGCCGAAAATGACTATCAGTACCAAACCTGCTAACAATCGTAACCTAACTACGTAAAATTATAGCTGCTTTTGTGGAAAGTCGTTTTGGGTGATATATTCACTTGCGTGAAGCCTTCGGACTGCTCTGCTTCACAGTAAAGTAACATGCTAAGGACACAAACGTACTTTACTTTACAATAACACATTTCCGAGAGCTAAAATCAACTGAAAACGTTCAAAAACAATGCAAGATATTTCACTTTCTTTTGGGGTACAGAGGGACAAGGGCACCACTATTGCAGTGAACATTTCCAGCGTGCACAAATAAAATAACGTGGAAGAATACTGCAAAGTGTTCCGTTGTGGACTGCTGCTGCTGCTGCTAATGTCACTTGACGTTGGTATGAATAATTATTACTCCTAAATGCTTTGATTGTTAGGTTAGGAAGCTCAAATATGGGGCTGTTAGCATTAAAATTCTTCCGTAAATACAATGCCCGCGATGTAGGTATGAAGGGTTATTACATTCCTAAATGCATTTGTTAGGTTAGGCAGGCCAGGTTTAGGGCTGTTGTGATAGCAATTCCATATGCTATTCTCATCACCTGGTGAAGAAGCTGTGGCCTAAATATACGCCTTTGCTTTTACAGTATAACCCCCCCCCCCTAAATTTTGCACAAAACTTACCCTATTGTTTGAAAAAGAAAATTTTCTATCTTTCCTGTGTAGAATACCTTGTACCATATAAGTTGTTACGTTCCCAGCCTCTATCTAAAAATATTCACTTTTCAACTACTTCATTCTGCGATATTGTTACAATGTGTAAATTGAGGGCAGCACCATTGTGATGCAGTTTTTTGAATTTTACACACTGTCTAGATGAGTAGATAGCAACAACTATGCCTGCTTCGAGATATGTGCTGACATGTAACAAAAACCTTTTTTGCCCTTTTGTATGCATAAACCTGAGCTGCCTAACCTACTCATGTGTGCATCCTATCTATAGCAGAAATAAATATGTGAATAGTATAGGTAAGTCAAGTTTAGGTTATTTCTGATAGTAGATGCATACGTCAGTAGGTTAGGCAGGTCAGGTTTATACATACTGTATAAAAGGCCCAAAAATATTTTTTGTTACATGTTCGCACATGTCTCCAAGCTGTTTTGGAGCGATTTTACAATACAGGGAATTTCTCCATTTTGTTTGAAATTCGGCATACTCACTAATTTTGGCCCCCTAATCACGAATCTGCAGTCAAAATTTGGCGCTCACACGTGGAAATAGCAAAATAATCGAAATTAAGTTCTTATTTCCACACCCTCGATTTCCGAATTTCCCGCCGGTTCCGGGCTCCGCCCCTGGGGTAATCGACCTACCGCCCCCAACCGCTATCGCGGCCCCGCCTCCGCTCCGCTCCGGCTTCCCGCCTATATCTATAGACTCCCTGTTAAGGGCATGTTAGAAAGTGGCCGGATTCACCTGCCCCCAAATAAGCGCCAAATTTATACGTGAGCGCCAAATTTTAAGTGCAGATTCGTGATTAGGAGACCCAAATTAGTAAGTAACCGAAAATTCAAACAAATTGGAGAAATTCCCTGTATTGTTAAATTATACCGCTGTTTTTCCCAACTCTATTTTTGATTACATTGCTTGCAAAAAAATAATTGTCACATTCTTGCAAACTTATGCAATCAGACTTTGTTTTAAAATATGGATGGGATCTACAACATGCACGAAGTAAAATTGTAAATTATTTTTGAATCTCGATTCTTGTTACTTCAGCTCCTTTGGTGGCAATAATAAAATTAGCTGTCGATAACGCAAAATGTACACGACACTCTTAATCAAAATTCTGTTTACATTTAAGTATACAATTATAGACAAAACAGACATGGTACTGGCTACCATAGCCCTCTGAAAGATACAGCATGCCATGACTTGCAGTAGTGTCACAGTGGTGTGGCTGGTTACATGTATATTATTACAGGGTATGACTGAAGATGACCGGACCCCTCTCCGATTTTCTTCATCTTTGGCATACTTACTAATTGAGGCCTGCTAATGACAAATCTGAAGTTAAAATTTGTCGGAAACGTCTAGAAATTGCAAAATATTTGTGAACCATTGACGCTAGCCCAACGAACCATTGACGTGTGGTTAGGTTAGTTCTGGTTAGGTTAGGCAAACATAGTTAGAATTTCGTGTCGTGGTAGTATCAGGATCTAGAAATTGCAAAATAATTGTGAACCATTGATGCTAGCCCCATGAACCATTGACGTGTGGTTAGGTTAGGCAAACATAGTTAAAATTTCATGTCGTATATATCAGGTATATATATATATTTGCTTGTGAAACAAAAAAATTTGCGAAAATAGACTGTTTTCATTCCGAAAACTAACGCCTTATTTTCGCTTATTTTGCAATTTCTAGACATTTCCGACAACTTTTAACTTCAGATTTGTGATTACGAGGCCTCAATTAGTGAGTATGCCAAATATGAAGAAAATCGGAGAAGGGTCCGGTCATCTTCAGTCGTTCCTATTACAGTGACCAACTGTGCCAGGTGATGAAGCTAATGCTTTTATTATTTTTATTATTATTGTCTTCTATGCACTGCCGAGCATTTCAAATGTTAATTCATAAGTAATTTATTTGACTACTCATCCACATTAGGAATCCAATTTAAATAGAAATAAATTACTACTGATTTAATTCATAAAATTTCTTCTTTTAGGGACTGTTCACCAACACTGGCCAAATGCTAGAGCAAGAGGTGTCTAATATGGCAGAAGTGGCGTGTGCGGGTCAAACTCAGAAACAACCAACAAAACAAGTAAGTTATAATGATGTAATGGAAACTGGGATAATTTGCATTTTTTTTTACTCGCAAAAGTCATGAAAAGCAATACACTGATTCAGATTAACATATTTACACTGCAGTTACAGAAACCTAACCACAAATTAGATATTTGCCGGGCTTGTGGTTGTGCTAGTTTTAAAGTGTAATCTACCATCACATTCTCCTTGATTTACAGTGAGAACATTGGCATCAGCAAGATATAGATATCTGCCATTGCTCCCATCAGCCATTGTTCCTCCCACCAGAACGCTTGCTAAAGGCATATATAGCAAGAAAACTTGGTGAAACTTTTTCCCTCCATATGGCAAGCATAAAAATCCATAAAAAAATTTAAAAAAACATTTTCGCAAGCACCCCTCCGCCCTAGTTGTCTCACTTTCACCATGTTAAACTACATGAGCATCCCCCCAACTAACCCCAAGGCTCTATCAAACATCCCCCAGCTAACATTTTCCACTTCAAACTCAGAATCCAGAGACAGTGAAATGCAAATTTCTTTTCCAAATCAGCCTTGAAAAGTTGGTTAAATTACATAGCAGACATATATTCACCTATGATTATTCCTGTTTGTCCTTTTGGTGACTTTCGGACAGCATAAGAAAGTGTTCATTGTGGTTTGAAGTGATTTTTTTTTTTTGTTTAGGTTCACTTTACGCACAGATAAGCTAATTGGGTCTAGACCTACAGTTTAATGTGGGAACCGAACTGCTAGGTGTCTCCACCGGAAATTGAACCTGGGACCCCTTAATTACAAGGCAACTACGTTACCACTATGCCATCAGGGAGGCAATAAAGTGTTTGTGTTATCATTTTTTATGTGAGATGCAGAATTTTTTCCAACAATGGTTTTGGTTCTTTGAGAAATTGTACAAACATACAGAGCTCATAATTAATTTCTTTTCTCCCTTTCCAAAATTGTGCCTATTGTATTCTTAAAACACAGACATTAGAAAAAGAAGTCTCATTTTGGCACATCTATCCCTTCCCTTAGATGTGGCACAGTGAGTTTGAGATGTTTGATTGAAGGAATTGCTGTAAAAGTTTTGATATAAATGTATAGAATAACTGTCATTCCATGTTTGTTTTATAATCTCATAGAGTTGGAAGTGGTCGGAAAAACTGGCTTTTTTGGGGGGGAAAACAAGTTCTTTTCTCCATAGCTTTTTTTGGTTGAGCTTTTTCACAAAAGTGTCTCAAATCAATGAAAAAAAAGGAGTTGGCAGTACTTTTCCTGTTGCATGGTTTTTGTATATCTCCTCCCTACTGTAAAATAGGCACTCATTTCTAAATATAAAATACAATTTACAATATGAAATTCGTAGCTAGATATAAACAGTGTTTTCAAAAAAGCTGGCTTTTTTGAATGGGCTGCTCTTTCGGAGTGTCATCTTCATATTTCGGTAGGCTTATTAAACATATCTATGTAGTATAAAAATATTCACATAACTAGAGTAGTTTTGTGTGTGTTTTTAATATAACCTAATAGTATGATATGATATGATTTTCAATGCTCTATTTGTTATAGGATCATTTACATGAAGCAAAAAAATAATATACTCTATCTTTTGAGAATCTAGTATGAAATCTCTTTACATTAAAGTTTGTGTTCAGTAAAATATAATTGTATTCTGGCTTTCCAGTACATAATGTATAATTTGGTTATAAATGGCGGCTAAACCTGGACACGGAGCAACTAGTGATGTAATTTTGCTACTTGTTGCAGTGGTTCTCACCTTTGAGATCACAGCCCACTAAATTTATTTCTTATAAGTCGATGCCCTGATCCCAAGAATTTCATTCATATTATAAGTCGATGCCTTGATCCCAAAAATTTCATTCATAAATACATTTCTGATCTTTAAAGTTTGTGTAAATTAACATGCACTCTCAATGAATATTCAATATTAATACAGGCTGCTTCAAAATGATGTGAACGATTTCAACTCCTTATATTTTTCTTATTTTTCGTCCAAATTGCTTTAAATTTTACATGTAATTCCTAAAACTGTCCAAGTTTTTTTGAAAAAATTTTGAACACAGTATCTCACAAATGTTTTATGTGAGCCCCCTTTGTTACTCTGCATATATTAATTCGGTAATCCAATTCTGCCCAGACCCATTTCAACATGTCTGCATCAACACTTTGCACTGCAGCAGTAATGCGCTCTTTGAGTTCATTGACATCTGCGGGTAGAGGAGGTTTGTACACGATGTCTTTTAGATGTTCCCACAGAAAAAAAAATCACAGGGGGTTAAATTCGTGGATCTTGGTGGCCAACGTAGTAACTGTTGATCATTTTGAGTAGATCGCCCAATCCAGCGGTCTGGCAGTCTGTTATTAAGGTAATTTGTAGTAAGGATGTGTAGGAATGTTTGTCCAGTCACAGTTTCTTCGTGAAAGAAGTATGGACCGTACACTTCTGTAAATGAAATGGCGCAAAACACATTAGTCTTCGGTGAATCACGCACAACTTCAACGATTTGACGAGGATTCTCAGTCCCCCAGATGCGAACATTTTGCTTGTTCACTCTTCCTGTCACATGGAACGTAGCCTCATCACTGAAACAAAGTTTGTCAATAAAATAATCATCACGACTGCATAACTCTAGAAATGACTCATAAAAATTTTTGCGGGACATGTGATCATTAGGTGTTAAATGTTGTAACAACTGCATTCGATAGGGATACATCTTTAAACGCCTATGCACCAAACAATTGCTCTAGGCATTGTTAGCTCTTGACCCACTTTCCTTGTAGACTTTTGGGGGCTGCGTTGAAAACTAGCTCGAACTCTCTCGATATCTGCCTCAGACGTGGACGGTCTACCGGACGATTTTCCTTTGCAAATGCATCCCATTGTCTTGAATTTATCATACCACTTACGTATGGAGTTCTTGAATGGTGGTTCTTTACGAAATTTCATACAAAACTCACGCTGAACACTAACAACAGACTGATAAACGTGAAATTGTAGGAAGCAAAAAGCTTTCTCTGCACCACAGGCAGCCATCTTGGAACTTATCACCCTTCCACCTAGTGGAGAAATTTGGAACTACTACGACCATTGCAAACAAAACTCGAGGATATGGTTGAAAGTATTTACATAGAACTTTAATTGTTGATAAAGTTTTATCGCTCCTGGAATGGTTTCTTATCGTTCAAATCATTTTGAAGCACGCTGTATATAAACTATGGCATAATCATAAAGAGTAATACATAGTTCAATTATGTATAGGCTTGCTGTCAAATATGAAATTAGATTTAAATTAGTTGTCAACCCCTGGGTGCAACGGACCTTTTGTTGAAATGCACTGGCATTAAAACTGAAGCAGAAGCAAATAAGACTGACTGCAAATTGCAAAAAAATATTTAAGAGATTGGGACTGGACCTACAGTTTGAAATTAGATCCAAAGCACTCTGCCTCCATTGAGGATTGAACATCAGACCCCTTCTTATTACAAGGCAAGAGCATTTACTTTTTATTCCACTCCAGAGGTCCATTTATTATTATGAAAGTTACCTTATATAAAAAGCTGGCCTTTTTCCAACAACAGTACTTGCAAATTGTTCTCTCTGATTTGCAGGCTAAACTAAATCTTAATCTCGGATGAAGTAGCTAATAATCTTGTTAAGTATAGAGAAAGAACATTCAGACCAAAGCAACGCATGGTAGTGGGGGTGTCACATTGAAACCATTTTATTATTGAATCACTGCTTCCTTTGCTGATTATATATGGCTAGTTATTTATTAATTATAATAATTACAGAAACTACTATCATGAATAAAAAAAAAATAACCAATTATTACATGAGTGTGTGACATATACAGCGTGTCCACAATGAGACTCCAACATTTTGAAAGTCTATAACTTTTTCATTTTAAATTGTACAGCTGTGATTCCGGAAGCAGCAGAAGCAGAAACTCAAAAAGTTTATGTGGTAACGTTTTAGTGCGTGCAATAGCCGTAGTGGCGCTGCAGCACTCGATTGTTTGAAAATTGAGATTCCAAACGAGCATGCACAGGTTGTGTGGTGGTGTGCAGAAACGAAATCACTTATTCAAGTGCAACGAAACTTTCGTCGTGTGTACGATAAGGATCCTCCGACATTCACGACTATAAAGATGTGGTGTGATCAGTTTTTGGCGACCGGCAATGTTTTGAAAGGACACTGTGGTGGTAAACCCAGAATCCAGGAACAGGTTGTAGAAAATGTGCGGAGGTCATTCGAAAGGAGTCCACAGACGTCAGTAAGACAAGCAGCGACAGAACTTGGTATGAAACGGTCGACAGTTCACACAGTTCTTCACTGCTTGTTTTACTGACATCTGTGGACTCCTTTCGAATGAACCTGTGCACGCTCGTTTAGAATCTCCATTTTCAAACAATCGAGTGCTGCAGCGCCACTACGGCTATTGTGTGCACTAAAACGTTACCACATAAACTTTTTGAGTTTCTGCTTCTGCTGCTTCCGGAATCACAGCTGCACAATTTAAAATGAAAAAGTTATAGACTTTCAAAATGTTGGAGTCTCATTGTGGACATGCTGTATTTTATCATTCCCTAAAACTCGCAAAACCCATGACATTTTTATTAATGATTTTTTGTTTGTAGGAGTGCAGTTGTTTATTAAATATAATTATTACAATAATTACCATCATTACCAACTAATTGTACACTGTCACTGGCATGAGTATCTCGAATGAGATGCATTCAAAGATGACGCATGATATGTCCCCAAGTGCATTTTGCCTCCTAATTACATTACATTTATGTTTTTATGAGCAGAAGTAATACAAAAATATTGGGAACATTCCAGGGAACCATGTAATTTATTTTCAAACAGTTGAAAAATCTAAAAAATAAGATGTGGTTGGACTGCAAGCCCCCTCCTCCTCTTCCTCGGTAAGCTAGGATTAAAATTGTAGCTGAACCACTATGCAATATGTGCCCACTGAGATTGGCCAATATATGTCTCTTGGCTGCTGCATCATGTAAATTTTTGTTGTTGATTGATTGAATTGGCTTATTTTACTTTGCATTTCTGCCACTTTTGACTAATTGCAAAGATGGGGATGCTGAAATTAATGAATGGACACTCACAAATACCTATGCCAGGCTTCGGTCCAGGACCCTTGGCATCATAGCATGTTGTGATAAGTACTCCACTCCACCATGGAGGCAGCTGGAGTATTCTTTCTGTGATGAAGTTGGTTTTTATTGTTGAAGAAAGTCATCTTTGTTTAGAAGCCCTAGTGTATCATAGGTATTCTTTCGCAGATATTATCACACACAATATATTTTAGAAATAAAATTGAAGTTAAGAATATTTGGTATATGGGAACTAGAAGTTCAAAAAATCTGGGTTGTTGTTATTTTACTGATGCAAAATATTTTTCTTTAAATGAAAGTTCTGACTAGAATGTTAATTCCGAATTGATATTACACATGACCGTATTTCCTTTACAGGAAGGAACTGAATGTTATTCCACTCCAACATGAGGGTATATTGCAGAACCTGCAATGGAATTCTTCTGAACTACAGATAAAAGTGTATTTAAACAACAAAAAAAAAAAAATAAATAAATAAATAAAGGATATATTTTATGAAAAAATGTTTTTTTCATAATAACCATAACCATATGATTGTAGAAAATTTCTTACGTCACGTGCCGGCAACATATTTGTTAAAACACTAAAATCACACACTAACAGCACGATAAAAACACTTCGACTCCTTCACGACTCTGTGAAGGAGTCGAAAGCTTGGAAGAACTCCGAAGTGTTTTTATCGTGCTGTTAGTGTGTGATTTTAGTGTTTTAACAAACCATGTAATGTATGTGTAATTTGTGGACTTCAATGCTCACATGAATTGCTTGGTTGATTGGTTGATTTGGTGTTTTAAGTTCACTGTATGCACAGTAAGTCTAATCGGGACTTGACCTACAGTTTAAAGTAAGATGTGAACGACTATGTGCTTCCACCAGATATCAAACTTGGGATCCTTGATTACAAGGCAATAACGTTACCACTGTACCATCGGGGAAGCCCTTGGACATGAATTGTGCCTGAGCACTCACTGGCATCATAACTGTGTCAAAGTATGTTTATTTATATTTGTTTGGTTGTTATTGTTGCTTTAAACACACTATACACAGATATGTACCTCCACTGTGTATCGAACTAGACACCTCTTGATTACAAGGCTCTCATTTATATTTCTTACAGTGTAGGCTCATTGTTTTAAACATCATAACAATTGTCTGGCGTGTTCTCATTTTTGTAATGTTACTGCACAAAAATTCCTGAAGTTTAACTTTTATCCATTTTGCATTTGTCTCCTGTGAACTGGTAGTTTTCCCCAGTTTTTTAAATTTTTTTACTGGTTCATTAACTGAATCTCTTTTCATGGTCAATGTGTGTCTACATTCTCCAGTTATGTAAGTATAAGAGACATTGTCTTCCAATTCAGGTTACTTTAGGACCCTTTGCATGATCTCCAGTGGTATTTCAAGTTTACAGAATAATGCATAATACTTCACAATTAATATTATTAGAATGCAGACTTGTCAAGAATTTCAAGTAGGTACGTACAAGGTTTTGATAAACTACAAACATGCAACTGTGCTATTTAATTATTTTATTTGAGATGAAAGGCTGAAGTCACGTCTCGATTCTTCTGTAATTAACAGGAATATTACAAAACAGAACAATATGTTACACCAGATTATACCACTCAATTTGTAACATTTGGAATATTGCTGTGTAATACTGATAGTTTGACTACTGTGTAGGTTGAAAAACCATGAAAGTTGAACATATGTGTTATCCCTGAGAAATGCAGACAGAATTGAATTTTCAGATGACCATGATTCTGCAAAATGTTTTACATCCTGCCAGCCTCTCATCAATTGGTAAAGCGACTGGAGCATGATGCTGATAACATCACTCAAATCCAATCTTCTTCATGACATGGTGTTACAAACCAGGGAGAGCTTTATTATAGCATGTAAAACACTATTTTATACAAATTTGATGTTATTTTAGAATTTAGTTGTCAATATTTCATTTTCACTCGAGTTTCCTTATCTTTTTTTATTAGCTTTACCTGTTATCTGATATTAATGAATTAATATCCAGTACTTTTATGCAGTTTTTCTCCCCTAATATTAATTGCGACAATTAAGATATGTGGTCAATTCATGAGAGGTAAAATAAATACATTTAGATATCTTGCCTAAACCTAGTTTTCTAAGTAGAATCTTGTGAATTCTATTTTCAGGAAATGATTTACAAGCTAATATTGTAATAATTTTTGAAGGGGCTTAACCCCAATAACCCCCCTCAAATATGCCATCCATGAATACATGCAATATAACCACAATGTAAAATACCATTGCAGTAATGTAACTGAAATATTATGCAACCTAATGGAAATGTCTCTGTAATGTCGGTAATGTTACATTTACATGTTTCTGTAACATTCTCAATGTTGTGTTATGTTCGCGGACATTTCCACATTACTGAAACTTACCCGAAACATTCATGTAGTGTTCTGCAACATTGCCGCAATGTTACAATGTTTCACGACTTATGTGTTGCTAACGTATCTGAAACCATGTTGTGCTGTATGGGGTTAGGTGGCAGAGCAGCCCTTGGCTGAACCTCGCCCGCTGAATAAAGAAAATTTATTATTATTAAATTTATTATTATTACTTTATTTCTGGGGCATGGCATAGACGTGTAGGTGCTTATCTAGAAATATATTTCGGGAAGAGTTCTCAATTATATCACATGTAATAATACTAGCAAAATAGTCTTCATATTACAATCAAAAGCGTTAAATGGTCGACTTTCGATCTCGCCACCGAAGTTCCCGTGTCTTGGTCTGGCCATGAGTGTTCTTCACCAATTTCAGCCAATTATCACTCATCGTTGCGATTAACCAAAAGTGGTAGAAATAATTATGGATTAGCTATGTCAATAGAGGCCGGGAGGGCGTCTGATTGTTACGAGACAGAGTTCGATCCCTTATGTGTGTGATCTAAGGTCGGAAATTTTTCCGGCTTTGTCCCTGCATGAAGCGACTTTGGGGTTCATCCAGCCTCAGAAGCTTGCATTGGTGAAATCCTCAAAGCGGTACTTATCACTTGTTGTTTCGATATGAAATTGTATCTATTCATACCGAAGCGACAAACACATGGCGCTTTGAAGCAAACCCTCAGAATGCAACTTTTCGACCGGAAACGACACGGCAAGCTTCCATGTGTCACTCAGATTGGTCCGTTTTCCCAATAACATATATCGTCTCGCCCCGGTCTGTTTGTAGCGCATGCACGGTGAATACTTGCTTTTAGGGAGATTTTACACCGAAGCGACACGCGGCATGTGTAGCTTAAGGATTTCACCAATCGAAGGTAGGCTTTGTGCGACCTGTCACGCCTTTACAGCGTGAAACGTTGCTGTTGATTGGCTCGTTCTCAAGTGCTATGTGCCCGACCCTGTGGCCGAATGGTTAGCACATCGCGCTGCGACGCCAAGGGTCCCTGGTTCGAATCCTGGTCGGGCTTGGTTGTTTGTGAATGTCCATTCATCAATTTCATCATTTCATCACTCATCCCCATCTTCGCAAATTAGCCAAGAGGCACAAAACGCGAAGTAAAATAAACTAAAATCAATCAATCAATCAAGTGGTATGTGACACGCGAGCGCTTAAGAATTCACACCGGAGTGGCAAGCGACATGGGCCTGCCCCTTTAGTCCAAGGGAGAATTCACACCAAAGCGACAGGCGACATGTGTCGCTTGAGGATTTCACCAACCGAATGCAGGTTTGTGCGGCCTGTCATCAGCTACTGTGTGAAACGTTGCTATTGATTGGTTCGTACCCAGCGACACGTGCCGTGCCGCCTGTCGCTTCGGTGTAAATTCTTCCCAAGGCAAAATATTTACCGCAGTTGAGCGAACAACACAACGAAGCGACACTATGCATGATGTTGGAAAAATGACTGTATCCAAGTGACACGCGAGCGACAAGCGACACGTGTAGTTTGTCGTGTCTCTTTGGTTTTTTTAAAAAAATGCATTCATTTCTGTAGTGTTGCCCACGAGACGGGACAGGCTTTTTAAAATTCGAGACGGGACGAGACTGACCACCTGCCTCGTCTCGTTTTCGAGACGAGACACGACACGGGACGAGACGGCTCCTGAAAAGTCTCGTCTCGTCTCGAAAAAATATAAACAAAATATCTAATCAATTGCAAATATTTATTTATTCGGAATAAAGCATTTTCTTTGGAAACCCAAAACAGCTTCTATTACATGAATGAATCTGTAAGATTCCCCCTCGAAAAATCCTAATTCGTCGCACGTTGTCCGGAACGAATTTGCCCAGACATTAGCCTCGTGTCCCTGTATCTTCCTACTGAAATTTCCTCAGAATACCTTAAATCTGGCAACTATCTGCTACCCCAAGAGCTCTCTTCCATTCATCCTTGCGCAAAACGATCCGGAGGTAGTCACTGCCTGTTTCCTACGGCCCTGTTCCAGCCATACTGGCGACAATCGTCATAAAATTTCTCGCCCAAACAGACCCTTCTTTCATTTGCGACCCTCTTCTCAAAATCCACAGCAGCCTCGAGTGGTGGTTGCAAACTTCAAAGATTTCGCACTAAAAACCTAGGTAAAGGTAAAGTTCCAAGTGAATATAACACAGTGCCATGAAGGCAGATTTACGGGATGTGGGGGAAAGGTCATTTTGGAGGCGAAGTGATCAGCATCACACTCCGGCCGCTTTTGCCCTCCAGGATTGCCCACATGCACCCATTGATATGAGGCTGTTCAGCCCCGGAGCTACTTTATGCGGGAACAATCCGGAATATATTATTCACCCACTCCGGGATTCGAACCCGGGTCTCCCGCCGGCAGTCAGACGCCCTAACAACTACACCGCCGCGGCTCTAAAAAGCTAGTGCAATTAGATACTCTGCTTTGACTTAACGAACATAAAATTTGCCTGAAGTCAGAGGAGTAATAAGCGACATGCGACAGCAACAAGTGTCGCTTTGAAATGAACCCACAGTAATAAATGCAACCTTCCGAACGGAAGCGACTAGACCGGCAAGCGGCACCTGTTGCTTTGTCGCTTGCGTGTCGTTCGGACTGGGCAGTTTTTTAATAACTTGCATTGTGTCGCCTCTGTCTGTTGGTAGTGAATTCACAGTGAAAGCTTGCTTATAGACTAAGGGAGATTTCACATCGAAGCGACACGCGACCCGTAACACGTGTCGCTTCAGGATTTCACCAATCGAACGCAGGTTTGTGCTGCCTGCCATGCTCCTACGCTGTGAAACGTTGCTGTTGATTGGCTCGTTCCAAAGCAAATTGTCTCGCTTGTTGCTTGTCGCTCCGGTCTGAAATCTCCCTAAAGGAGCGTGTCGCTCGTTGCTTTGATGTGGAAATCCTGTGTCGCTTGTCGCCTGTCGCTTCAACCTGAAAGCTATCTTGTGGAAATTTCACACTGAAGTTACAAGCGACACGTATAATTCATACCCAAGCGACAAGCGACACAATCCTCTTCAGTCTGAAGGAAAACATTTACCCCGCATCCGTGAACAACGGACCGAGGCTACAAGAGACACGTGCAGTTTTTAGCGTCTCTTCTGTTCGAAAGGTTGAATTGACTACTGAAAGTTCGCTTCCAAGCGACTCGTGTCGCTTGTCACCTGTAACTTTGGTGTGAAGTAATCTTGCTCACAGCAAACTCTTCGAACCGAAGCTGCACGTCTCGCTTGTCGCTTGCTTGTTGTTCTGCTTAGGCCGTTTTCTGGATACCGCATGCGCGATGATTGATTGATTGATTGATTTTAGTTTATTTTACTTCGCGTTTTGTGCCTCTTGGCTAATTTGCGAAGATGGGAATGAGTGATGAAATGATGAAATTGATGAATGGACATTCACAAACAACCAAGCCCGACCGGGATTCGAACCCGGGACCCTTGGTGTCGCAGCGCGATGTGATAACCACTCGGCCACAGGGTCGGGCGCATGCGCGATGAATGCTTGCTTATAAACTGAAGTGTTCGTTGCTTCAGTGTGATACTTCCGTGTCGCTTGTCACATTGAACAAGTCACAGGAGAGAAGCGACAAGCAACATGTTTCGCTTGGATACGAACCCTCAGTAAACGTAACCTTCCGAACCGAAGCATCACGTGTCTCTTGTCGCTTGCGTGTCGCTCAAATTGGTTCGTTTTCTTAATATCGAGCGTAGAATCGCCTCGATCTGTTTGTACTTCTCGTGCGGTGAATACTTTTATCATAGACGGAACGGAAGGGGATCCTGTCGCTTGTAACTTCAGTGTAAAACCCCGTGTGGCTCGTCGCCTGTTCCTTCTGTCTGAAAGCTCCCTGCGTGTACGATGGATAAAGAGTGGATGGGAGCTAGAAAAGCAAGGCAGATTCTATATATTATCTAGCTATTGATAATCAACAAACTTTATTTGATATACTCATGTTCTTATGATTAAGGAATCATATTTATTCTCACTATAGCTACAGTGAGCAAAGTGATTACAGGTTTAACCAATTTTCGAGAATAATATTTGTGATGTCTCCCAGTTATAACTTTTGTTGGCATAATATCCTGGATTACTTTCACGAGACGAGACGGGACAGACCAAAGTCTCGTCTCGTCTCGTCTCGTCTCGTCGGCTACACTACATTTCTGAGAGTCGGTTGCCGACACATACGACACGTGTGGCCTGTCGCTTCGATCTGAATGGTCCCATTGACTGAACGGGTCCCCGTCTTTTGTCGCCTGTTGAGTGCCGTTTATCGCCTGATGTTTCGGTGTAGACATTCTCCTGAACGTAAGAATTAATATATTAAAGCGCAACGGCAAGGTAGCTGAGACGGGCTAAATATAGTATGTTTATAAACAAAGAACACTAAATTTGATGTAATTGGGCCTTGCCTAGCAGCCATGGGTCGAAAATAAAGAAAAGTTAGACTTTTTACACTACGCCTAATGTTTTCTTTTTGTGGTTGCGAATACTAATTCAACAGCGGAAGTAGGAATCTGATATAAACTTCTCAAAATTGAAAAGAAAATGTATTAAGTGCGTAAGCGCATGATATTTTTTATTATTATACACGATGACACTGTACCCTATCCGATATTATAATATTAACGCATTTTTCCTTTCCCTCCTATTTTCGTCCTTTATTTCTTTGGTTACAACAATTTTAAAATTATAGTTCCTGTAAATAAGAAAGCGGTAGAGATTGCAAGACATGAAACAGAGTATACAATATTTTTGGTAATAACTTTTCTCGATAAATGTGCATGTATAAAATAGAAAACCATATTTAGTAGCCATGATAGAAAAGTATGATATCACGTTAAAAAAAAGAGTTAGTTATGAAATAATAACTATAAAAATAAAAATACAGTCGCGTGGAAGTATTATGTATTATTATTTACCAGATTCACAAGAATAGAGCATTTAAATTGTGAAAAATTTAAGGCTTTTTTTTAGTTCCGATGTCTGTTCTGTTGTCTGTTGACAATTGTCTCATTAAAATTCTTAGTGTCACAGCACTGATTAATCGTCTATCATGATCTGAAATAATTTCTAAAGTTAAGATGAAATTAAACTTGCAATTTAATGTAATAGAAGCACGCTATTCCCTATGTATTTAAATGGGAGAACAATTGGCCATCAAAAGCGTAGGGATTGAACAGGGGTGCTGCCAGCATATTTTCGTTTCCCACTTAGGTCTAGCTGTTCACAAGCTAATGCGTCATTAATGAGCAATTGCACATTCTAATATCTACCCGTTAGCATGCATGGTTGATTGATTAAAGTCCACATTATGCATAGGTGACTGCAGGGGGGGGGCATTTGCCTCCCTGAGATATCTAGAAAGAATTAACGTAATTCGAATAGTGAAATTGTAGATATATTTTATTCGCGATCCCAGTCCCGACTTTTCGGAATACCGCACATTCGTCAAATGATGTAAATGCTGTGTACGGGATCCCGAAAAGTTGTGACTCGGATATCGGGGGAAAAAATTTCCGTTCCGATCCCGAAATCGGGAAATGATTTCCCGACTTTTCGTTATCCTAAGCAGTCGAGAAATGCCGAACGGTCGTTTTAAAATCAAGTGTTTGAAAATTATCGGAAATTGTTAGTTTTTATTCCAGAAATGCAAAAACAATGACTTAAGGTAAAAATGACGTGTACAATTCGAGATTTATAGAAGTTCGGGAAATGTCTACCACTTCCTTTCCGGAAAATTTCCCGACTTAGTCCGGAAATGGCGAATTTTTCACATCCCGAATGCAGGGAATATCGGGATTTCAAAAATTCTGCAACAAGAAATACCCACGATACCGGTAGATATTGGAATGTGCAATTGCTCATTAATATGAGTACTGCCATCTACACACCCCTAATGCCAGCGTAAGACGCTGCAAAGAAAACTGGCAACGTTGTACATCTTCCGTCTCGCGAAATGCATGGATCTCGCGCATGCGTATTAATACAACCCAATTGTACATGATTACCCATTTTTGAACGTAGGATTTTGCTTTTTTCACGAAAAAAAGCGTAATTTTTCACATTACAAGTATTTATTGTTCGTTGCTAATTCGATTTCGTTACACACAATATGGCAGGCAAATGTTGACTCAGGTTGTCTATCGTCAGCTGATATGCAGTGTTTTTAAACTTATTAAGGCGCGGAGGGACAATTACGCTTCAGTTGTGCATTTATATTAATATCGTCGGATTGGGCACTGCTATTTAAAAAAGGGTTTAGTGTGCAAGAGAGTATGAATTTCTCTCCATGTTGCAAGTGGAAACTATTTTTCAAGTTGATTAGTAAGCTAGACACGATGTTAGAAAAATATCATTAATAAGTATTTACCGAATCCCATGTATTCGTTATGGGAAATCAACTTAAACTCCAAGTTACGGCTAATCAAATGGGAGTTTCGACTTTTCCTACTACTATGACATAGTTCAACGTGTCCTTTTTCCGTCCATGTACTTTTCTACGTCATCGGATGTTTGATATTCCCGAGAGAACAAATAAAATAATGGTCCCATAAGCCTAATGCATTTCTCCTTGCCCCCTACGGCCATCCTGGCAGTGTTGCCAAACCTCCTGTGCAAAATAGAGCTAAATTTCACCATTAATATAGCTAAAGAGGACTTTCAATGAGCTAGATTAACGAAGGCTGCATAAAGTGCCTCCTAGGGTAATTTTAGGTGTCAGAGGGGTGGGGGTGCTGCTATTACCGTTAGCTTTAAAGTTATGGCAATTTATTCTCAGTTTTCACCCCCTAGATTTGGCGGCATCACCCATCTCAATAATCCAATAATGTTAATATAAAATCGAAAATAAAGTGTTCCCGGATAACAAAATTGTCATCTTCATCTTAGGCACAGCGCTATATATGGAGGAAAGAAGAGGCGGATGACGCAGCTATACAAATATCACGTTACGTGCAAAATGTACACTCATGGCAAAAGTTGGTCTTTATGGGCCGGAGCCAGTGGTGGCAGGCATCATGTTGGGGCAGAGGGCAGGTGCCACAGTTCAGTCAAACGAGTGCACGAAAGAGCCAGATCTGGCTCCAAAAGAGCGAAGTTGGCAACAGTGATCAGCAGCTGTCCTAGCGAGAAAGTGTCACGAGCCGGAAATAAAATGCCGTGTAATAAAAAACGCCAGCAGTCCCCGGGTGACGAGAGGTCGCCGAGGGAGTCTTGATCGAGGGAGCGAAGCGCGAGGTGTGTTGCGAGTGACAGTGTTAAGTCGGTCCATTTAAAAGGTTTGGGCGAACCCACTGAGGACACCTTCGATGGACCGATGGAGCGCCACGTCGTGACTCAGACGAGGAACCGCGAAGGAAATCAGGTACAGTGGTGACACTTTGGATTTTTATCATTGTCAGTGTTTAGATATCTTGCTGGCTCGTGCGTGATCTCCCCCCCCCCACTTGTGCGATTCTATTAAATATTGGTAAGGAGCAATGAGTGTAATTTATTCCATTCTTCATACACACATCCTCTTGCAGCCAAGCAGTTTAAGCCGGCGAACGGCCTAAACGTAACAAAAGACCTAGGGAAGATTGTCCCTCCTCGCCTTAACCGATAAATGCCGCACAAACTATTCACAGAAGGTTTTTAAGCAAAAATTGATCCGCAAACCGTTCACGGAAGGTTAGGTTAGGTTCAGAAAATAGAAAATTAAATTGAAAAAAAAAATGGTGTTTCACTTTCACTACAAAAGTCTACAGAAAATCAGTTCCGTAAGTAGTTTATCCTGTACATTTGAATAAATGTGTTTTCACTATACCATACTGTTACCGTAAATCGAAATCGAACCATGTATTATAAATTGTATTCGTAGCATGATGAAATATCAATAAAACAAAGGAACTTGGGCCAAAGAGTACATTGTGTAGGAGTATTTCCAGTTTTTTTAAAATGCTAAAGTATGTCTTACCATTCTCAGTAAGGTTAGGTTTGGCAAACATAGTTAAAATGTGGGGTCGTAGATCCATGCACAGGTAGCCCAACAAACCATTGACGGATAGCCCCATGAACCATTCACAGTAAGGTTAGGTTAGGCAAGCATAGTTAAAATTTGGGATCATAGTAATATCAGAAATATATTAATTTCAATCTAAAATGTAAAATATTGCAATAAACATTGTTTTCATGGAGAAATCAAGGGTTTCTGTTCAATTTCGCTTATTTTTCAATTTCTACACGTGACCCCCAAATTTTAACTTCAAATTCGTGATTAGGAGGCCTCAATTAGTGAGTATGTGAAATATTACAAAAATCGGATAGGGGTCCGGTATTCGGTAAATTCGCTCACAATGTTGAATGTGTGGCGAGTCCTACTTGCATATTTTGCTGAAATTTTCCAAATAAAGTTTGCTACTGAAGTTCGATTTGCGAAACAATAATTTTCCAATTTATTGAAAGTAGCAGTTCTTCAGTGATTATTGCATGTGCACAATTATAAAAAAAACAAAAACATACAGTTTAATAGATCATATTCAGTGTATAGATGATGAAAGCTTATTCAGTGGTTTTATGCTCAAGTGCAAGTCTTCAGAAACCATACAATTTATCCTCAGGTGGTAGACCAGCAACAGCTTAACCTCTTCTAGCAATGAAGTCAATTCAATTTTCTGCAACTACTTGTAATTATGTTCTACAGGCTATTCTACATCTCGGATTGAAAATCATCTGCCATACAGACAGGCCCGGTACTAGTCATTCGGCCTCCCTGTACAGTCATGGCAGATGCTGCTCCCTTTAAAAGTCCCCCCCCCCCCCAGCAACATGGAATTGAAAATACATACCTTCCGAAGTAATAAAATAAATAATGAAACCTGTTATGCACAGTGGGTTATTTCGAAAGAAGCAAAACTTTAATAAATGCAACACAAGATTAATTTTGTATTATTACGAGGCGCATCCAGAAAGTAAGTTCCCTATTTTAAAAAAAAAAAAAAAACACAGTTGCAGGATACCATTTATTGGTAACAGGTACAGCAAAGGTTCAGCTATTTTTCAACATAGCAACCACCAGAATTCAGACACTTGTCGTATCGTGGTATCAACTTTTGGATCCCACTGTCGTAGAACTCTGCCGCCTGTGAATGGAACCAGCGTGTGACAGACGTCTTCAGCTCTTCGTCGTTGCCAAAACGCTTACCGGAGGACAGGAATTTCTTGAGGTGCAAGAAAACGTGAAAATCGCTGGGAGCCAGATCAGGACTGTAAGGTGGATGATCAAACAACTCCCAGCCAAATTCCGTCAAAACAGCTGCTGTGCGCCGAGCCGTACGTGGACGAGCATTGTCATGGAGGAGCACAACACCTGCAGTAAGCATGCCACGCCTCTTGTTTTGAATGGCACGTCGCAATTTCCTTAGTGTTTCACAGTAATGGTCAGCGTTCACCGTTTCACCTCTGGGTAGGAAGTCAATGAGCAAAATGCCCTTCCTGTCCCAAAACACGGTGCACATCACTTTCTGTACTGACAGCGTCTGTTTGAATTTCTTCTTGACCGGAGATCCACTATGCCGCCAATGCATTGACTGCTGCTTGGTTTCCGGGGTGAAGTGCGACATCCATGTCTCATAGCCCGTGACGATCCTGTCGAGGAAATCATCGCTGTTATCATGGTACCGTTGCAGGAATGTCAGTGCTGCTCCTGAACGTTCCATTTTGTGTTCGGGTGTCAGGATTTTCGGCACCCACCTGGCACACAATTTTTTGAACAGCAGGCGCTGCGTGTCAATCTCATGCAACAAGGATCGCGATATCTGCGGAAAAAGGCTACTCGAACTCCGTAATCATGAAGCGACGGTTCTCTACGATGCGCTGCGCTGCCGCACCAGCTCAACCAGATCATCAGTGATGAGGGACGGACGCCCACTGCGCTCTTCATCATGGACACTTTGACGACCTTCCGAAAACTGCCGACACCAGCGACGCAACATCTGCTTACTCATAATGTTCGGCCCATAGACCTCACAGAGCTGACGATGAATGTCAGTTGGCACAATGCTTTGTGCATTCAGGAACTTTATCACCAAACCTCGCATGCGGCGGGAGAAGGAATACGAGCTTCCATTTTGGACCACTGCTGCCTCGCTACTGGCATGCAGCGGGAGAAGGAATACGAGCTTTCACTTCGGACCACTGCTGCCTCGCTACTGGCGCCGGGTGGGATCTGTCTGCCGGGCATATGATTGATACGTCGTAGCTCTGCTGCGCATGCGCAATTTATTGAAATCATATGGTGTGATGCCCACTACAAGGAAACACGGAACTTCCGTGCCAGGAGTCTGCAGGTTATCTTAAGGGTTATTATCACATGTTCCAATTTTTGCCACCCTTTTCCACCGGACCTGCTTACAGAGGTCAGTGGACCTTGCTGTGTAATATTTAATTACTTAATTCTCTCAGCATTTGTGAACTCTATGCACTCATGTGTAGCACATGAAAATGTAGATGGCATAGAATTTTAATGCATTAGTAACTCTTGTTGGATTAGGGATTGCAGTAGATATTTTGTATAGCTTGCATATTAAAGAGACTGTTGAACCTTCAGATTGGTGATATTGTATTTGATAATAGAAAATAAATATATATGGTTCATAATGAGATAGTTGCAACTGAAGTCCACTGTAGTGTTTGTTAGGTATGGTATCAACATAGTTTTAAGTACGTGTATTTTTCAGACATTTGACTTGGATCACATAATGAAATTAAACATTTCGTACATTATGGAATTTCAAAAGATATCAAACAGGCATGAGATATGAAAATTTCCATTCACTGACATTAAAGGAATTTGCAAAATCTGAGTTTAAGTGATATTTTCATGATGACTGTACCTTAACCATAATAAATTGCTTATTGTGAATTAACTACGTAATACAGTAAATGACTACATTGACAATTATAGCATTTTTTACAGGGGAGAAGCAAAGTATATTTTGCGCAGGGGGGCAGTGAGGAAGTGGCATATTATAACTCCTACTATTGGTCCCCGTGCTAACCACACGTCACCCCATTTTAAGTAAGATTGTGGGAGGGAGACTGGCAGCTGGGAGATAGGCCCAGACCTTTCAAAGGCTGTCAAGCCATGGGTTATTTATTACTTTATTTTACTAATGGTCTCCATTAATGATAACTTCAAAATCATATTCCTGCAATGCCCTTATACAAGTCAAATGAAAACTTTAATTTTTCTTTAGTTTTTATCTAGTATATTTTTTCTTAATGTATCTCGCCTTGTAATCGAGGGATCCTGGGTTCGATTCCAGGTGGAGGCACATACTGGAACTGTAGGTCCAGTCTCGATTAGCCTTACTGTACACAAGGTGGACTTAAAACACCAACTCAATCAATCTTCATGTATCGATGCACAAGTTTGCTGCATTTTAACATAGACCAACAGCTGATCTACATACGTAGGTTATTCGGAAATCAACCTCAGTTTCGCTGGCACGACCGCATGGGTTACTGCAACATCATGGTGCATGTGCAAAAGTAATCGGTCACGTGTTGGTTCACGTCACCCAAAGTGGTTGGTTACTGCATTCAGTGTTTGGTGTGCAGCGAGCAGATAACTAGCTGATAGTGATGGCTGGTGTAATCGTTGCTCCCGCTAAATGAGAGGTTCGCGGTGTGATCCACTTTCTTCAGGCTGAAGGACACAGCACAGGTGAAATCAATCGCAGAATGAGTGCCATGTTTGGAGAAAAGTTCATGAGTGAAAGTTGTGTGCCAAGCTATGACAAGTGCCTGAATTCAGGTGGCAATTATGTTGAAAAATAGCACATGTATGTGTGCAACTGTTGTGCATAGTTAATTTTAGTTGCCTTTATGTCCGTTTTTATTTTGTTCCTCCCAGAGGTTTATTTCCGAATAGCCCTTGTATAATTTTTCATCCGAGTTAGTGTTCGTATACCTCATGAACAAGAACCTTTGAGGTGGATGTGCAGTCACATGAGCCACTGTGAAGGTCTTTCCACCCATCTGCCTTGCAAGAATGGTATTTTGAAGTTCACCTGGTCAGTATTGCAACATTCAGGTTGTTCCATAAATTATAGTTGATACATTGTATAAATTTGAACTATATATACAGTATATCATACAACTTTTGTCGGGCTTTTAAGATTTGACTCATTAGAATAATTAACAGTGTTACTGTGACTGAAATGAAATGATGTTTAAAATACATAAATTTAAGCTGACTTTAATTTTACAGGGAGACATGCCTCCCAACCCCCTTTTCCATGAGTGATTAATGTATGAATTTTGTAATATTAGTTAATGTTACAGACAGTGAATCAGCAATATTATTTTGATATTAGTAAATAATTATAATTTCAGGCCAGAGGATCCAAGAGCATTTACCAACTACACCAGGATGCCTGAAAGTATACTTGAAGAACTATTAGCAGATGTTGCCCCCTTTATTGCCAAACAGAACACTGTGATGAGGCAAGCCATATCTCCAAGAGATAGGCTTGCTGCTACATTGAGGTTTTTGGCTACAGGAAATAGTTATGTGGACCTGTCATACTCGACCAGAATTGCTCCCAATACTTTAAGTGGAATAATTCCAGAGATATTAAGAGCAATTTGTACAGTATTGGAAAATGCTGTAATAAAATGCCAATCTGAACCTGGGGAATGGGAAATTATAAGTGACTGTTTCCTGTCTCTATGGCAATTCCCACATTGGATAGGTGCAATTGATGGGAAATATGTACATTTTAGACCACCAAGATCAGAAGGATCCAGGTACAGAAACTATAAGGGGCAAGACAGCATTGTTCTGTTAGCTCTTGTTAATGCAAACTACGAGTTGCTCTTCATCAACATTGGGAAAAATGGTCGCATGCATGATGCAGCTGTCTTCAGCGTGAGTGAGTTAAGTTTGCAATTGTGCACTTAATTTACCCATGCCATCTTCTCTACCAGGAAACAGTGTGCCTGTGCCATACGTTATATTGGCTGATGAGGCATTCCCTCTGAAACCAAATATAATGAAGCCCTATCCACGCCGTGAATTATGTCACAGCAAAAGAATTTTCAATTACAGACTTAGTCGGGCAAGAAGAGTTGTAGAAAATGCCTTTGGCATTTTATCAAATAGGTTCCGTGTGCTATTGACAAGCATACCATTACCAGTTGAGAAAGTTGAACTGATTACGTACACCTGTTGTTTGCTGCACAACTTCCTCATACAATGCAGTGTAGAATGGTACATTCCTGCCGAATTTAAAGAAGGCAATGGGAAATTCATTTTAAGAAGTGTGGCACAGCAAGGTGGTAACAGGTCCAGTGTCAATGCAAACACTGTCAGAGCAACCCTCACAGATTATTTTAATTCTGTCGGTGCAGTACCTTGGCAAGATAAATCAGTCCATAATCGGCAATATTAGGAAGAAAATATGTGAAACTAACCTACCTATCTTTTTGTATAACCTGCTACTGGCTTCTAACACAACAAACGTTTCAAGTACACCTCGTAATTTTAAAAAAGAACTACAGATACCATAAATACACATCAAAAATGTTTGCAAGCGACTCCACAGCTCTTTTTTCTCTTTAGTAACTTTTTCTACATACTGTACATTTATGACCATCACAATTTTCTAGTTTAATATTCCAAAAATATCCACATGGACAAAGTTAATGCCCAGTGGAAGATTCTTGTCTCTATCACTTTTTTCACAAATGTTACACACTTCAAAGTCTCAGTTTATGGACTTTTTGCACACCTGATAGAAGTAGAGTCAAATATATGTCTTGATTGCTATACCATGTAAAATTGTTGACCTAATTCCAAAATATGACATTAGGAACCTCTAAAACTGTTAGGTAACACTGCAAGTTATATAGGTTAGCTGCAATTGGTAAAAAGCCAAAATTGCCATTTTTTTTAAAAAAAAAAAACGGCTTTTTTGCAACTCTAGAAAATATAACATGCCCTCATGATGTCACAAAATTTCTTATTGTCCATGTTGCCCCAGCCATTGTATTCATAAATATAATATTATATTAGATATATTTCATCCATGAATCACATGCTCTGATATTGGGCATGTAAATTTGTGTTCAAATTACAATATAGTAATACAATGAAATATAATAATATAGTGAGTGTATACAATGAAATAACACCTTTGCCCAGAGGTTCACAAACTTTTTTGTTCATGACACCCTTAGTATTTGAAGATTTTTATGTGGCACCCTAGTCAGAATGCAAGCCTAACACTTTCAAATTCAGAAACATTTTACATGTAAAAAAGTACTAAATAAGCAAATATTTGGATGAATCATATAATGTCAATGAAAATAATGAAACATTTTGTTGTGACACTATAACCCAGCCATGGTGCACATTTTGGGAACCACTGCCTTAGGTCTATTACAGTTTAATGCTGGAAGTCGTGAACTGATATTACTGATACACTTTTATATAATAATAGCATCAGAAAAATATGTTGAGGTTACAATATAAATATATGAATTCCTTTATGGATTGAAAGATTTAATGAAATATTGTGAGATAATATAAATATAAGACTTATAACTAGGGTGCTGATTTTTTGCCTATTTTATTTCTTTGTAGTAAAACATAGGCTTTTAACGTTTGTTTCATGGTGTTTTAGTCGGAAAATGTATTTTTATAGTGCCTATAAATGCCTATTCTACAATTTTTGCCATCAGTACTTCAGCATGGTATTATAAGATAAATGAAACAATTTTACCAGCTTCTTAGTGATCTTAATTCCAGCATTCAAACATAATTCCTTTTTGACTTTGTAAGGGTCTATTCCCATGGAGTATCTACATTGTTCATTTCTTCATTAGGTTAATGCATGCGTGTTTCACAGATTTTAATCCCATATTACATTTAAAATTGTTTTGGTACAGCACATAGCTTCTATCAAAATAAATATATTGTTTACAACCTAAATATAGAATATATATATTATGTAGTTATCAAGAAATACTGGAACATTGCAAAATATTCTGTCACTAGTTTTCCAAAGGTAGGCTAAAAATATTATTTCTTGTGCATAGATTTTTTTAACCATGTGATTTGCAATTTCTCCTTTGTAAACTTGTATAAAAATGTAAGTTTGTTGCTTTGCTTTCTGTAAGGATGTGTATAATTCATTAGCATACTAATTTTTAACTGCATGTACGTATATATTTCTAAAAATATAAGGATTTTTCTACATTAATGATGGATAATACTAGTAACATTTAAGTGTGTGTGTGTGTGTGTGTGCATGTATATATAACAAATGCACAAAAATAAGCACCATCAAATATTTGTAGGTTTTTTGTACCCCCAAACCTTCCTTACCGGTTTTTCACATTTGTCCTTGGGAGCAAGAAGCTAGCAAATCACTGGTGTTTCAATTTGTTGTGTGCACTGTTATGTTCTCGACTTCTACAGGTAAATACGGTTCTGTTCAGAATGTGGCATTAGAAATAATTTTAGTCCATGTACTGATAAATTTTGACAAACCATGTAGCCACAGTGGCTCAGTCGGTAACGCATCTGACTACCATGCTATAGGTCCTGGGTTCGATCCCCGGCTGGTTTAAATCCGGGAACCCAGCATCGAATGACAATGGTACCTGGGGGAAACCCTGGGGGTGTTACACCCACACCCTCTATATGCCTTCATGGCGTGGTGCTAAGCACAGGGGACCACTTTACCTTTTTTTATGTAGCAGACATTGTGGCCCCAACAAATCATCATGCAAGAACCAGACGAACATAACTCCAAAAATGCAGTTTTTTTCATGTACTAGGTCGTTCAAGTCAATCGGGGACTTTTTTTTAAAAAAAAATAGAAGAACAAATTTCAAAGTGTGGTAACTGGATTTATTTTTCCACATAACCTCCTGCTACAGTTATACACTTATCCCAGCGTTTAACTAACGCCTGGAATGCTTCCGCATAGAAGGATTTATCATTACGGCGGAACCATTGTAGGACAGCATTCTTCACTTCATCATCAGTGTTGAAATGTTTTCCTCCAAGGAATTCCTTCAGGGGTCCAAACAGGTGAAAATCACTTGGCGCTAAGTCAGGACTATAGTGGGGGTGTGGTAATATCTCCCAGCCGATTTCCTGGAATGTTTGGAATGTGTGTTGAGTGGTATGCGGTCGTGCATTGTCTTGCAAAAAGAGAACACCCTTTGTGATGAAACCCGGACGTTTCTTCCGTAAACTCTTATGAACATCACGCAGAACACGGCAGTAATACTCACTGTTGATAGTGACACCATGGGGTAAAAAATCAACGTGAATAATCCCCTGTTTATCCCAAAAGACACTTGCCATAACTTTACCAGCAGACGCAACTGTTCGAAATTTCTTGGGAGGTGGTGATTCCGTATGCTTCCACTGCATCGATGCTCTTTTGGATTCTGGAGTGAAATGGTGAACCCATGTTTCATCACATGTCATGATGCGATTCAGAAAATCCTGGCCTTCCATGTCATAGCAGTCCTTGAGTTCTCTGCAGACTTCAACTCTTCTGTGTCGGTCAAAAGCAGACAGCTGCTTCGGGACCCACCGTGCACTCACTTTTCGGAACAACAAATGATCATAAATTATTGTGTTCATTGTTCCTAACGACAGATTACACACCCTTGCAATTTCACGACAGGTTATGCAACGATTGTCCAGGATCAGCTGCTCCACGCGCTGAATGTTTCCAGGAATGATTGCTGTGGGCTGTGATCCACCACGACCGGGATCGTCAGTAATAGAAATACGGCCATCTTTGAAGCGCTTACACCATTCAAATGTCTTACTGCGACAGAGTGTCTCATCACCGTACTGAGCCTGAAGTCTTCTGTAAATTTCTGCAGGTTTTCTGTCCTCGTTCACTAAAAACTTCATCACAACATGCTGTTCCATGTAGACATTCACACTGTTGTCCGCCATCTTGAATAACGATCTATGCAGAAACGCGGGAAATGAGCGCCGCCTACCAGTAACAGCACACAGTTGCCAGTTCCTACTGCATACAAAACCTCCAGCCTAGGCGTCTATTTAAACCTGGAAAAAAAAAAGTCCCCGATTGACTTGAACGGCCCACGTATCTACTCTTTGTTAACAATTATAAATAGGTTATGAATATTAGGTTACACATCTCCAATTTACTCTTTTTTAAAGTGATTTATTCTTAACAATACATTTTTTTCCTCTGAAGTAAATTTGCTGAATTGAAGTTATATTTGGTTCTCACATGATGAAAAATCCAACATAGGGCTACTGACAGATATGGTGGTTCAAGATGCTCATATTTTTCTACTAGGCTTGTTACACTACCATTTTTCACCTTAATTTTGAAAGTTGTTCAAAGATAGAAATTGCAACCTGGAGTCACTTTATTGAGGGTTTGCATCAGGGTTGGCCCTGCCCAGTTTTCCCCACATTTTTTTAGGGAAGAAAACAGTCAAAAAAGGGTTTTTTTCTGAAAAACAAAATGTAAATTATTACTTGAAATACTTGTGAAGTTTCACGATTGTCAAAAAGTTTTGGAAAACTTGAAAAGGAAAGCTTAACAGAGTTTGTAATACTAAAAATAATTAATATAGTACAAGCCACAGTGTTTTTTTTTTCAGGCCATTATTCTGAAATAGTGTTAGAAATGGAGTTTTAACAGAATTTAAAACAATATATGTCCAAGAAATAGAAAAGAAAAAGTAGTTTTCCCCTGTGCTTTGCACCACACCATTAAAGCATATAGGGGAGATGAGGGGGGGGGAGGAGTGGAAAAATCTCGAAGTAGGTTCCAAGAAACAAAAAAATGGTACAAAATTCTGGAAGAATATTGATTAGATGCAAATGTTAAAAACAAAATTTTTCGAAATTATCCATAAATTATTGTAATACTACACTTGTGCTGTTAGCAAAAGTCACTCTTTCATATGAAAAATGAATTATGTCTGTACAGTGGGATCCACTAGTATTGCTATTGTCCAAATTGTCCATGGACTATTTTCATTAATTTTCCTCTTACATCCTGTGTGTTTTTAAGCGATGGATGTTTATGTATGCTGGTGCAGAAGTTGTCAACAGCTTGTTCAGAGTTTTCTTTTAATTCTTGAAGCTCTTATTGGGTCAAATAAAGTTCATGAACATGGTGATGAAAAATTTGCTTTCTAATACTCATGGATCCCACTGTAAATATAATTTGCTGACAATATCAGGGGTGGCTGCTCACATGGAATGCCAGGAATTATACGTGAATTATTGGTTCTGGGGATTATGCAGGAAGTTTGGTAAACATGGAAGAAAAGATACAGGCAGATGTTTTCTCTATTTCCATTTTTTTCTTTCCAGAGAGATGAAAACTTGTTACTTTTATTAATATAAATACAACTAAATTTATACATATTTATAAATGGGCAAGTTTCTCTCAGTTTAGCTTTTATTTTTATTTCAATCTAGGAAGAAAAAGAAAGCTGCATGGAAAATGAATAATAGTTTTTCTCGTATGTACGCATTGGAGTAAGCCACCATCTTTAAAATTTAATGTAACAGAAAACATCAAGAGACTTTGTGAAAACAATGATGACTTTGAAATACCTGTCAATATTTGGGATTCATAATTTTAAATAAAAAATAATGTGATCAAAATTCTTTTATCTGAAATAAAAATGAAACAGACTGCTTCTTTTCACAGTTAAGTTGTTATATTGCAACAATGTAACATTGACAACATTATATAATGGATTCTTTTTGATTAAAAAATTACTAACCATTGTTGTAACTGTATCTTTAGTCAAAATGAAAACAAATGTCTGATGAAGGGATGGCTTGTGTTCTCCTGAAATGTCACAACAAAAAACTGTTTTTTTTTATGCTTGTAATAACCGTAAACTACATGAAAATAATGGAAAATGAAACTGAATTTTCTCGATCAGTTTACTTTGTTAGTATCTTTTGCAGATCAATCTATCTGAAAGACTTAAGATTATTGCAAAAGGGGATAGCTTGAAGTTGTATACAAGTTTGGGTATATTGAAATCACACAGACCCTTTATTGTTCATAAATTTGTGTGTGTGTGGAGGGGTGAGTCTGTAATACATAGGTTGGAATAGAGAAAGCATCTGCTTGAACCCTTGAATATTTTGAAAGCTTGCCTTGCTAACCGCAAATTATACTTTAATTCCATCATGATCCTAGTGACCATGCTGAATCTTTTTTTCATGTTATCCACAGTCAAACTCCACCTTTTCTGTAGGGATAATTTTTCATACTGAAAATTATCTTTCAACCGAGAGTCAGTGACACAAATTTGAATGCTGAAATGTTACTGCGCAAGGCGTGAATGCCACAAATGGACTGATCTGAGCCGAAAGTGAGCAAGAACACATGGTGCAGAAGTTTGCACTTTGGATTGTGCTGGCATTAGAGGTAATTGGATGCCAAAACTGGGAGAGGGAGCTTAGACAAGGCCTAGCATTAAGAGTCCATTATGCGGGGTCAAAAGAAGGGGGAAACTGCCCCCTGTAATCGCCACTGCTTACGAGAAAAGTTGCATGAAACATTTTGTTTTGTTTACTAACTTTGAAAAACATCATAAACTTGAGAGGGATGAAAATTGACAGAAAACATGCTTCAAGCATGTCCATCATTGAATAGTTCTATCAGCAACCTGAGTGAATACCCATGTAACATATAAAAATCCTGTAAAACCTTAAAAAAAGTTCAAGGCACATAAACTTCAAATAGGTTATTTTAAGCACAATAAAACTGTTGGTTGTTGCATTTTTTTAATGAAACGCTGACATACATTATATTTCTTATTTACCTGCAAAGGAAAAATAGGTTAAAAATCCAAAGTCCAGTGATAACGAAGCAAGGATACTGTAATGTAAAAATTTCATCTTCATATACCTAAAAGCTCGTGTGAAAGGAACATGAAGTTACGACAATTAGGGTAACATTGTGCACATAAGCAATTGAAACTTGCTTCAAGGCACCTCCAAATAAATTAATCTTCGCATTCTTATCATGCTAATTGCTAACATGGATAGTGAAAAAATATTGCATTTGTATTTTTACGGATAAATACTCTCCACTGCATGCAAAATTTATAAAATCCCACACATCTTATAGCTGGTCAAACATGGTCAAAAAATTATGGTTTAAATACAGTGAGTCTGAATTGAAATGCCCTAATTTCAACTTTCTGTAACTCCACATGTACTTGATGCAGCCAAATGAATTATACATTAATGAATATACATAGTCCTAAAGTTTCTGTCAACAAAGTAGTAATTAGTTAATTTACTACATGTGCCCGACATTACTCCTCTCGATTTTTTTCCTGTGGGGGTATTTCAAGGACATGGTGTATATCAAAGTGACAACTCTGGAAGTATCAGCTGGGCATCCTCCGTGTGACTCCTGGGGTATATGTAGTAATGTACTAATTACTACTTTGTTCATAGAAACTTTAGGACTACATACATTCATGAATGTATAATTCATTGGGATGCTACAAACACATGCCATTTAAAATGGCACCAATCGATGTAGTTGTGTCTAGTTCAGCTCCCGCTAAAAGTAGAATTATTTCAGATATTAGGTGTGCCAAGTGTTGTAAAACAGTGAGGAATGGTATAATTTGTGATAACTGTGATAAATGGAACCATTGTCGATGTGTCGGAGTGGACGAGAATGATTTACCAGATGAAAATGTGGAGTGAAATTGTCCACGTTGCTACACAGACGCCCAAACCGGCAAGATGGCGACCGATTACGCTAGTAAAAATAATGAAGCATCTCTAATTATAACTCCATTAAGCCTTGTTTCCATGATTATGAAAAACTAAATATGCTGACCAAGGCAGTAATTTATTTTATTAAAAACATAAACTAACGTAACGTTTCAACCTTCTAGCAAGGTCTTCTTCAGACTCTGTATCAAGTACAAAAGTTGTACTTGATACAGAGTCTGAAGAAGACCTTGCTAGAAGGTTGAAACGTTACGTTAGTTTATGTTTTTAATAAAATAAATTACTGCCTTGGTCAGCATATTTAGTTTTTCATCTCTAATGAAGATTATTGAAATATTGGAAAATGACTTACGAGTTCTGAAGATTGAAAATGAAGAGTTAAGGAAGAACACTACTTTTCAAGCGGAAAATGAAGGTAAGCTGACAACTCCAAAGCAAGTAAGTCCAAGACAATGGGAAACTGTCTGCTATAAAGCCAGAAAGAACAATCAAATTATTTTTAACAATAGGACGTTTCCGGTTCTAAAAAATACATTTGAGCCTCTATCAGGTTTGCCTACTGATATAGAGGAAGAAGAAAAAAGTGAACAACAATCTCTGAGTGAAAAGTACGGAGTACAGACTAAGAACAAAACTAGGCCTATGAACATTTGCATATATTCTGATAGTCAGGGAAGAGGTGTTTATTCCAATATCTTAAGAGATAGTAATCATAAAATTACAAGTATTGTAAAGCCCGGGGCAAAATTCTGTGATGCTACAGCCGAGGCATTAGTAAACAGCTCAGTTGACATTCCAGTTCTGTTAGCAGGAACAAACGATGTTGCCAGAAATGAAACCAAGGATCTTTTGTTTTCCCTAAGAAGTAAACTTCAGAAACTTCAAAGTGCCAGGCAAGTGTGTGTCTTCTCCGTGCCCCGACGACATGATCTGCCGCAGTGGTCCATCATCAACAGAGAAGTAGACAAAGCAAATAGTGAAATGTACAAGATATGTAACCGTTTTAGAAATGTTCTTTACATAGACATAAGTAATCTAGGAAATAGGTTTCATACTGCACATGGTCCGCATCTTAATAGGTTAGGTAAAAAATTTGTTAGTGATAAGATATTGGAATTAGCAAATAAGTGTGCTCCTTCTGAGCCTATCCCTCTAAGTTTCAATAGTGATACTTTTTTAGATCATTAGGTAGCCCTATGCCTAATACTCCGAAAGATCATCAAAATAATTCAGAAGTCAGGCTGGTAGAAGTTATTAGTAGTCTTAGTAGTTTTAATAACAGGCCTATGTCTAATATCCTTGAAGATCATCCAATAAATTCAAAAGTCAAGCTTGTGGAAGTTGTTAGTAAACCTGAATGTGCCACTTCTTCATACTCTGAACGATCAGGTGTTAATTTTAGTTTTGAGAATTCTCATGGGGAAGTTAGAGCATGTTGTTCTAACTCCCACACTCCATTGGATTTAAAGATAGGTTATCTCAATATATAGGGATTTGGCAAAAAACATGAAATTATTAATGATTTTGCTAATGAAAATAGTTTTGATGCTGTTTGTTTAAGTGAATATTGGTGCCATAAAAGTGACATTTCCTTCAAAATACTAGATGACTTCTATCTGGTTAACAGTTATAGTAGGGAACAAATTCAACATGGTGGAGTGTCTATATATGTAAAAAATGCATTTGTATATGTTAGTCATAAGTTAGATCTTGAATTCCTCTGTAGTGAATTAAACTTTGAAGCCACAGGTTTATTTATTAGAGACCTCAGAATTGTAATAGTTGTGCTTTATAGATCACCAAATAGGGATCCTACAGTTTTTCTTGAAAAACTTGAGGAAATGTTAGATTTTTTCAGTAAGTCTCAATGGAAACACTTTAGTATCGTAATTGGTGGTGATCTTAACTCTCATTTTGATGTAACAGAAGATAAACAGTAACAGAAGATAAACAAAGTGTGACTGGATTTAAAAATCTGCTTAGGCAGTTTGACTTTAACTATATGAATAATAAACCCACTAGGGGTTCGGCATGCCTGGACAATATATTCACAAACATAAAAACATCTCGTATAACATGTGATGTAACTGTATTTGCATACTCAGATCATGATTCTCCTTGGCTAAAAATACATAACTTAAAACCCTGTGATTGTAACTCTAAGGAATCTAAAATAGTGATCTCAAGACCAATAATGGATGATAAAATATTAAACTTCAGGAATTTGCTCTGTAATATAAACTGGCTAGATCTGTTAAGTAAACCTCAGTCCTTGGATACAGAACACACATTGGCTGATGTAACATTTGAAAAGTTTCTAATGGTATTTCTAGATATTTATGATGGGAGTATTCCCCAGAAAAAGTGTAAAGTTAGTCTCAAAGTTAATAAGAAGAAAATACAAAAAAAGAATGCTGATTGGTACACTCCTAAGTTAGCCGGTATGAAATGTAGGGTTTTATTATACTTAGATTTATTTAAGAGGGATAAGACAGATCTGGCTAAATCAATCTACCTGAGGGCAAGAAAGGAATACAAATGGGCTAAAAATGAATCAAAGAAATTGTATAATCTAACTAATATTGAGGCATCCAGGAATAAATGCAAGACTGCCTGGAAATTAATTAATTCGATTGCCAAATACAGCAAAAGAGATGTTATAGAAATCTCCCCTAATGACTTTAATAAGTTTTGTATTAATTCTGTTGAGGAAATTCGTAACAACATTGTACGACCCTCTGCAACAGTTTCCGACTTACTTGAACAGTATAGCGTAAGACATTCTGAAATAACTCCAGAGATAATTATAGATGTTGTGAAAAAGCTGAAACCATCAGATAGTGTAGATATCTATGATTTATCCAGTAATCTTGTGAAAAAAATCATAGATTCTATAATTCTTCCACTGACCTTTTGTATAAATATATGTCTTAGGGAAGGAACATTTCCAAATGTATTGAAATTATCAAGGGTTGTACCAATTTATAAAAAGGGTGAGAAAAATTGTTTAGCCAGCTACCGTCCCATCTCACTGATTCCAGTGTTTTCAAAAGTTTTAGAATCAATTATGCATTCCCAATTATGCAATTACTTGGACCATAATAACTTAATTTGCAAATCACAGTTTGGTTTCAGGAAGGGTAAGTCAACAATTGATGCCATGGACTCTCTAGTCAAAAATGTACTTATGGCTTTTGAAACTGAGGACTTTGCTCAGGCCTCTTTCTGTGACCTGAGCAGGGCTTTTGATTGTGTAGAACACACTTCACTTTTAAAAAAGAGTAAATACTATGGCATTGGTGGTACAGATCTTAAACTATTTCATTCATACCTTCAGAACCGTAAACAAATTGTCTGCATAGGAATTGAGAGGTCAAATGTAGCTGAGGTCAAATGCGGTGTACCTCAAGGTTCGGTTCTTGGGCCTTTATTGTTTGCTCTCATGATGAATAATTTACCATTTTGCGTCACTGCTCACACAATACTATATGCAGATGATACTACCTTCTTTAATGCCAGCTCTGACTTTAACACTCTTAAAGGCATAACTGATAATACCCTGTATCAATCTTCTTTATGGTTCAGAGCTAATGGTTTTTTGCTGAATGAAAGTAAAACCCAGCATATGTTTTTTCAGTCTTAGAGGCAACCCGAAAGATAATAGTTCAGACAATGTGAAATTTCTAGGTATTGTCATTGATAATAAATTATCATGGGAACCACATATTAAATACATAACTGCCAAGCTCTCCAGGGTTATATATTTGTTAAGGAATCTAAACAGTCATGTACCTGAAGATTACGTAAGATCAGCTTACTTCGCTTTCTTTCAAAGCATTATTTCATATGGAATTTTACTTTGGGGGAACTGCAGTTATGTACAAGAAATTTTAATACTGCAGAAAAAAGCTGTGAGAATAATTACCAACTCACACAAATTAATTCATTGTAAGCCACTGTTCATTAAGTTAAAATTTATGACTGTGATAAATCTATATATTTACACTGTGCTATTTTATGTAAAGAAAAATTTGCCACAGCTACAAAGTAGACAAGATGTACATTCCTATACTACAAGAAACAGCAGGCGTATAAATATACAATATCATAGACTCTCAAAATCCCTGAATAGTTATGAAGCTCTAGGATTAAGACTATTTAATAAGCTACCTCTTGATGTGACAAATATGTCTATGAATGTATTTAAACATAAACTGTATGCCTGGTTAGTTGCTACACTATTGTACTCAACTCAAGAATTTCTTGAAATTAAAAATATTGTATTTTAGTGCAACTTAAACATAAAATGGGTTATAATTTTATATTATTTTATAATATATTTCACATGTATTTTGTTCTTGACGTTGTCTATTGCTGTGCAAGCTTAATGACAATAAAATATTATTATTATTATTATTATTATCATGTGGAGTTACAGACAGTTGAAATTAGGGAGTTTCAATTCGGTCACACTGTTGCATAGAAGTTACAAAGCCCTGGAATACTAGCCAAAACAAAAAAAACACCAATTTCCTACCACACACTTACATGGGCCAAAAAATTAGTGATTATCGAATAATTCAGAGCAAAAAGTAGATCATTTTCTTCAACGTTCACTTTGCATGCTATCGTGAATAAATAATAATCCCAGCAACAGGAAAAGATCCTGAACTTGTGTAAGCATCAATTGTTATTTCTAAACTTTGTGCCAAGTGCATGATGGGTGTCAAGAAGTTCATGTCTGAAAGAGGCTTTACAGTGCATTTGTGTTTCAGTTACTGGCAACAATAATAGTGCATGTAAATTTCCATGTGAACCATAATATGTTGATAACAGATATTAAATATAATTTGTAAAAGCTGAAACTAGATTTGAGAATAAATAACTGGCATCAAAGGCAACATCATTGCCTTCTATTTAGTCTGAAAGTAATTTCTTCTTTAGTTGTTTAGTTTGGTATTACAAACTCTATCATGCACCCACATTAAGAATGGAGTGGATGTAAACAAATGCAAGTGCCCTGAGTGAAATTCTATAAATAGCACACCAATTTAGTATGTTAAATATTTCCAGGTTGGGCTTGAAGAGAAGGCCCACGTAAATGTTTTGGAAGTATAGACATACAAGGGGTTAACACTTACATTTACAACCAGAATGGGAAATATGCCATATTTCTCTCCTCCAAAACAAGCATCAGTTATATGAAGATGATTAGCAGCTAATCTACAAACAATTCCACCTTGTTGATGTAAGTGCCACCTGGAACATTGACTCATTTCATTTAGATGTTGATTTCTAATATTAAGCTGGGCCTCCTCGATGGCACAATGGTAGTGTCATCGCCTTGAAATCAAGGGGTCCAGAGTTCAATACCCGGTGGAGACACACAGTGGTTCGGATCCCACTTTACACTGTAGGTCCAGTCCCGATTAGCCTTACTGTGCATAAAGTGGACTTTAAACACCAAATCAATCAATTTAATATTAAGCTGAAATGTGCACTGTAAAACTTGCCACAGTATTCCAAATCAAGTGAAAAAAAAAATAAAATAAAGTTTTATATACAATACTGAGGAAAAAATAATTTCTGTGGACTAAAAACTTATTACCGCCTTAGAAATTATTCAACTTAACCTAATTTTATTGGCATAGTATAGAACGACCACAAACAAAAGAACCTTCGATGAAAAGTCTCTGCACAGCTTTCCCTTCTTCCATTCAACTTGGGCCATAAGGAAGCATGCTCTACTCTCCTCCTTGCGGGAGTACAGTTCACAGAGTCACGGATCTGCACAGGTCTTTTTGCTGGTGGTTCCACTACAGTATATCATTTCTGTCAAACCATATTTACACAAACAAAATGGGAGACCGGGAAATTGAAAAAGAAGCAAACAGAATATTCCAGTGGCACATTTACGTGTATATTTGCAACACAAAAACACTAACTCTTCTACGAATCATTCTGACGTGCCTCCTCAGATTTGGCATTTAACGTAGTTTGGACAAGATTAGATATAACATCCAATCTTAGCTGTTCTGATCTTATAGATTTGAGTGTCGATCCTATGAAAGCCATAGCAGCATCCACAGATTCAATTTTTGTGGGCACTGGCTTTTTCAAACAGTCCATCAAAGAATGCAGAGCCTCCACATATGGCGAATCGTCGTCTTTATGTTCTCTCTTCCTCTTCGAGGAACATGGAGTTTCTGAGGAATCTCCTGACGAACTTGTAGTTCCCTCACAAGTACGTTGAGTTTGTGTCTTGATGGCTTATTTCTTCTCCATAGTCAAAATTCACCATCACTTCCATCTCCTTATACTCTGTATATAGTTCACTTAGTCCAGCAATTTAACCACCTGGGCTTAGTGGCCTTTCCTGTAATTAAAGAAAACCAAGTGACAGGAATTAACTTACCAATTATTTAAACATGAAATATGGGTGGTTTGAAATAGAGACAATACCAAACACACAGATACAATGTAATGAGCAGGGCTCAGATTTTGATGTCACAAAAATATTTGAAAAATGACTAAATATTTGTTTTTATTTCAGGATATGGCAGTTAGTTAGGCACAGTTCTTACTTCCGAAATTACAAGGTGTATGTGTGAACTTTAGGTATAACAATCCTATTTAGAATTATTGCAGTAGGCAATGTCAAGCGGCATGTTGCTTAGCTCCTCCATTTGCGTGGCGATATAATTCTTGTTTTGATAGTCAGTTCCTGGCTAAAAATGAGTGAGTAAAATGTAATTGAATTACATTACTTTTTTTTTGCAATTATGCAAAAAAGGAGAAAATGCGAAAAATGATGTAGGCCTAAATCTCTTTAAAAAAATGACCTCACTCTTGAAAAATAGAAAATATGACTAGAAAATGCACAATAACTCAAATTTTTATCAGAGGTTCGTATTTAGGAATTGAATACTTAAGAGCAATGTATACTACACAAGGGAAGAAAGATAACATGCCATCAAAATCCAAGCCCTGGTAATATATAAGTTGGAACTGTGTTTATGAGTAGCCTAACTGCAAACTGCTGCATGGGTACTAATCACAAATTGGTATTTTCAATGTTTAACCAATTTACACAGACAGATTTATCTTGACATTATAAATATGCATTACAATAGAATTTGGTACTACTATCTGTTCATAACATTTTATCTTTGTACCTGCAAAGAGTTTCTGAAAACATTTTGTTGAGTCCAGATGCCACTTTACATATGTATATCTGTGCACCAAATCACATGTGTGTAGCGTTAACTAATTGTAAAATATTGATTGTTTAACTACCATAGACAGGTGGATACCAAGATCGCAAGCTGGTATTGGGTAGTCTTTTAGTCAACCAAATCACAATCTAACCTGGCTTACATGTGAACCCATTTCTACATCCAATACTTTCCCAATAATAATAATCATGTGTCAACTGGTTAAAATCGCAAACACACATATTGCCTTATATATATATATAACACACAATAACAATTCAATCTTATTATTCCAGGGTTAGATGAAACTAAAAATATTTCAGGTACCAGCCCATAATTCTCAGAAGCCAGCCTGTGATGTTGAAACCATTCCACCTATAAACATACAGCATTTTTTTTTCTGAAGTATGCTGTTCTAACACCTTTTAATGGGTAAAAATAAAACTGACAACATCTTATTTTAATGACATAAATGTATGTATGTAGCTGCATAGATACACAATCATTCATGAACATACCCGTTCTGAATGTTTGTTATTTTAAAAAAATATTCTGATCAGAGTGGAGCAATGCAACATCCATTTGGAACACCTAAAAACGAATTCCACCAACCCACTCTCTACTGTATTTTCAACTTCATCCCTACATTCCTGTGACATTGCCTGCTGTATTTGACACATTCTTTGTTCCGAGTCACCAAACCATCCTGCTGGAACTCACGGAAATAAATCTCCAGCCTAAAAATGCAATAACGCTGAATATAACGCAACATGGCCCAATTTTGATTCACAAGCAATTAACCAGATACTGCTGACTGAAACACACCTTACAAACAAAAGTCAAGTACCATGTGACATGAAGTTCTCAGCCATTGCAGCAAACTTATACACCTTGTTGGTGAAGTGCTGTATTTCGTTTTCTGACATCAGGCCAAATGCTTTCGTTGTTATGCCAAATCTAGGATATTTATGTTAAACCTAACCACAAAAGCTTTTCGTGCTTACGTCAAAAGATGAAATACGACACTTGACAAGGCATTTGAGTAGTGTGATTAGTCACACCCCGAGATGTGTACCAAAATTTTGTCTGCAGTAAATCTCGTGTGTTCTGATGTCACACCAGAATTGCCAACCTTTAATCTCCGATACTTCCAATACTACTTCAAGATACAAACCACAAACATAACGTAACAACATGTCCAATGTCTTTAAAATCTATTTGTCATTCTTAGGTCAAGTAGTCTTTCAAAACCAATACCTTTCTATAAAACACTACAAAAGCAATGCATAATACATGATTCCACAGATTTAGTTTGCACCACAGGGAGATGGCGATGATGGAAGTGATGTAATAAATAGTATTACCAAAAAACTCTCATAATTCCACTATAATAATCTCAAAGAGCTAAAAACAACAGAAATCGGTCGCAAGCAACAATCCTAATATATCACACATTTTTTTCTTTCCTTTTTTCGGAGTGATTATCATCACCAGGTAAAGCTAGCTTTCGAGCAATTTTCACAAATTTCAAATTGCATGTGCATGATCTACCACCTGGCCTGCTACATGGATGTATGTATTCTTTAGTTGTTGATGTGTATGAACCTTACGTTGGTGCACATTTAATTTTGTGCACGAGACAAGTATGTTTTTTTCTGCACATCATGGAGTTGAAGAAAAAAAAACGCAAGAGTTTTGATGTGGACTGGTGGTACCAATATGTCACATGACATAGGTATTACATTCCTAAAAGCTTTCAATGTTAGGTGCTCATGTGTAGAACTTGCAAAATAAGCAGGTCCATGATTGAAACTCACACCCTCGATTTCTCAAGAAAACCAATGTTTATCGCAAGATTTTGTGTTTCCTTAAAGAACGAAATATATATTCCTGATATTACTACAACCACACTTAAGATACTGTTATAATGAATATAGGTACAATCATGTAATGTTAGAAGCAATTTTAATCACAAACAATACATCGCAAGATGCAACATCGTTAGGTATGTTTAGTTTAGTTTAGTTTATTTTGCGTCCAAGGACTACCGGTGTGTACAAATTACAGTACATGGTAATATAGGACATGTCAATACTTACATTACAATACAATATTACATTAATAGATGTTACAAATACAAAACATATAGAAAAAAATTGTAAAAAATTGGGTCTTACTCAGGTATTATATCAAAATCACAAAAAATATAACATGAGAAGATATAGAACATTGGAGCCTACTTTTAGGTGATACTAATTATCCACTTTCATTTGACATTTAATTTTACAAGAATAATATGTGATTATACTACATTATGTACATTTGTCTTATGTAAAAGTCGCTTCCATGTATTCATCTATAGAATAAAAATCATGCTTCAGAAGCATTGATTTTATCTTGTGCTTGAATATCATCAATTTTGGTTCTTTCCTCACATCTTGTGGTAGTTTATTGTAGAGATCTATGGAAGACTTTAAGGGACCTTTCTTACATAAGTTAAGGCGGCAGTGTTTTATGTGAAGTTTGTCTTTGTATGAATGAATGAAACACCCTCCCTTGCCCGGGAAGACAAATGCTACCACTACCTAGATAGAGGCGGCAAAATCTCCCTCGGACAAGCGAATTAGCGTTACGGCCCAGGTTAAGTTCGTGTGTAGGAACCGGTGACCAACAGTGCATAGTAATAAGCCATATCGAATAAAAACAAAGACATATGTACTTCCAAATTACCACCTCTTTACCTGTAGCCGGGAAGCGGCTAGCTGCATACCTGAAAATCACGGGTAGCGACATGCATACGAAAATGATATAGCCCAAAATTAACATGAAAATTAAAAGTATATTCTATTCATAACCAACAAAAATGGAACTATTACAGGTCCCCACACTTGCACTCTCACATTCTCTCTCAGATTCAATCCTCATGGGGTTATCGACACTAGAAATTATACATGACATGTACAGGTTTTATGACGACAAGCCCTAATTATTGCATTCTCAATTAATTTTATCTTACTTTTTTGTCTAATCAGGTCATTTGTGATTTTGCTCCAGTGCTACTTAAATCCTAGCCAGCCCTTACTTAAGTTCACCTTTTGTTTTTTAAAAAGAAACTAGTCGGCGCGGTGACCATACATTACTTGACCAGTATAAACAAAGGCGTCTCAACGGCAATTACATTCACGTGGGCGGACGTTTTCCTTTTACAAGACCTCACGTGGTTCAAACATAACAAATAACCTCCGTTGAGTGACGCAAACATGTACTCTCTAGCAGGCGGGACTTAAACACTTCGCCGCGACGAGCAATTCACATTACCAGGCAAATACTTTAACAAATAATCACATATGCGACCGGACATAGCTAGCAGCGACACAGCGCTGACACATAAAAATGAACAAACCTCAAGTAGAATATGCAATTAAGCGGGCGGCGCTTTACTCTAATAGTACGCACTTTAAACAAATACAAAGGAGCACAAACAACAATGAATTTAAGATCATAAAAAAATATCACAAGGAATAAGAAAAACTGACCTGAGACGAATAGATTACAAATGACAAGCACGACGGGAGTTTGATGTAAAATTTCGAGTTGAGTGGGCGTTTTCAAAATGTCGACGAATTTCAAGGGCGTTCTCTAAATCAATCGGGCCGTCACGTGTTAAGGTTCACACAGATGAATACTTTACCATCTCTCAGCTCCCGGGGTGCATCCTGGCGTCATTATGGGCGATTGAAAACACATAGTATCCACGCGAAAGGTTTCTTTGATCGCGACGATGAAGATGCGAAAAGGATCCGAACACCTAGTTTCCCGGCTCCTCTTCCTCTCGGGATCGGTGGATCTCCGTGGTATGACGCGGTTCGGACGTCGCATCTGAGCGGTCGTTGTAGGCGTCGTCGGGGCGTCAACATCTCTCCCTACGTCTCTCTGTCGCGGCTGGTAAGCGTCGTCGGGACGTCAACGTGGCGGATGGTAGGCATCGTCGGCGTATCAATAGGGCGGCGTTCGACGTTCTCTCTCTCTCCATGGCGGCGGATAGGCATCATCGGCGTAGCTTCTTCTGACGTCGGGCGAATCGACGTAACGCCCTCATCTCCTTTCTTCCTCTAGCCCGCCATAGTTTCCGGTGTTCCTTGTTTCTCAAAAATTATAAATGGCGTAAGGTAATCACGGAAACACGGTTTCGCTTCAACTTCCCCCAGCGGTTGAGGTAGGCGCACTCGTGTAGACTTACTGCCTATCACACACACTGGTGTTCGCACAACACAACAAAGTCCACTGTACACGAAAGGTAGCGCGAAGGTGCTCTCGTTCCAAGAATCGCGGCAAAACTGTATATGGAGAGTTAGCACGGAGCTGCTCTCACTACAAGGATCGCGGTAAGACTGTGTGTCGAAAAACCATGTCTTTCGTTTTATTTGGATTTTGAAAAAGGATGCTATGCGCACGTTGGAGCGACCTTCCGAAGAGGTCAGTCCACTTTGCTCTTTTGTCTCCCAAGTGGGACGAGCCGTGCTCGAAGTTGAGTTTGTGCGGATTAAGCTTCCGCCTGGCTGTCGCCCATAGCTCAATTGCAATCGCTGTCCACAAACTGATCAATAGAACCGATTTGATCTGGCGTCCGTAATTGTCGCTTGATCGTGACGAAACTCCACATATCCGTCCTTGCACACATGCCGCTGCGCTGGTATAAGTTTCACATGAATCTGACCGTTGGAAACCGAGATATTTAAATGTTTGTCATTACGGTCGAATTTCCTAAGCTTTAGACGCATAGCGTGACCCTTCAGGTGCTCGCCCTTAACACACGCGAACCTCTCGTTCTTCCCGTCGGCTTGGCAAAAATTCAAATATGTAATCTTACAAATTAAAACACTCAACACTTTGAATCAACTCGTCTTTTTACCGCTACATACACGAATAATAAGGATAATAATAATGACAGTAAATCTGACTGTCACATCTTTATTTCTTGTGTTTAGGCCATGTATTTCCTCATTTGTGGCAAAGTTGGAACTATTTTGCTTAACATAAATTAAGCATTCATAAATGTATATGCAGGGGAGAGTTAACACATTAAGTTTATGGAAAAGAGTTCTACATGAATAAGTTTTCTTTACTCCAGCTATGATTCTTATAGCTCTTTTTTGAAGCATAAAAAGAACATTGGAGTGGCCCTTGTTACCCGAAACCATAATACTGTATCTTAGTAAAGCATCAAAGTTTGCCATATAAAGGCACTTTACAGTTTGGGTGCTTGAGATGTCTACCATTTCTTGAAGGGCATAGCACACACTACTTAATTTTGATTGTAGCGTGTTTATGTGTTCTGTATAGCTAAGGTGTTCATCCAGAATGATACCCAGAAATTTTGGATTTTTTTTTTAGGCTCTCATTGTATATTCCCAGATATTAGATTGAGGCTTATTTGGTTTCTGGTTTGGATTGTAGAAAATGTAATGTAATTTGTTTTTTTGCTGTTGAGGAGTAGATTATTATTTAAAAACCAGTCATCTAATTTGTTTAATACATTATTAGCCTTAGATTGTAGAGCATCTTTGGAAGTGTCTGTTACCTAAATACATGGCTGTTCACTGTTTCAATAACCTTCCAAGTGACATAAAAATAATACAATCAGCTACCTCATATAAAAAGCATGTAAAAAAATACCTATTAGATCATTGTTTTTATTCTGTTAAAGAGTACCTGACAATAAATTGCAAATTGTCACATCCTATATTCCTGATATTACTACAACCCTAAATTTTAACGGTTAGCCTAACCTAACTTTACCATGCATGGTTCATCGAGATTTCCGGGAATGGTTTGTGGGGCTATCCGTGCATCGTTCGAGGGGTGTAAATATATATTCCTGATGTTACTACGACCACATAATTAGTGAGTATTCGAATTATTAACGAAATTATGGCTTTTTCTGGTATTGTAAAATCACAACCTTCTACACGTTATTTTGCAAGTTCTACACATGAGCGCCAAATTTTAAATGTATTGTAAAATCATACTTTAACACATACTCCTGAATATGTGTTAACAGACAAAAACAGAAATCAAACTATGTAGAAAATGCATGCATAGCGTGATGAAGTCGCAACTACACAAAAATAACCTGGGCCAGAACAATCCTATATGAAATAGCTTATGGCAAAGATAGGATATATTTTTTAAATTATCTGAAGTTATGTGAAAATTGTGACAATCAGGGATCAAACCTAAAGGCCGGTTTAGATGAAAGAATTTTCCTTAACATTTGTGCCATGACCAAAATGCTACCGTGTAAAGTGAAAAATCTTATGGCATTTCAGATGCCATGGCAAATTTCATAGCATTTCTCAAGGATAGGATCCGTCCTACTTCCGTAGCATAACCAATCAGAAGCAACCTCTAGGTCACAAGCGCAGTTGTAATGGTGGCTGCATGAGATGTAAACAACGTATCACTTCACAATTTTAAAACATTATTTAATTATTCAACAGAGAGGAATCACACCTTGTATAAAATGGTTTTAGGTAGAGAAGAATGGCACTGATTAAATATATTCTTGACAATGTTTACTGTACAAGTATAGAAGAATATTTAAGTTTCTTCAATTGTAAACACAGTGCACTCGCCATATATGAGTCATTCCATGCCAAATCAACACACATATGTGCAATTTCCAACCTGACCATCTCCGATTTTCATGAAATTTGGAGAGTTGAAACTATGCATAGAACTTAGTAACTATGAAAATTTTTAGTCTCGTACGTCTTGTAATTGTTAAATTATTCAAGGTCAAATTGAATACCCTGTATATAAAAATTGACAAGCAAATACATGAACACCCTGTATATAAAAATTTACTCTCTGAACGGCACGGACACTGTGACCTTCCAGATACATAACATATAATAATACCCTGAATATAAACACAATATGGAGAGTATATATACATATAAAACAAGAACAAGATGTGAGCATTTACGTGTCAGCTCGCATTCCTACGTCGCTCTTACTCTCGTACAGTGCTGTCCACTCTCTGCGCTTCTCATCGGAACAGTTCCATCTCTTGCAGTTCTCTATATGCTGGGGTGCTATGATCTTCCCAGACGTGCAGTCCACTAACTCCAGAATATTGGCGGCGAGCTTGCTCTTGCAGAAGTACGGACCATCATACATGAAAAAGAGCTTCTTGATTTTCCCTTCAATTTGAGAGCTAAGTCCGTGATTTTTTACGAATGCGAGGTCTCCAGTTCGAATCTCGGCGCCGTCTCTTGCCTGTCTTTCATTGGCCTTCCTCCTGGTTTCTCTCGTCCGTTCGACGGCCATCAGGATCTTTTGTTTGACAGTTGGGTCGCGGTTGTCCTCCTTCAATCCAAAGTGACGAATTACGTCTCTCCGAGGTGTGCTGCCGAATTGTAGCTCTGCTGGTGTGAACCCAAGGGTGTCGGATTCTGTGTTGTTTAGGAGGAGTACAATCGAGGTAACGTGCTTGCTCCATTCCTGATGCTGTTTATGGCAAAATAATCTCAAGAGGCGGTTCATTTCACAGTGCATGCGTTCGACCTTGTTTGCCTGAGGCCTGTAGCTCGGGGTCCATATGGGCTTCACTGCGTATGCTTCCAAAGTGTCCCTCCAGAGGCTACTTGTGAACTGAGCTCCGCGGTCCGTGAGAATGTAGCGCGGAGTTCCGAGGTGTACAAAGTAATTTTCTGTAAGCTTACGGAGCAGCACCCTTGTCGCGGTTGACCTGACTGGATACGCAACCAGAAAACGACTGCATCCATCCATGACTGTGAATAGGTACTTCATGCCGTCCTTGCTTTTCGGGAGTGGTCCCACGCAGTCTGCGAACAACACTTCCCGCGGTTTCTCTGCCACAAACGATGTTGGGTTTTTTGCTGCTCTGACGCGGTTAGGCTTAGTTTGCATACAGATGACGCAATCGCGCACCCATTTCTTAGCGTCTTTCCGCATCCCTTTCCAATAATAGGTACTCTCGAGGTATCTCCACATTTTCCTCCCCCCAAAGTGACCTGATTTGTCATGCGCTTCCTCCAAGATTTTCTTTCTCGCTTCAGCTGGCACATATACCCTCAAGCGCTCCGGGTTGTGGACATCCGTCTTGCACAGGATCCCGTTCGCGACGACAAAATGCTCTTTCACGCGTCGCTGGCGACGTGGATCTGCGGGTTGCTGGTCTTCCAGGATACTGAAGTACTGTGCGAGCTCGGCATCTTCGTGTTGCATTTCTATAAACCGCCCGCGGCTGAAGGTGGTCAGGTACAGGGAATCGAACTGCATCAAATTTACGTGCACTTTTGTTAATCCTTTCCCCCCAACGTATCTTGACAGGGCATCAGGCACAACATTCTCTCGCCCTTTCACATACTCCACCTCAAACGAGTAGCGCTGAAGGCGATTGCTCCACCTCGTTAGTCTCCCAATCCAGTTTTTTGCGCGGTGCAGCCATTGGAGATTCCGGTGGTCTGTTCTCACAATAAAGTGTCCTCCGGCCAGATAAACATGAAAGGTTTCGATGGCCCACACCACGGCCAGGCACTCGAGTTCTCCGACGGTGTAATTTCTCTCTGCCCCCCGCAGGGAACGACTGGCGTACTGAATCACACGTTTCTCCCCCTCCTTTTCTTGATACAGTACTGCGCCCACGGCCGTGATCGAAGCGTCGCACTGGACGTAAAAAACGTCAGAAAAATCAGCGTGGTAGAGGCGAAGCTGTTCACAGACGGCGTCCTTCAGTTTATCTAGGGCTCCTTGGTGTTGGTCCGTCCACTTCCATGCCTTTCCTTGTTTCAGCAGTTCAAATAGGGGTGACGCAAGTTCGCTGAAGTTCTGTATGAAGCGCCGGTGCCACGTAAATATCCCTAGAAGGCGCTGGACTCCTTTCCTTGATGTCGGGGGCTCGAGCTTCCTTATCGTGTCAAACTTAACTGGGTCCTGCCTCACGCCTTGCGCGTCTATGATGTGGCCCAAAAATTGCACTTCCGGTTGAAAGAAAGCCGATTTCTCGAGTTTAATTGTCATTCCCGCATCTCGTAATTTAGTGAGGATCAGGTTTAGATGTTCGAAATGTTCTTCCTTGTTTCTTGAAAAGCACAAGATGTCATCAACATACCACAGACAGAAATCTTTCACTTCGTCTCCGAGCACTTCCGCCATGGCGTTCGTGAAAGCTTGCACGCCGTTAGAGATTCCGAACGGAACGACGGTAAACTCGTATAAGTTATCCTCGAATCCGAAGGCTGTATAAGGCATGCTCTGTTCGCACAAGGGAACCTGCCAGAATCCAGATAACATATCGATTTTTGAGAACACGTGTTTTCCATGGAACAGTTGTAGGGTGTCCTGTAGTTTTAATGTTCTGACGCGTTCCAGCTTACACCTCGTATTTAGCGCGCGAAAATCTCCGCAAATTCTGAGGCTATTGTCAAATTTCTTCACCACGAGAAGAGGATTCAAATGTAGGGAGCGTGATTTCCTAATTACGCCCCACTCCAGCATCTGCTGCAGCTGCCGACGCACTTCCGGTCGATGTGTAAACGCTATCGGGTAAGGCTTACTGACAACTGGACTTTCTCCCTCGACACGGATTTCATGCGTATACTTCCGGCACTTTCCTGGCCTTTCATCAAGAACGACGGCATTATCCCTCAAAAGTTTGGCGAAAACTTGCTTCTGACTCGCTGAGAGATTCTCACACGAAGCAACTGCGGCGTGCAATCTTTCCTGTACTCCTTTGTCGCGGTCGACCTCTGAACATAAAGCGACGACGGGCTGGAACTCGCCATCTTCTCCTGCGCCTGACCTCCAGAATTCGACGTTAAACTCTTCGTCTCGATTATTCAAGGTTACAAAGTGTCGACCGATGTTGAGCACAGACGCATACCGGCTCAGGAAATCCATTCCTAGCAGCAGGTCCACGGACAATGACTGGACCACCAGAACCTCAACCTCAACGTGATGTTCATCCAGCGTTGCCTGCAGAATGGTGTGACCGAGGGGCCTCTCCCTCGCTTTGCCCGAGAAATCGATGAGTCTAAAGTCTCGTACGTGCCGAAGTTGTGGCCTGCGCACTCCCTTTGTCACGCGCCGCCATGTTGCCTCCGAGCATAAGCTTGCCTCACTTCCCGTGTCCAGGAGCCCCATCACAATTTCATCGCCCACTCGCAGTTGTACATGTGGCGATTTCGAAGGCCAGCGGTCCTCGTGACTTTCCTCGGCTTCTTCGTCGGCGTGGATCTCCTCGTTCAGCCAAGCGGCACGAATCCTGATCGGCGTGGTCTTTGTTACATCCGGGTGGTTCGGCTCAAGCGAAGGTGGATCAGGTGTAGTCTGCCCCGCATCCGAGCCTTGACGCGAGACTTTTATTAGTTTCCCGGATGCTGGTATCCCGACGGTCCTGGCCTGGGCGAACCGCGTCTGGAATTCGGCCTGGTCTCTTCTCTCGCTGGGCTCCGTTGCATCCTTGCTCCACGGCGTCCTGCATCTCCCCGATCTGACTCCGGGCTGACCGACCTGCTATCCGCGTGGCGCTGATAAAAGCCATCTCGGACTTGGCCGTTTTGAAAAAAGCCGTCGTTTCTCCTTGGCGACGCACGAGTCGGACCTCCACGCCGTCTCCTGCCTCTGAACGGGCGTCTTCGTTGCGGTGAAGGTGGATCTTGCAGCTGGCGGTTCCTTTCAGCCCCTGGAGCGTGGTGCTGTCCTCTCCATCCCCGCTGGACTAGATGAACGCGCGGGTGTTTATTCCGGTGCGACGAATCATCTTCCGGTCGGCGCCGCTTGCTAAACTTCTCACCCCTGGTTCTCTGCCTCTCCTCCTCGCACTGAAACAGATTTTCCAGTGTGAGGGACTTCGCGTCGGCGTCAAACACGCATGCTCCATTGAGGTGACGACGAATTTCGTGTGGAAAATGGTACACCAGAGCGGCTATTATCTCCGCCGTGGTCATTTGGGGTTGCAGAGACTTGAACTCATTGTACCGTTTCCAAAAGTACTGGGCATACGTGAGTCCTCCGCCCCTGTCGTATCGTTCGTTTCGCACCTGCATCAGCATCCTCTCGACCTGCAGGGGACGTTGAAAATAAGTGAGAAACGCTTCTTTGAACTCCTCATATGAATTGAAGTTCCCCTCGTTCCTGTCCATCCAGTTCTTGGCCCGGTCCTGCATTAAACCTTTCAGAATCAGAAGCCTATCCTCGTCCGTCAGACCTAACTCACGGGCGGTAGAATTAAATTCCTCGAGGTACGTGGAAGGAAGGATTCTGTCAGCACCCGAAAATTTTTTGAAGTGCTTCCGGTATTCGGGCGGAAACAGAGCTCTCCTGGCGGACGGTTGTAGTAACTGTAAATCCTCGTCCCTCTGCTCGCGGCGCGGACTCAACCGTGGTGACGCAGTGTCTTCTCTTCGAAGGGGGCGGGGCGTTTCCGGAGCTCGCTGGTCGCTTTCCCCGTTCGAACAAGTGGCGACGTCGGCTGCCGGTGGTGACGTCAATCTGGGCTGCCGCGACGATTGTGAAGTGCCGCTGCTAGTCATGCTCAGTTGACGCACTTTCATCTCGAGGTCCTCAATCCGTTCGGAATTCCCTTCGGCTTGAACTAAAATTTCTCTCACTTGTCGCCCCAGGGTGTCTATGCCACGGTCACATGTCGCTTCCAGCTGCACGCATTGTCGGGCCATCTGCTGCATACCTTCCTCCTGGTCGCGTACGCTCTGAGACAGTGTTGCCATCTGGTTCTCCTGCCGCTCGATCCGCACGTTGATTCCGGTGATCTTGGTTTCGACCCGGGATTCGCATTCCTGTACCCGCGCGACGAGTTCCTGCGTAATCGCCTCACCGGAAGTACGGATGGTCTCCTGAAGGCGGTCTTCCGTCACTCGCATCTGGGTGCTGATGGCCTCTATCTTGCTTTGGGTAGCCTCCATCTTGGCTTCGAGCGAGGCTTCAATTCCGCTTCGCGTAGCCTCCATTTTGGCTTCCATCCGCAGTAGCATCTCGATGATCTGTCGGGAGCTGGTACCACTGAGGCTAGCTGCTTCGTCGACCCGTTCTGCACCTCCCGGAGAAACCTGTTGCGCGCTGGTCTCATTGGCTTGCCCCCCGCTGTTCGGTAGACTGGTTTCTTCACGCGGACTTAACGGGACATCGCACCGGGAGCAAACCTGTCTAGCTGTGCCGACGTTTTCACTTTCTGGGAACTCCTCGCTGCAGACATCGCAAATCACCCTTACGTCACTCATGTTTAAGTTCTCGATGCGGCGGTTGCGCAATCTCATGAAATCAAAAATTCAACCCTCGGTCGATTCTCAATGCTCGCTGACAAGCGTAAACGTGAGCGCTCACAATATATACCAATATATATATTTAAACAATTCACAAACGAAAAAAGATAAGGGCGGTCGATTCCCCCTTTGCCAGAACTCAACTTAACGCCTAATGCCATATGCCAAACAAAAATTTTAAAATGCCTAACGCCTTAAGTAGCTGCCCTACTACCTTGACAAAAATAAACGCCTAATGTCTCAATTACCACCTCACGTCAAAATAAAACAATAAAATCCCACAATGAAACACAGTTACATGACACCAAAATACGCCTGACGTAGCCCTTACAAAAACGACATATACCTCTGCACTGAGGGTGCTTTCGATTTAAAATATACCGGTCCCTGTGTTCGCGGCGCCAAAAATTGTATGAATGAATGAAACACCCTCCCTTGCCCGGGAAGACAAATGCTACCACTACCTAGATAGAGGCGGCAAAATCTCCCTCGGACAAGCGAATTAGCGTTACGGCCCAGGTTAAGTTCGTGTGTAGGAACCGGTGACCAACAGTGCATAGTAATAAGCCATATCGAATAAAAACAAAGACATATGTACTTCCAAATTACCACCTCTTTACCTGTAGCCGGGAAGCGGCTAGCTGCATACCTGAAAATCACGGGTAGCGACATGCATACGAAAATGATATAGCCCAAAATTAACATGAAAATAAAAAGTATATTCTATTCATAACCAACAAAAATGGAACTATTACAGGTCCCCACACTTGCACTCTCACATTCTCTCTCAGATTCAATCCTCATGGGGTTATCGACACTAGAAATTATACATGACATGTACAGGTTTTATGACGACAAGCCCTAATTATTGCATTCTCAATTAATTTTATCTTACTTTTTTGTCTAATCAGGTCATTTGTGATTTTGCTCCAGTGCTACTTAAATCCTAGCCAGCCCTTACTTAAGTTCACCTTTTGTTTTTTAAAAAGAAACTAGTCGGCGCGGTGACCATACATTACTTGACCAGTATAAACAAAGGCGTCTCAACGGCAATTACATTCACGTGGGCGGACGTTTTCCTTTTACAAGACCTCACGTGGTTCAAACATAACAAATAACCTCCGTTGAGTGACGCAAACATGTACTCTCTAGCAGGCGGGACTTAAACACTTCGCCGCGACGAGCAATTCACATTACCAGGCAAATACTTTAACAAATAATCACATATGCGACCGGACATAGCTAGCAGCGACACAGCGCTGACACATAAAAATGAACAAACCTCAAGTAGAATATGCAATTAAGCGGGCGGCGCTTTACTCTAATAGTACGCACTTTAAACAAATACAAAGGAGCACAAACAACAATGAATTTAAGATCATAAAAAAATATCACAAGGAATAAGAAAAATTGACCTGAGACGAATAGATTACAAATGACAAGCACGACGGGAGTTTGATGTAAAATTTCGAGTTGAGTGGGCGTTTTCAAAATGTCGACGAATTTCAAGGGCGTTCTCTAAATCAATCGGGCCGTCACGTGTTAAGGTTCACACAGATGAATACTTTACCATCTCTCAGCTCCCGGGGTGCATCCTGGCGTCATTATGGGCGATTGAAAACACATAGTATCCACGCGAAAGGTTTCTTTGATCGCGACGATGAAGATGCGAAAAGGATCCGAACACCTAGTTCCCCGGCTCCTCTTCCTCTCGGGATCGGTGGATCTCCGTGGTATGACGCGGTTCGGACGTCGCATCTGAGCGGTCGTTGTAGGCGTCGTCGGCGTCGTCGGGGCGTCAACATCTCTCCCTACGTCTCTCTGTCGCGGCTGGTAAGCGTCGTCGGGACGTCAACGTGGCGGATGGTAGGCATCGTCGGCGTATCAATAGGGCGGCGTTCGACGTTCTCTCTCTCTCCATGGCGGCGGATAGGCATCATCGGCGTAGCTTCTTCTGACGTCGGGCGAATCGACGTAACGCCCTCATCTCCTTTCTTCCTCTAGCCCGCAATAGTTTCCGGTGTTCCTTGTTTCTCAAAAATTATAAATGGCGTAAGGTAATCACGGAAACACGGTTTCGCTTCAACTTCCCCCAGCGGTTGAGGTAGGCGCACTCGTGTAGACTTACTGCCTATCACACACACTGGTGTTCGCACAACACAACAAAGTCCACTGTACACGAAAGGTAGCGCGAAGGTGCTCTCGTTCCAAGAATCGCGGCAAAACTGTATATGGAGAGTTAGCACGGAGCTGCTCTCACTACAAGGATCGCGGTAAGACTGTGTGTCGAAAAACCATGTCTTTCGTTTTATTTGGATTTTGAAAAAGGACGCTATGCGCACGTTGGAGCGACCTTCCGAAGAGGTCAGTCCACTTTGCTCTATTGTCTCCCAAGTGGGACGAGCCGTGCTCGAAGTTGAGTTTGTGCGGATTAAGCTTCCGCCTGGCTGTCGCCCATAGCTCAATTGCAATCGCTGTCCACAAACTGATCAATAGAACCGATTTGATCTGGCGTCCGTAATTGTCGCTTGATCGTGACGAAACTCCACATATCCGTCCTTGCACACATGCCGCTGCGCTGGTATAAGTTTCACATGAATCTGACCGTTGGAAACCGAGATATTTAAATGTTTGTCATTACGGTCGAATTTCCTAAGCTTTAGACGCATAGCGTGACCCTTCAGGTGCTCGCCCTTAACACACGCGAACCTCTCGTTCTTCCCGTCGGCTTGGCAAAAATTCAAATATGTAATCTTACAAATTAAAACACTCAACACTTTGAATCAACTCGTCTTTTTACCGCTACATACACGAATAATAAGGATAATAATAATGACGGTAAATCTGACTGTCACATCTTTATTTCTTGTGTTTAGGCCATGTATTTCCTCATTTGTGGCAAAGTTGGAACTATTTTGCTTAACATAAATTAAGCATTCATAAATGTATATGCAGGGGAGAGTTAACACATTAAGTTTATGGAAAAGAGTTCTACATGAATAAGTTTTCTTTACTCCAGCTATGATTCTTATAGCTCTTTTTTGAAGCATAAAAAGAACATTGGAGTGGCCCTTGTTACCCGAAACCATAATACTGTATCTTAGTAAAGCATCAAAGTTTGCCATATAAAGGCACTTTACAGTTTGGGTGCTTGAGATGTCTACCATTTCTTGAAGGGCATAGCACACACTACTTAATTTTGATTGTAGCATGTTTATGTGTTCTGTATAGCTAAGGTGTTCATCCAGAATGATACCCAGAAATTTTGGATTTTTTTTTTAGGCTCTCATTGTATATTCCCAGATATTAGATTGAGGCTTATTTGGTTTCTGGTTTGGATTGTAGAAAATGTAATGTAATTTGTTTTTTTGCTGTTGAGGAGTAGATTATTATTTAAAAACCAGTCATCTAATTTGTTTAATACATTATTAGCCTTAGATTGTAGAGCATCTTTGGAAGTGTCTGTTACCTAAATACATGGCTGTTCACTGTTTCAATAACCTTCCAAGTGACATAAAAATAATACAATCAGCTACCTCATATAAAAAGCATGTAAAAAAATACCTATTAGATCATTGTTTTTATTCTGTTAAAGAGTACCTGACAATAAATTGCAAATTGTCACATCCTATATTCCTGATATTACTACAACCCTAAATTTTAACGGTTAGCCTAACCTAACTTTACCATGCATGGTTCATCGAGATTTCCGGGAATGGTTTGTGGGGCTATCCGTGCATCGTTCGAGGGGTGTAAATATATATTCCTGATGTTACTACGACCACATAATTAGTGAGTATTCGAATTATTAACGAAATTATGGCTTTTTCTGGTATTGTAAAATCACAACCTTCTACACGTTATTTTGCAAGTTCTACACATGAGCGCCAAATTTTAAATGTATTGTAAAATCATACTTTAACACATACTCCTGAATATGTGTTAACAGACAAAAACAGAAATCAAACTATGTAGAAAATGCATGCATAGCGTGATGAAGTCGCAACTACACAAAAATAACCTGGGCCAGAACAATCCTATATGAAATAGCTTATGGCAAAGATAGGATATATTTTTTAAATTATCTGAAGTTATGTGAAAATTGTGACAATCAGGGATCAAACCTAAAGGCCGGTTTAGATGAAAGAATTTTCCTTAACATTTGTGCCATGACCAAAATGCTACCGTGTAAAGTGAAAAATCTTATGGCATTTCAGATGCCATGGCAAATTTCATAGCATTTCTCAAGGATAGGATCCGTCCTACTTCCGTAGCATAACCAATCAGAAGCAACCTCTAGGTCACAAGCGCAGTTGTAATGGTGGCTGCATGAGATGTAAACAACGTATCACTTCACAATTTTAAAACATTATTTAATTATTCAACAGAGAGGAATCACACCTTGTATAAAATGGTTTTAGGTAGAGAAGAATGGCACTGATTAAATATATTCTTGACAATGTTTACTGTACAAGTATAGAAGAATATTTAAGTTTCTTCAATTGTAAACACAGTGCACTCGCCATATATGAGTCATTCCATGCCAAATCAACACACATATGTGCAATTTCCAACCTGACCATCTCCGATTTTCATGAAATTTGGAGAGTTGAAACTATGCATAGAACTTAGTAACTATGAAAATTTTTAGTCTCGTACGTCTTGTAATTGTTAAATTATTCAAGGTCAAATTTAGCAGAAATTGCCCTTTTTGAGCCCGCTTAGATATACTAAATGTGCTGTAACTCCGCCACTATTTCGTCTAGAAAGCTCAAATAAAGCTTATTGCACAGGGAATTGAACATGCTTTCCAGTGATATAAACAAGCCCACCTTTCGATAAAAATATAATTTTGTCACGTGACCTTGACTTTTGACCTTGAATATCTCAAAACATGTCATCACCAAAAATCGTGAAAAAAAAATATTTGGTCGCTCATGCCATACTCTAAAACATATCATAAAATCATTCTGGGACTGCAATGGGATCAGAAGATACAAAATAATATATTTAACTATGTGTCTGATAAAAGCCTCATTACATGAACTATGACGAGTCAAAAGTTCTTTAGGGCCTCCCCGATGGCGCAGTGGTAGCGTCGTTGCCTTGTAATCAATGGGTCCCGGGTTCGATACCCGGTGGAGGCACATAGTGGTTCGGACCCCACTTTAAACTGTAGGTCCAGTCCCGATTAGCCTAACTGTTCATAAAGTGGACTTAAAACACAAAATCAATCAATCAATCAATCAAAAGTCCTTTAACACCACCTACAAAATGTAAAGGAGTTATCCTGGTCATGAAAGAAATATGTTAGGCACAGGGAGATCTCTAGCTGTGTGTGTCAAGCGCAGGTCCGGCATATTGTTGACAGCCATTTTGAATTCAACGAAAACATTTCAAAGGAAAGTGGATGAGAACCGGGATGGTTGGTCCATATTCAACAACGAAACCTTAAATGGTGAGGGCTTCTTGGATGTGTTATGTTAAGTGAACAGGTTTTTCATCCTTGCTTACGGGGTGTGGCACTTTTCCAGAGTTTTGAAACAGGACAGTGTGTGACCACACTATGTGAACATTCTTCATGGTAAATATCTAGGTAGATTGATGGGCATCTATTAAAAGGCCTGCACATTCCCCAGATCTAACATCTTAGGAGGACTTTTACCTTCAGAAACATTTGAAGAGAATGGTGCATGCACTAAAAGTCCCTTATATTGACCATCTGAGAGAAGGCATAGTTGCTGCTTGCGATGATGTTGCACCTGCTACATTGCCAAATGTTCTACGTGAGTGTGAGAGACGTCAACGAGTGTGCTCACAGGAATATTGACAACACTAGAATGTGCATATATCGTAAGTGAAAGATATGCGTATAACGTTTTGCTGCCTAAAAATAAGTTGGAAAAACCTTCGCAGCTTCATTTCTCGTGGGATTCTAACCTGATTTGATATTTCACATCACCCACTTTCCTTTGAAATGTTTGCGTTGAATTCAATATGGCTGTCAACAATATGCCGGACCTGCGCTTGACACCCACATCTAGAAATCTCCCTGTGCCTAACATATTTCTTTCATGACCAGGATAACTCCTTTACATTTTGTAGGGGGTGTTAAAGGACTTTTGACTCGTCATAACAGTTGGGCTGTAAAGTTCGTAGGCTAACATAGTAAAAAATATTTTTTTGGCAAAATTCGATTTTATTATTCAATATAGTTGCCTTTGAGGGCGATACAACGATTATAGCGGTCATACAATTTTTCGATGCCATTTTTATAGTACGATTTCTCTTTAGCCTCAAAATAGGCCTCAGTTTCGGCGATTACCTCTTCATCAGTGCTAAATTTCTTTCCAGCGAGCATTGTTTTAAGATCTGCAAATAGGAAAAAGTCACTGGGGGCCAGATCTGGAGAATATGGTGGATGGGGAAGCAATTTGTAGTCTAATTCATATAATTTTGCCATCGTTTTCATTGATTTGTGACACGGTGCATTGTCTTGATGAAACAGCACTTTTTTCTTCTTCAAATGGGGCCGTTTTTTCGTGATTTCATCCTTTAAACGCTCCAACAACGCTATGAAATAATCTCAGCTATCTCGATCAATTTCACTTTACGATCATTTAAAATTATTTTGTGGACTTTTATTTTTATTTTTTAATCGGTAACAGCCTCTTTGGGGCGTCCACTGCGTGCATCGTCTTCGATGCTCATTTCGCCTCGTTTAAATTTAGCAAACCACTTCTCAATGGTTGATTTTCCTGGTGCAGAGTCCGAATAATGTTTATCAAGCCAAAGCTTCAACAGTATTTTTTTTCGCCAAAAAGCAATGCTTTATTAACACACGAAATTCTTTTTTATCCATTTTTTCACAATAACAAAAGCTGCTTCACTCACAATGCTATATCTCACGAACTAATTATCCGGCAGCTGTGAAATTTATACACGTATCTTTTGAAGGTTAGTACTAAGTAAAAATCACATGGATTTAATTCTAGTAACGCCATCTATGAGTCAGCCTACGAACTTTTCAGCCCAACTGTTAGTTCTTGTAATGAGGCTTTTATCAGTCACATAGTTAAACATATTATTTTGTATCTTCTGATCCCATTGCAGTCCCAGAATGATTTTATGATATGTTTTAGAGTATGGCATGAGCGACCAAATATTTTTTTTTCACAATTTTTGGTGATGACATGTTTTGAGATATTCAAGGTCAAAAGTCAAGGTCACGTGACAAAATTATATTTTTATCGAAAGGTAGGCTTGTTATATATCACTGGAAAGCATGTTCAATTCCCTGTACAATAAGCTTTATTTGAGCTTTCTAGGCGAAATAGTGGCGGAGTTACAGCACATTTAGTATAGCTAAGCAGGCTCAAAAAGGGCAATTTCTGCTAACTTTGACCTTGAATAATTTAACAATTACAAGACGCACGAGACTAAAAATTTTTATAGTTACTAAGTTCCATGCATAGCTTCAACTCTCCAAATTTCATGAAAATCGGAGATGGTCAGGTTGGAGGCTGTGTTGATTACGCATGGAATGACTCATATGGTGTAACTATGTGCCTATCATGTTGTATGTATCATACAAATGTAATCTCAACAGCTAACCGAAACATTCCATGAAATGCTTTTGTGGAAAGTACTATCTGCTATAAGATTTTGGAAGCATTTACATAGAATTTATGCTAGCAAAAATGTTAAAGGAAATGCTTTCGTCTAAAGCCAGCTTAAGCCTTTCAACGCTCTGTGCCAATACTTTACCAAGACAAACTCTGATCTCTCACAATTGCATAACAACCATAAACTACTAGAAATATTTAAATAGCATCACAGTACTCTTGAAAGAGTTGAATTACAAAGGTAAGAACAACAAGCCTGACTAGCTAACCTTCTCATGGAAGACATTAGTATATAGGATTTAAATTTTGTGCATAATAAACCATTTCTTCATTTATGATGCTGTGAGGTCAAACAGGATTGGGTTTTAATAATGTTGTAATCAAAACACTCCTTCAGAGGTTGATTTTCATTTGATTTGATTTATTTTACTTCGCTTTTGGTGCCACTTTTGGCTAATTTGCGAAGATGGGGATGAGTGATGATATGATGAATGGACACTCACAAATATCCATGCCCAGGCCAGGATTCGAACCCGGGACCCCTGGCGTCGTAGCACGATGTGCTAACCACTTCGCTACAGGGGACGGCTTCAGAGGTTGAAAACCACTATATGGATGAGTCGAATAGTTTTCCTACCTGTGCATTAGGCAATGGTGACATTATGCTCTTCTGGGGTACAAAGTGGTCTTCCACAAATCGCATTGCTTCGAAGTACCAGAGTGTGGGCTGATAAATCTGAAAGAAAGAAAAAAATATGCAGCAAAAAAACATAACATTGGCATAAATTGGAAGGTTCACCAGCTTGAAAAACTACCAATTTGTACCACACTTAAGATACTGTTATAATGAATATAGGTACAATCATGTAATGTTAGAAGCAATTTTAATCACAAACAATACATCGCAAGATGCAACATCATTAGGTATGTTTAGTTTAGTTCATTTTGCGTCCAAGGACTAACGATGTGTACAAATTACAGTACATGGTAATATAGGACATGTCAATACTTACATTACAATACAATATTACATTAATAGATGTTACAAATACAAAACATATAGAAAAAAATTGTAAAAAATTGGGTCTTACTCAGGTATTATATCAAAATCACAAAAAATATAACATGAGAAGATATAGAACATTGGAGCCTACTTCTAGGTGATACTATTTATCCACTTTCATTTGACATTTAATTTTACAAGAATAATATGTGATTATACTACATTATGTACATTTGTCTTATGTAAAAGTCGCTTCCATGTATTCATCTATATAATAAAAAACATGCTTCAGAAGCATTGATTTTATCTTGTGCTTGAATATCATCAATTTTGGTTCTTTCCTCACATCTTGTGGTAGTTTATTGTAGAAATCTATGGAAGACTTTAAGGGACCTTTCTTACATAAGTTAAGGCGGCAGTGTTTTATGTGAAGTTTGTCTTTATTTCTTGTGTTTAGGCCATGTATTTCCTCATTTGTGGCAAAGTTGGAACTATTTTGCTTAACATAAATTAAGCATTCATAAATGTATATGCAGGGGAGAGTTAACACATTAAGTTTATGGAAAAGAGTTCTACATGAATAAGTTTTCTTTACTCCAGCTATGATTCTTATAGCTCTTTTTTGAAGCATAAAAAGAACATTGGAGTGGCCCTTGTTACCCAAAACCATAATACTGTATCTTAGTAAAGCATCAAAGTTTGCCATATAAAGGCACTTTACAGTTTGGGTGCTTGAGATGTCTACCATTTCTTGAAGGGCATAGCACACACTACTTAATTTTGATTGTAGCGTGTTTATGTGTTCTGTATAGCTAAGGTGTTCATCCAGAATGATACCCAGAAATTTTGGATTTTTTTTTTTAGGCTCTCATTGTATATTCCCAGATATTAGATTGAGGCTTATTTGGTTTCTGGTTTGGATTGTAGAAAATGTAATGTAATTTGTTTTTTTGCTGTTGAGGAGTAGATTATTATTTAAAAACCAGTCATCTAATTTGTTTAATACATTATTAGCCTTAGATTGTAGAGCATCTTTGGAAGTGTCTGTTACCTAAATACATGGCTGTTCACTGTTTCAATAACCTTCCAAGTGACATAAAAATAATACAATCAGCTACCTCATATAAAAAGCATGTAAAAAAATACCTATTAGATCATTGTTTTTATTCTGTTAAAGAGTACCTGACAATAAATTGCAAATTGTCACATCCTATATTCCTGATATTACTACAACCCTAAATTTTAACGGTTAGCCTAACCTAACTTTACCATGCATGGTTCATCGAGATTTCCGGGAATGGTTTGTGGGGCTATCCGTGCATCGTTCGAGGGGTGTAAATATATATTCCTGATGTTACTACGACCACATAATTAGTGAGTATTCGAATTATTAACGAAATTATGGCTTTTTCTGGTATTGTAAAATCACAACCTTCTACACGTTATTTTGCAAGTTCTACACATGAGCGCCAAATTTTAAATGTATTGTAAAATCATACTTTAACACATACTCCTGAATATGTGTTAACAGACAAAAACAGAAATCAAACTATGTAGAAAATGCATGCATAGCGTGATGAAGTCGCAACTACACAAAAATAACCTGGGCCAGAACAATCCTATATGAAATAGCTTATGGCAAAGATAGGATATATTTTTTAAATTATCTGAAGTTATGTGAAAATTGTGACAATCAGGGATCAAACCTAAAGGCCGGTTTAGATGAAAGAATTTTCCTTAACATTTGTGCCATGACCAAAATGCTACCGTGTAAAGTGAAAAATCTTATGGCATTTCAGATGCCATGGCAAATTTCATAGCATTTCTCAAGGATAGGATCCGTCCTACTTCCGTAGCATAACCAATCAGAAGCAACCTCTAGGTCACAAGCGCAGTTGTAATGGTGGCTGCATGAGATGTAAACAACGTATCACTTCACAATTTTAAAACATTATTTAATTATTCAACAGAGAGGAATCACACCTTGTATAAAATGGTTTTAGGTAGAGAAGAATGGCACTGATTAAATATATTCTTGACAATGTTTACTGTACAAGTATAGAAGAATATTTAAGTTTCTTCAATTGTAAACACAGTGCACTCGCCATATATGAGTCATTCCATGCCAAATCAACACACATATGTGCAATTTCCAACCTGACCATCTCCGATTTTCATGAAATTTGGAGAGTTGAAACTATGCATAGAACTTAGTAACTATGAAAATTTTTAGTCTCGTACGTCTTGTAATTGTTAAATTATTCAAGGTCAAATTTAGCAGAAATTGCCCTTTTTGAGCCCGCTTAGATATACTAAATGTGCTGTAACTCCGCCACTATTTCGTCTAGAAAGCTCAAATAAAGCTTATTGCACAGGGAATTGAACATGCTTTCCAGTGATATAAACAAGCCCACCTTTCGATAAAAATATAATTTTGTCACGTGACCTTGACTTTTGACCTTGAATATCTCAAAACATGTCATCACCAAAAATCGTGAAAAAAAAATATTTGGTCGCTCATGCCATACTCTAAAACATATCATAAAATCATTCTGGGACTGCAATGGGATCAGAAGATACAAAATAATATATTTAACTATGTGTCTGATAAAAGCCTCATTACATGAACTATGACGAGTCAAAAGTTCTTTAGGGCCTCCCCGATGGCGCAGTGGTAGCGTCGTTGCCTTGTAATCAATGGGTCCCGGGTTCGATACCCGGTGGAGGCACATAGTGGTTCGGACCCCACTTTAAACTGTAGGTCCAGTCCCGATTAGCCTAACTGTTCATAAAGTGGACTTAAAACACAAAATCAATCAATCAATCAATCAAAAGTCCTTTAACACCACCTACAAAATGTAAAGGAGTTATCCTGGTCATGAAAGAAATATGTTAGGCACAGGGAGATCTCTAGCTGTGTGTGTCAAGCGCAGGTCCGGCATATTGTTGACAGCCATTTTGAATTCAACGAAAACATTTCAAAGGAAAGTGGATGAGAACCGGGATGGTTGGTCCATATTCAACAACGAAACCTTAAATGGTGAGGGCTTCTTGGATGTGTTATGTTAAGTGAACAGGTTTTTCATCCTTGCTTACGGGGTGTGGCACTTTTCCAGAGTTTTGAAACAGGACAGTGTGTGACCACACTATGTGAACATTCTTCATGGTAAATATCTAGGTAGATTGATGGGCAGATGGGGATCTATTAAAAGGCCTGCACATTCCCCAGATCTAACATCTTAGGAGGACTTTTACCTTCAGAAACATTTGAAGAGAATGGTGCATGCACTAAAAGTCCCTTATATTGACCATCTGAGAGAAGGCATAGTTGCTGCTTGCGATGATGTTGCACCTGCTACATTGCCAAATGTTCTACGTGAGTGTGAGAGACGTCAACGAGTGTGCTCACAGGAATATTGACAACACTAGAATGTGCATATATCGTAAGTGAAAGATATGCGTATAACGTTTTGCTGCCTAAAAATAAGTTGGAAAAACCTTCGCAGCTTCATTTCTCGTGGGATTCTAACCTGATTTGATATTTCACATCACCCACTTTCCTTTGAAATGTTTGCGTTGAATTCAATATGGCTGTCAACAATATGCCGGACCTGCGCTTGACACCCACATCTAGAAATCTCCCTGTGCCTAACATATTTCTTTCATGACCAGGATAACTCCTTTACATTTTGTAGGGGGTGTTAAAGGACTTTTGACTCGTCATAACAGTTGGGCTGTAAAGTTCGTAGGCTAACATAGTAAAAAATATTTTTTTGGCAAAATTCGATTTTATTATTCAATATAGTTGCCTTTGAGGGCGATACAACGATTATAGCGGTCATACAATTTTTCGATGCCATTTTTATAGTACGATTTCTCTTTAGCCTCAAAATAGGCCTCAGTTTCGGCGATTACCTCTTCATCAGTGCTAAATTTCTTTCCAGCGAGCATTGTTTTAAGATCTGCAAATAGGAAAAAGTCACTGGGGGCCAGATCTGGAGAATATGGTGGATGGGGAAGCAATTTGTAGTCTAATTCATATAATTTTGCCATCGTTTTCATTGATTTGTGACACGGTGCATTGTCTTGATGAAACAGCACTTTTTTCTTCTTCAAATGGGGCCGTTTTTTCGTGATTTCATCCTTTAAACGCTCCAACAATGCTATGAAATAATCTCAGCTATCTCGATCAATTTCACTTTACGATCATTTAAAATTATTTTGTGGACTTTTATTTTTATTTCTTAATCGGTAACAGCCTCTTTGGGGCGTCCACTGCGTGCATCGTCTTCGATGCTCATTTCGCCTCGTTTAAATTTAGCAAACCACTTCTCAATGGTTGATTTTCCTGGTGCAGAGTCCGAATAATGTTTATCAAGCCAAAGCTTCAACAGTATTTTTTTTCGCCAAAAAGCAATGCTTTATTAACACACGAAATTCTTTTTTATCCATTTTTTCACAATAACAAAAGCTGCTTCACTCACAATGCTATATCTCACGAACTAATTATCCGGCAGCTGTGAAATTTATACACGTATCTTTTGAAGGTTAGTACTAAGTAAAAATCACATGGATTTAATTCTAGTAACGCCATCTATGAGTCAGCCTACGAACTTTTCAGCCCAACTGTTAGTTCTTGTAATGAGGCTTTTATCAGTCACATAGTTAAACATATTATTTTGTATCTTCTGATCCCATTGCAGTCCCAGAATGATTTTATGATATGTTTTAGAGTATGGCATGAGCGACCAAATATTTTTTTTTCACGATTTTTGGTGATGACATGTTTTGAGATATTCAAGGTCAAAAGTCAAGGTCACGTGACAAAATTATATTTTTATCGAAAGGTAGGCTTGTTATATATCACTGGAAAGCATGTTCAATTCCCTGTACAATAAGCTTTATTTGAGCTTTCTAGGCGAAATAGTGGCGGAGTTACAGCACATTTAGTATAGCTAAGCAGGCTCAAAAAGGGCAATTTCTGCTAACTTTGACCTTGAATAATTTAACAATTACAAGACGCACGAGACTAAAAATTTTTATAGTTACTAAGTTCCATGCATAGCTTCAACTCTCCAAATTTCATGAAAATCGGAGATGGTCAGGTTGGAGGCTGTGTTGATTACGCATGGAATGACTCATATGGTGTAACTATGTGCCTATCATGTTGTATGTATCATACAAATGTAATCTCAACAGCTAACCGAAACATTCCATGAAATGCTTTTGTGGAAAGTACTATCTGCTATAAGATTTTGGAAGCATTTACATAGAATTTATGCTAGCAAAAATGTTAAAGGAAATGCTTTCGTCTAAAGCCAGCTTAAGCCTTTCAACGCTCTGTGCCAATACTTTACCAAGACAAACTCTGATCTCTCACAATTGCATAACAACCATAAACTACTAGAAATATTTAAATAGCATCACAGTACTCTTGAAAGAGTTGAATTACAAAGGTAAGAACAACAAGCCTGACTAGCTAACCTTCTCATGGAAGACATTAGTATATAGGATTTAAATTTTGTGCATAATAAACCATTTCTTCATTTATGATGCTGTGAGGTCAAACAGGATTGGGTTTTAATAATGTTGTAATCAAAACACTCCTTCAGAGGTTGATTTTCATTTGATTTGATTTATTTTACTTCGCTTTTGGTGCCACTTTTGGCTAATTTGCGAAGATGGGGATGAGTGATGATATGATGAATGGACACTCACAAATATCCATGCCCAGGCCAGGATTCGAACCCGGGACCCCTGGCGTCGTAGCACGATGTGCTAACCACTTCGCTACAGGGGACGGCTTCAGAGGTTGAAAACCACTATATGGATGAGTCGAATAGTTTTCCTACCTGTGCATTAGGCAATGGTGACATTATGCTCTTCTGGGGTACAAAGTGGTCTTCCACAAATCGCATTGCTTCGAAGTACCAGAGTGTGGGCTGATAAATCTGAAAGAAAGAAAAAAATATGCAGCAAAAAAACATAACATTGGCATAAATTGGAAGGTTCACCAGCTTGAAAAACTACCAATTTGTACCACACTTAAGATACTGTTATAATGAATATAGGTACAATCATGTAATGTTAGAAGCAATTTTAATCACAAACAATACATCGCAAGATGCAACATCATTAGGTATGTTTAGTTTAGTTCATTTTGCGTCCAAGGACTAACGATGTGTACAAATTACAGTACATGGTAATATAGGACATGTCAATACTTACATTACAATACAATATTACATTAATAGATGTTACAAATACAAAACATATAGAAAAAAATTGTAAAAAATTGGGTCTTACTCAGGTATTATATCAAAATCACAAAAAATATAACATGAGAAGATATAGAACATTGGAGCCTACTTCTAGGTGATACTATTTATCCACTTTCATTTGACATTTAATTTTACAAGAATAATATGTGATTATACTACATTATGTACATTTGTCTTATGTAAAAGTCGCTTCCATGTATTCATCTATATAATAAAAAACATGCTTCAGAAGCATTGATTTTATCTTGTGCTTGAATATCATCAATTTTGGTTCTTTCCTCACATCTTGTGGTAGTTTATTGTAGAAATCTATGGAAGACTTTAAGGGACCTTTCTTACATAAGTTAAGGCGGCAGTGTTTTATGTGAAGTTTGTCTTTATTTCTTGTGTTTAGGCCATGTATTTCCTCATTTGTGGCAAAGTTGGAACTATTTTGCTTAACATAAATTAAGCATTCATAAATGTATATGCAGGGGAGAGTTAACACATTAAGTTTATGGAAAAGAGTTCTACATGAATAAGTTTTCTTTACTCCAGCTATGATTCTTATAGCTCTTTTTTGAAGCATAAAAAGAACATTGGAGTGGCCCTTGTTACCCAAAACCATAATACTGTATCTTAGTAAAGCATCAAAGTTTGCCATATAAAGGCACTTTACAGTTTGGGTGCTTGAGATGTCTACCATTTCTTGAAGGGCATAGCACACACTACTTAATTTTGATTGTAGCATGTTTATGTGTTCTGTATAGCTAAGGTGTTCATCCAGAATGATACCCAGAAATTTTGGACTTTTTTTTAGGCTCTCATTGTATATTCCCAGATATTAGATTAAGGCTTATTTGGTTTCTGGTTTGGATTGTAGAAAATGTAATGTAATTTGTTTTTTTGCTGTTGAGGAGTAGATTATTATTTAAAAACCAGTCATCTAATTTGTTTAATACATTATTAGCCTTAGATTGTAGAGCATCTTTGGAAGTGTCTGTTACCTAAATACATCGCTGTTCACTGTTTCAATAACCTTCCAAGTGACATAAAAATAATACAATCAGCTACCTCATATAAAAAGCATGTAAAAAATATCTATTAGATCATTGTTTTTATTCTGTTAAAGAGTACCTGACAATAAATTGCAAATTGTCACATCCTAAATGAACTCCTAGGACATGTATATGTATGTATTGATTTTATCTATTATATGTATGTAAATTAATGTAAACCTTGCAACTAACAGCAAGAACAAGGAGAATCAATTATAATGTAATCAATGTTTTTTAAATGTTATGTATAATATCTTCATACTTGTACCTATTTGAAAATAATTATTAACTGTAATGTGCTGACATGTTCCATACCATGTGTGGAAAACAACCACTGTACAATGGTCAAAGGAATGAAATAAATCATATCATATCATATAATATTTGTATCATCAGCATATAATATTGCATTTGCCTCGGGTATAACATTTGGTAAATCATTTATGTACATAAGAAACAAAAGAGGGCCAAGAATACTTCCCTGAAGCACCCCACATGTTACACTTTTCATGGTGGAGTGTTGATGTGTTACATATCCTTTTGCTGTGGTGTGAGCGATTTCTACAATTTGATTTCTATTGGTAAGGTAAGATTGAAACCACTTTTGTGGTAGTCCACGAATAGCAAGTTTTTGAAGTTTCCACAGCAATATCTCGTGATTTACAGAATCGAAAGCTTTTGATAGATCACAAAAGACTCCTACTGTGTGATTACAATTATTCAGCGATTGTGTGACACATTCTACTAAGTCTGCTAATGCTGTTTTCGTGCTTCGTTCAGACCTAAAACCATGCTGCGACAAGCTTAAGATTGAGTGTTTACTACAGAAATTTTCTACTCTCATCATTATTGCATGTTCAATAATTTTTGAGAAGACTGAGAGTTGTGAAATGGGCCTGTAATTTGATAAATCCTTTGGGTCATTTTTCTTCAGTAATGGTTTAACAACAGCTATCTTTAGCCTGTCTGGGAAAATACCCTGTTCAATGGAATTGTTTATTATATGTAGTAATGGTTGACATAGGGAACTATAACATTTCTTAATTAGGAAGTCTGGTATTTCATCAATGCCGGAAGATCGTTTGTTTTTTATACGCCTGAAGATTATCTTTAATTCCTGTTCAGTAATGGGGGAAATGAACAAGGATTTGTAATTTACTGTTATGTGTGTAGAACATTCCTCTGGAGCAGCCATAAGCCCATTCCTTCTATTTGGAACTGCATTTACAAAATACTCATTGAAAGCATTCGCAACATTAGGGGGATGTTGGACTTCTTTTCCATTAATGCATATCACCATATTATTACGTAAAGATTGGTGTTTTGTTGATGCATTTCTTATAATTTCCCACATTGTTTTACATTTATTGTTTGAATTATTGATTTTACGGTCATTATGATTAATTTTTGATTGGTGGAGTATATTTTTATATATTTGCTTTTACCTCTTGTAATTTTCAGAAAAGATGGATTCGGATTCACCTTACTTTCAGAATGGAGCATTTTTAGTTTTCTACTTGAGATTCTGATTCCATTTGTGACCCATGGTTTACACTCAGTGGATATGTTTACTTGTTTAGGTGGAAAACATTCATTGTGTAACATGATAATTTTGTTCAAAGAGATTAAATTTTTCATTTGTGGAAGGTAAATTATAAATATCTTCCGAATTTTCGCTGTTTAATTTTCCAATAAACATGAGTATAGAACCTTCATCATATTTACGTTTCTGCATTTTTAGTGGCTTTCTATGATATTCAGTAGCTTCTCTTTTACATGTGAGACGTAAAAATTGTGCTTCATTATCGGAGAAGTGGACTGATATGTTTTCACATTGAGACTCTTTTGAGTGTACACTTATTAACATGTGGTCTATGAGGGAGAGTGTCTCTTTCGTTATGCGCGTGGGTGTAGTTACAATTTGCTTTACGCCAAAAGTGTTTATTGTGGCTTCAAAGTGGTTTCCATCCAGTATTTTTTAGAAAATGAATACTTAGGTCCCCACATACCACAATTTCACATGTATAACTTTTTAATTCATCTAACAATACTGACAGATTTTTTATGAATATTGTATAGTCTGCATAAGGTGTTCTGTAGCAACATGCTATTATTAAATTATATTGTGCAAGACGTACAACACTAACTTCAAAATGTTTTTCTATAGGTCTCACAGTTTTGGGGACAATTTGTTTGGCAATTATATCATTTTTTGTAAATATGCCTGTTCCCCCTCGTTTTATTAGAGACCTTGATGAGAAACTAGCTAGGTGGAAATTTGGAATTTGAAGGTAAGTAATTTTATCTTTGGACAGCCAGTGCTCAGTAACACACAGTACATGTGCATTTAAACATTCATCGGTTAGGAGCATTTCAAAATCTAACACTTTGCCTGTAATACCTTGAATGTTTAGATGCACAATATCGCATTGTATAACTCTCTTCTTCATTTGAGAGAAACTATTGGGTGTAAGACCCTCTTCCTTAGGCTTAATATTTACAATATTTGTTGCATTTTTACATTTTACAATAAAAAATCATCTTTAAATTTGCCAGGAACACTCCTTATTCTATCGGATGTTCGTGCATATGGTTCTTTTTGTTTTACATTAACTCTTTTGTCATTTTCCACTTCATTGACTTTTTCATCTTTTTTCACTTCACTGTAATGTTCATTTTCTACCATCACTTACCATTTTACTGCATTTTTCACCATTCATCACAAGACAGACTTTTCCGCTATTTACCACATTATAACAGTAATTAAAATATAAGGAGACGTTTTACTGGTTCGAATCCGGTCTTACGTTAATTAAGGCATCGCTGTTCATTCATGTAATAGAAATTTAAATGTACCAACTTAATTATGACACGGGATTATTCATCGTGTCTACAGTCCAAGAGTTCGGCCGATGGAGAAGGACGATCAAGTTCCTTATACATCGGTCTTCATTTACTAGCCAAAAATATCCTTACAAGTAGGAATCAGAAATCAGAAATCAAGACACCGAACACTGTAACATGTTATGACATAATATTTAATACGTTACTGTTGACATACTTACAACACCAAAGAGAATGGGGATGTAAAGAGAGAAGAAAGTTCCTATACCCACAATAGAAACTTTTCAGCAGCCGGCTTACAAGACAGCCAATCCGGAATGAGAAATTTAAACGAGACCGGCCAATCAGGAAAAAGCCGAGATTATGCTGCCGCCACACGCAAGTCCCCCGAACTACCGCGGTTACCATAGCAACGCCGGAAGCAACGCGCTTTGCGTAGACGGTTTTCCATTTTTACGTCTCAACACACGTCTATATTTGGAAAAATTCCATGGCGAAATATGGACACTCTAAATTAAGCTGCCTGACTGCTGAAAATTATTACCAACGTAGTAAACTTTCGAAGATAAAAACATTTACAATTTAAACAAATTTATTTAGGAATTCAGGTTTCTGCTAGTTTTTTTCTTTTTCTTTACAGAGTATTGTAACTTTCTAAGTGTAGAAATTTAAACGTAAATTAGGATTTTTCCTGAAAATTACACGTAAAAAAAGGGACGGGAACTTACTTATTTCAGCATACACCATCTAAAGGCGATTCTTACAATCATTCACGAACTTTCTGCATATGTATCTTCATGTGCGAGCAATATTTTACGAAAAACATATGCACATCATACATCAGTAATAATGCAGCCACAGCTTTGATTTTTCCAGGAGCGAGGGGGCAGGCAAAAAAACAAAAAAACAGTAAATCCCATAAAACCAGTCCTTCATCTTGAAGGACTGTAATCTTATAAAAATTATCATATATTGCTGTTACTTAAATGAAAGAACATATGTGAAATATAAATTTAAGTTGATAATCACAACGGGGGGGGGGGGGGGGGGGGTCCCACCTTCCTGATGACCATGCACACATTTCACCTCAAGATGATTTGCTCATTCCTAAACACCTTGTACAGTTAAAGCAAGAATGTATTCAAAACTAAACATTAAGAAAATTGAAACCCTTACCTGACACATTACTTTCTGAAAATGTGTAAATAATTCCATAAATGAATAATTTCATCTCTCTCTCGAATAAAGTGTGGCAATTACAGGGTGCGAAATCCTGTGGGGAATTTCCCCCACCAACAATATTGGCCTCAAAAATCCCCCCCCCAAAAAATTTCCAGGCAGGGAAAGATTTTGTTATAGCAAACAAAAGATAAGCAATTACTTTTAATTTCAAATATACTTTACTAAGAATAATATCGAAAACACACACAAATTAGTGTAGTCGTGAGTATTGAATGCATTCCCTCTCAAGAGATCATTAACAAATCTACTACTATTTTTACTTTTAATAACATTGCAAATATGTATCACATAATTTACACATATGTTTGTGGGGAGGGGGTTTGTAGATGAAGAACTTTCTCCCCCCACCAGTTTTCAATGATTTCGCACCCTGTGCAGTTACATTAGTGATCTGAAGGATAATCTCGGCTTCTCTGATGATGTTGACTTGTAATCAGGAGAAGTCGGGGGTAGAGGCTTAATGCAGTGGTTGATTCAATTTTAAATTCAAAATTAGCCTATCTGAGCATAAATTTGTCTTAAACCTCAAACTTTGGCACAGAATCATCTGGTCTTACTTAGGACCAGTACTTTTTTTCTGGGAAGATAGGTTCCAGTACTCTCCAAAAAATTTGTTCTTGTGTTCATCATAAGAACTACCCAGAATAGTAAGGTATGTTCACATGTGATCCTGCATTCATATAGTTACACACAAACACAAACTTCTAACATTAAAATAAAATGATGTTATTTTTTATTTTCACATGGAAAAAGATACCGGTATGGCATACAGTTTGCATACCACCAGAAAAAAAGCACTGCCTAGGATTTAGCTTTGCATTACATTACCACCTTGACCCACATAGGATCTAAATATTCCAATCACCAGGTAATTGTAACATGCTTTTTCCTGTGGCACATAGCTGGAGGCAAATCTAAACCAGTGGTGTATTCGTAATATTTTACGTGGTTTACCGGAACAATTCTTACTTATTGTATATGTTTATTATATATTAGATATAAAAGAAATAAAACACCAATGCAGGCATGCAAGTAAAACAAGTATTGAATTACAACAACTTCAAATTTTGAGGCAATTTCCACATGTATGTAAAAAGCTTGTTTAACAATGGTATACCAGATAATATGGATGAATACACCACTGTTCTAAACTCAATGATAGGGTAAAAAGCATCATTCATCATCATTATCCATGAAAAAAATGTAAACTGAATTCAATTAAAAATAAATCCCATTCATCACGACTCGCACGTTCACATCTTTACTGAACAAAGAAAAAGAAAAAAAAAGGAATTTAATTGAGTCGTAATCCATATAATGTTGACAAGGACAAATATATGTATCACAAAATTCCATCAGATCCTACTTACGATATTTTCCCAGTAATAAGTAAATGTACTAATTACATTTTTATTATCTACATGTGGATGTATGATGAGTGTTCTGCATGTAGAAGAAAGTATTTTCATCAGTATTTAAATGAAACTGAACTCAGGTAAATATATATATTATATTATGATAAATTGAGCGCACAGCCATTTCTACATGAAACAGTAGCACTTTTCATTTGACACACTTCTGCAGTGCAGAACACTCAACCTCTAATAGCTGACGACTCTCGACTGTATGTCTTTTGTGGAGAAATGCAGTAACAATAGGCAAGTAAAGAAAGGATAATATAAACAAAGACAGATACTCAAAATTATTTCATTATTGTCTCCAAATCATTATAACAGTACAGACATGTAATGAAAAACTATGTAAATTATTATTTTTACATAGGTGAAACTGTTCCTCTTTGTAAACATAACAAAACTTCCAGGAATAAAACTTCACTCAATTTTATAATGAAGACTGAGATGACATTTTAACCTCTAACATGGGATTGGTATGACAATTGAGCCTATATATTAAAGTTAAAAAAAAAGTGCTCCCATGAAGGCTTATAGGGGGTGTGGATTCCACACTTTCTTGATCACGGCCGAAGGTGGGGGTGGATGAAAAAAATTCTAATGATTCATTACTTATTCCTATATTAGCCGAAACCAGTAAACTATCAGTTAATCCGTCCCTTCTGTACTAAAAGCTTTCTAATTATGGGTCACTTCTCTGACATAAAGGGACTCGCACAAAGAAATACCCAAGCCCTGGCCCAGACTTGAACTGGACTTGGTTATGAGATTATCTCATGTGTTCAGACCCTGAGGTAGCACTAAAAATATTCTAAAAAAATAATGCTGAGGTTGCACAAAACACTTATATTTTAGGGTACTTTAGTATTATACGGACTATCTCATTTCAGACCGTGCATTTAGGGACATGTTTTAATGCTAAGACAACCAAACCTGGCCTGCCTAACCTAACCACATTTTGTTCAATCTTTGCTTTTGTGGTTAGGTTAGGCAGGCCAGGTTTGGTTCTCTTAGCATTAAAAAAAAGTCCCTAAATGCACGGTCTGAAATGAGGCAGTCTGTATAATACTAAAGTACCTATTTTAGTGACTAACATGTATTGTATCTACACTGTGTTGGAGCATTATTTTTACTAGCTGCCCAAATGCAATCAGTACTGGGTCCTGCACACAAGCAAATGTGCCACTGAGAACTGGAAATACTTTTAATAAATTTACTAGTGAACTACCACAAATGCAGAGCATTGTCACTATATTTTTCTTCCTAAAATACACTGGTTTTAATTCACAATCTAGATTTCTAAAATGACTCGGTAACGGTTCCGATTGTTTTATGATTTATCCTAGCACAAAGACTAATTATCGTAGAACATTGTCACACGAATTTCAACCTTCCTTAAAGTAATGAGCACTGATTGGACTCGAAAAAAGTTACTTATGTTGAAAAAAGACAACTTTAAAATTACCTTACGCACTTCTCATGGACACGATATTCTCAGTCGACAAGCAACAGTAAATATCGTAGAAGCGTGGGAATGAATGTAGAAGTAAATCGGAAACTTAGTAGAATGCATTTAGGGACTTTATTTTAATGCTATGAAAACCACACCTAACCTGCCTAACCTAACCACGAAAGCATATATTGAACAAAACCTTAAGTAATCGCTAAAACTCCGCAGTATGGTTAACAGACGTACACCGAAATTGAACCATGTAAAAATTGCATTCGTAGCATGTTGAATCGCAACAAAACAAAAGGAACTAGGGCCAATGAGTCAATTGCAGTCAATATGTTTTGGTTAGTAAATTAGAAAGAAGCAAGAATTGCCTTAAAACTTGTGGAACCAGAAGAGTGATATAGCGGAGTTAAAATTTGAATGTGGTTTCTTACCATAAGGGAGGTAATCCATACCCCAAGCTGCATGAAAGTATGAGAATATGGTTGTCAAAACAAGCACTTCGTTTGAATCCATGCAATTTTCTTCATATCACTGACACTATTAATCACAAAATACATACTCCCTTGTTTTTCATGTACCGATCCGAATATAGTCTTCTCATCTTTCCTTTTTGAATAAATATGCATTACATCTCATAAAGAAAAAGAGCAAAAGGCACTACATTTGGAATTTCTCACAGTGTATCACAAGTTTCTCTCACTTATATACATCCGCACACAAATGAAGAAATGGCAACAAGAACAATTAAACTTTTTAAGAATCAAAGCTCTCACCAATTACTTTTTTCTTGAGGTAAACTATACACTAGGAAAATATTTCAATATCAGAAGATTTTGGAACGTTGAAACCTATACTAAAGACTTTATTGGTGAGCTGAGTCCACAGTGAGGCAGTAAAAATAAATTTTTATCACATTTCACACTTGTCACTAAATCGTAGCAGAAATCACTTTCATGTTATGTATGGACACTGCACAGTATTTCTCCACATTTTGGGCTTCCAGGACTGGTCAACCATGGGAACATCTGTAATATAAAAACATAAGTTAAAATTGTATTGATTAGATTGATAATTTACAGTTCCATGTACAAATACAATCACATTGCATCACATGCACTCTAACAAGCAGATCTAAACACATTTTACGTGTGCAAATGGTATTTAAGATCCAAAGAACTTAGAATTTGTAAAATTTTAAGGTTTTCACACAATGTTTATTTTTATATTTTATTATATCATTTAATTTAAATACTGTGTGTTATACTGATATGCACTTGATTTCCTTCTTCCCTGGAAGTTTTATATATATACACACACACACAATATCTCGTTGTTTATATTTTTTCTTCAATTTTTCAGAAAATCTGCATTATAGAAGCATTTATTATTTGCAGAAAAACGTGCTTCACAGGCTGAGCTTCTTGCGTGTCGAACTGACAATTTTGCCTCCAAAGGGGCTTGGTATGTTAAAAGTATTCTTAAAAGCCTCCTTTAGATAGGGGAAAAAAATCACAAATTCGATGGTAGACTCCGAATCACCGGATATCCGTTCCTTTTGGATCCCTTGAGCTCCAGCCAACACGTCTTGTAGGACAAAAGTGTGAAATTTCGTGAAAATAGAGGGTGGACCAAAGTATCATGCATCTGTGTTATCATTGTTTACAACCTATATATATATATATATATATATATGTACATACCAATATGTTTACCTTTGGTGATCGCATTATTTATTAACAAACTAAGAATTTTCTAACTACATTTTCCTAATGTCTCGTAAGATTTATTGTACATACCTGTCTGGATCCTTCGGAATTCTGAAACGCGAATTTATCCAAGCTTCAGATCTCGTAGATTTTTCCCGTAAATCAATCGAACTCGTAACTTACATCTACGAGGCATGGTGGGCTTTGAATTGCACTTCAGTTGTTGCTAATCGCCTAAAAAAAATACAGCCAAAAAAAAACATCCAAACACCACGCCAAACACGGAGAACGAACGAATTTTGGCGTTCTACCGACGCGAGCAACATCGACGGTTACTTCAAATTCAAACTTACGTGCAACGCTTCCTTCACTTGTTAACAGTAGAGCCACAGATTAGTAGAGCGCTGCGTTAGTTCGTGAGTTTCGGGGGACCAGGACGAGATGCCGCTAGTGTAGCTCAAGTCCCCTACCTCCCCTCATTTCCCCTCCTAGCAGACGACGCACGATTTCCACATTAGGGGCTGAGTGCCAGCTCTCATCCTATTATTCTCTTTGTACAACACCTTGTCGCTCGCCTACATAGGCCGTGTCCGGATTGGCATGTAACTCCGTCGTGTCGCCTATTTGTCCCTCATATGCAACGTTCCGTTGTCCGAATTGGAAAGGAGTTTCTATCGTGTACTACTAGATGGCAGACAGGTGAAACAGTTGAATTGCTTTGTCCGGGAGCCATTGATTTGTTTAAGTTGTACGTAAGGCGAAAAGAATAAAGAGATCCTAATCCGTGTGAAAGCGATGGAAAATGAGCGCCCACAAGAAGAGAGAAACATTATCTTTCTTATGATTATGCAATTTATAAGAAATCAGCAAAACCTACGTCGAATTCATAGGGCGATTATAGAAATACTAGGGATCATTCTTCAGCTGGAAGAGTTGGAACGAGTAAGTATGAAATTTGTTATAATAATAAATTATTTATTTCCTTAGGTATGGAAAACGTCATACAATGCTAAGTTACATAAATGGGAGACACTACAATAAGAAGAAAAATGCAAGATGTATAGATGTGAATTTAGTATTTTAATCAAAATATGGACCTACAATTGTGAGTTTTAAAAGCATGTGTACTTTGTGTTCAGTTTTTTGTGAACAAAGGCTAACTGGCTGGACCTACAGTTTAAAGTGGAATCCAAACTACCATGCGCCTCCACCGAGTATCACACCCGTAACCGAAAATCCCTGTTTCAGTTGAACATTTTGATTCACACATTGCAAAAATAGTGTGTGGTTTTAGAACAAAGACCTCAAAGAATCACGTCGAATTTTTCTTTAATCGGCAGATTTCAATGTTTTAATGTAAAAGAGGGTCGAGCATTAGGAAAGCCAAAGAATGTCACACGTAAGATAAAACACGCAATTTCGTAGTATTTTCGCCGATTTTTGTTAGTAAAAACTGTTTGTATTCCCACTAAAATAGCGAAATAATACGTTGAAAGTAACTAATCAATACGAAACCTAACCTAACTTCGTAAAATAATGGCTGCTGTTGTGGAAAGTAGTTTTTGATGCTAGATTGACTTGCACGAAACCTTCGTGCTGTTTTGCAACATGGTAAAGTAGCACATTAAGGTAACATGCTTACTTTTCTTCACAATAATACATTGCCACAAGCAAAAATCAACTGAAAACATTCATAAACAACCAGATCTTAACAAACCTTGCAAAATATTTCACTTTCTCCCAGGGGTACCGAGGGTCAAGGGTACCACATTAAGTTATTTTATGTCATTTTTTTGCACTAAATATGCGATATAGCCCGAACGGATTTCTTCAAATTTACAGGAGAAACTACTTACTGAAATCAGTTTCTGTTGCATTGTCGAAGTTCTTCGAGGTATTTTCTTTCGCGGAAACTGTAAACTTCACCATGCATGATCCATGACGAGTGCACACCATATTCTGTTACCCAAGCGGAACAAGGAGGACAAATAATGACACGTAACATGAAAAGTTGACACTATTTTATGGAAAAAGGCATAACTTCACCTCAAAGAATCTTCCGCAATGCAGAATATGTAAGTATCAATGCTAAAATGAACAAAATAAATGAGTGAGAGGTGTTCGAGCTATATCGCATAATTACCCACATTTCCACAAGCAAAAATCAACTGAAAACATTCATAAACAACCAGATCTTAACAAACCTTGCAAAATATTTTACTTTCAACCGGGGGTACCGAGGGTCAAGGGTACCAAATTGCGTTATTTTATGTCATTTTTTTGCACTTTTGCCTAATTGCGACGATAAGAATGAATGATGTGATGAAATTGATGAACACTTACTAAGAACACACATGTCAAGGTCGGGATTGGAACCCTCTCCCGTGGAGCTCAAAGAAGTTATCACACTATCCTAGGACCCAGTATAATTTCAGAGTTTGTTTGACTGTTCAGAGTTTTATAAGTCATTTTGGTATAAACTTACAATACCGGAAAATATCTTAGATTGCTTTGAAATTCAGCATACTCACTAATTTTGGCCTCGTGATCACGAATCTGCAGTTAAAAATTGGCACTCACGTCTAGAAATTGCAAAATTACATGCAGATATTACCGCTATGATTGTCAATACACTAATATGGTGGCCATGTTTGATGATGTGAACAAGTGAAGTTTGCTATTCGTTACGCTGTCTGAGAAAATGGCATCTTGCATAAGGTGGAAAAAATGTTTGCCCCACGAACCACTCACGGTAAGGTTAGGTTAGGCAAGCATAGTTAAAATTCAGGGTCATCATAAACATACTTTTGAAATGCTAATCATTGCAAAAAATAGTTGTTTTCTTCATAAATCAAGGGTGTTTACTCCGTTCACGGACAGACTTATTTCGGCTTATTTTGCAATTTCTAGACGTGACCACCAAATTTTAACTGCAGATTCATGATTACGAGGCCAAAATTAGTGAGTATGCCGAATTTGAATATATTTCCGGTATTGTAAATTCGCTCCGTCATTTTGACTAAAGCTGAATTTTGAAAATAAATTACTCCTCTGAGAGTAAAGATGTGTATTGTTTAGTATTGATGACAAGTTTGGAATTTTTTTTATTCCAAAAATAATAATTTTGTGAATATTTGTGTCTTACATTTTTACTTAAATTTCTACATTTTGGGGCAGCATGTCCTACTTTTCTCTTATAAGTGATCTGGTAACATTAGTGATGGCCTCCATATGGGAGTGATTAGCACAGCATCCAGGTTTGGATTTTCTTTGAGAGTGACCCTACATCAATTTCACCATATTATCACACATCATCGCCTTTGTGATTTGCCAAAAGTGGCAGAAATTCAAAGTAATCCAAATCATTCAAAAATCAAAATGTGCTTTATATGCTGTTGAATGCCCTCTTGTCCCAAAATATATACCAAAATAAGTACCAAACCTGACCTGCCTAACCTAACCTAACGACGAAAGCATATATTGAAAAAATCTTAAGTAGGCTAATTGCTGAAACTCTGCAGTATGTGTTAACAGACTTAAATCTAAATCGAACCATGTAAAAATTACATTTGTAGCATAATAAAATCGCAATAAAACAAAATGAACTTGGGCCAATTTTTGGCCATGATCATTTTCACCAGTGGTGAGAATAGCACATAGAGCCATTTTCACCAGGATCTGAGAACAGCATATGTGGCTATTTTTACCAACAAAAGTAAAAATCTGATTCACACCATAACATTCTATTTTATCTTCATTGGCAGTGTTGCTAAACTTACTGTTAAGAAGATAATTTAAATTAAGAATGGGTGTGACTACTACTTTCACCAGGCAGTGAGAATAGCAGAAAGTGCTGAAGACCAGAAATTACATGATCAGGTGTTGGGAAATAATTATAATGCTAATAGCCCCACACCTGACGTGTCTAACCTAACAATCACATTTACCCCTTCATACTTGTCATGATGTAACATATTAGCAGCACCAGTCCATCTGTACAAACCAACAACTAAAGAATACACGTATCCACACTTCACAGATGTCACATAGCAGGCCAGGCAAGGTTGTAGATCATACACATGCGCAGTTAAAATCTGGTGGAAATAGGCTAGCTCAAAAGCTACCTGGTGAAGATAGTTAACAACACTTAACCGCACTTTGTTACAGCATATCCCTTTAAAGAACATATATATATATATAAAAATGGGGGTGGGGAATATGCATACTCATGGTAACAGTTTGGATTTTTTTTTTTTGTTGTTTTTTTTTCAAATTCTCATAGCAGGAAGATTAATTATCGTAGAACTTTGACAATCATTGTCACACGAAATTTGAACCTTTCTTAAAGTAATGAGCACTAGATTTCCAAAAAAAGAAATTAAAAATTACTTTACGCAAGCATGCATGCTTCCCATGGACAATGTATTTTTCGTTCACAAGCGATTGTAAGTATCGTAGACTAGTAAAATGAATGTGTAAATAAATCAGATCCTCAGCAGGCAGAATGCATTTAGGAACTTCATTTTAATGCTGAGACAACCGGCCTGCCTAAACTAACTACGGAAGCATATATTGAACAAAATCTTAAGCAATCACTAAAACTTCGCAGTATGAATTAACAGAAGTGAATCGAAATTGAACCATGTTCAAATTGCATTCGTTGCATGATGAAATCGGAACAAAACAAAAGGAACTTGGGCCTCTCATCATAATTACAAGTAGCTCAATTCCGCTAGATATATATATATATATATAAACCTGTATCAACGACAACCATGACGTAACAAACATTTCAATCACTTGCAAGACAAAAATAATAATTGGACTTCCATGGTAAACAAGAAATACAAATACTTACATTCAAAACACTTCTCCATCTCCAACACTTCTTCCTGAACCACAAACATATTTTGCGCCATTTCCCTTTTACTGCCGCTTCGGTACTCGCTGCGCTGGCGCGTTGAGAAAGAAAACAAAAGAAAGGTTAAAGATGGCGTCCCAACATACAATCAAGCGTGCATCTGTTACACCGTTCGCGAGCACACTTCAACTCGCCATCTGCAGCAAATTCGGACAACGAAGGTAGCATGAGTTCCCGGATGGAACGGTGCTCTAGGCAACATCAGCTGCGGATTCGGACGCGGCCATAGGCCGTGTCCGGATTGGCATGTAACTCCGTCGTGTCGCCTATTTGTCCCTCATATGCAACGTTCCGTTGTCCGAATTGGAAAGGAGTTTCTATCGTGTACTACTAGATGGCAGACAGGTGAAACAGTTGAATTGCTTTGTCCGGGAGCCATTGATTTGTTTAAGTTGTACGTAAGGCGAAAAGAATAAAGAGATCCTAATCCGTGTGAAAGCGATGGAAAATGAGCGCCCACAAGAAGAGAGAAACATTATCTTTCTTATGATTATGCAATTTATAAGAAATCAGCAAAACCTACGTCGAATTCATAGGGCGATTATAGAAATACTAGGGATCATTCTTCAGCTGGAAGAGTTGGAACGAGTAAGTATGAAATTTGTTATAATAATAAATTATTTATTTCCTTAGGTATGGAAAACGTCATACAATGCTAAGTTACATAAATGGGAGACACTACAATAAGAAGAAAAATGCAAGATGTATAGATGTGAATTTAGTATTTTAATCAAAATATGGACCTACAATTGTGAGTTTTAAAAGCATGTGTACTTTGTGTTCAGTTTTTTGTGAACAAAGGCTAACTGGCTGGACCTACAGTTTAAAGTGGAATCCAAACTACCATGCGCCTCCACCGAGTATCACACCCGTAACCGAAAATCCCTGTTTCAGTTGAACATTTTGATTCACACATTGCAAAAATAGTGTGTGGTTTTAGAACAAAGACCTCAAAGAATCACGTCGAATTTTTCTTTAATCGGCAGATTTCAATGTTTTAATGTAAAAGAGGGTCGAGCATTAGGAAAGCCAAAGAATGTCACACGTAAGATAAAACACGCAATTTCGTAGTATTTTCGCCGATTTTTGTTAGTAAAAACTGTTTGTATTCCCACTAAAATAGCGAAATAATACGTTGAAAGTAACTAATCAATACGAAACCTAACCTAACTTCGTAAAATAATGGCTGCTGTTGTGGAAAGTAGTTTTTGATGCTAGATTGACTTGCACGAAACCTTCGTGCTGTTTTGCAACATGGTAAAGTAGCACATTAAGGTAACATGCTTACTTTTCTTCACAATAATACATTGCCACAAGCAAAAATCAACTGAAAACATTCATAAACAACCAGATCTTAACAAACCTTGCAAAATATTTCACTTTCTCCCAGGGGTACCGAGGGTCAAGGGTACCACATTAAGTTATTTTATGTCATTTTTTTGCACTAAATATGCGATATAGCCCGAACGGATTTCTTCAAATTTACAGGAGAAACTACTTACTGAAATCAGTTTCTGTTGCATTGTCGAAGTTCTTCGAGGTATTTTCTTTCGCGGAAACTGTAAACTTCACCATGCATGATCCATGACGAGTGCACACCATATTCTGTTACCCAAGCGGAACAAGGAGGACAAATAATGACACGTAACATGAAAAGTTGACACTATTTTATGGAAAAAGGCATAACTTCACCTCAAAGAATCTTCCGCAATGCAGAATATGTAAGTATCAATGCTAAAATGAACAAAATAAATGAGTGAGAGGTGTTCGAGCTATATCGCATAATTACCCACATTTCCACAAGCAAAAATCAACTGAAAACATTCATAAACAACCAGATCTTAACAAACCTTGCAAAATATTTTACTTTCAACCGGGGGTACCGAGGGTCAAGGGTACCAAATTGCGTTATTTTATGTCATTTTTTTGCACTTTTGCCTAATTGCGACGATAAGAATGAATGATGTGATGAAATTGATGAACACTTACTAAGAACACACATGTCAAGGTCGGGATTGGAACCCTCTCCCGTGGAGCTCAAAGAAGTTATCACACTATCCTAGGACCCAGTATAATTTCAGAGTTTGTTTGACTGTTCAGAGTTTTATAAGTCATTTTGGTATAAACTTACAATACCGGAAAATATCTTAGATTGCTTTGAAATTCAGCATACTCACTAATTTTGGCCTCGTGATCACGAATCTGCAGTTAAAAATTGGCACTCACGTCTAGAAATTGCAAAATTACATGCAGATATTACCGCTATGATTGTCAATACACTAATATGGTGGCCATGTTTGATGATGTGAACAAGTGAAGTTTGCTATTCGTTACGCTGTCTGAGAAAATGGCATCTTGCATAAGGTGGAAAAAATGTTTGCCCCACGAACCACTCACGGTAAGGTTAGGTTAGGCAAGCATAGTTAAAATTCAGGGTCATCATAAACATACTTTTGAAATGCTAATCATTGCAAAAAATAGTTGTTTTCTTCATAAATCAAGGGTGTTTACTCCGTTCACGGACAGACTTATTTCGGCTTATTTTGCAATTTCTAGACGTGACCACCAAATTTTAACTGCAGATTCATGATTACGAGGCCAAAATTAGTGAGTATGCCGAATTTGAATATATTTCCGGTATTGTAAATTCGCTCCGTCATTTTGACTAAAGCTGAATTTTGAAAATAAATTACTCCTCTGAGAGTAAAGATGTGTATTGTTTAGTATTGATGACAAGTTTGGAATTTTTTTTATTCCAAAAATAATAATTTTGTGAATATTTGTGTCTTACATTTTTACTTAAATTTCTACATTTTGGGGCAGCATGTCCTACTTTTCTCTTATAAGTGATCTGGTAACATTAGTGATGGCCTCCATATGGGAGTGATTAGCACAGCATCCAGGTTTGGATTTTCTTTGAGAGTGACCCTACATCAATTTCACCATATTATCACACATCATCGCCTTTGTGATTTGCCAAAAGTGGCAGAAATTCAAAGTAATCCAAATCATTCAAAAATCAAAATGTGCTTTATATGCTGTTGAATGCCCTCTTGTCCCAAAATATATACCAAAATAAGTACCAAACCTGACCTGCCTAACCTAACCTAACGACGAAAGCATATATTGAAAAAATCTTAAGTAGGCTAATTGCTGAAACTCTGCAGTATGTGTTAACAGACTTAAATCTAAATCGAACCATGTAAAAATTACATTTGTAGCATAATAAAATCGCAATAAAACAAAATGAACTTGGGCCAATTTTTGGCCATGATCATTTTCACCAGTGGTGAGAATAGCACATAGAGCCATTTTCACCAGGATCTGAGAACAGCATATGTGGCTATTTTTACCAACAAAAGTAAAAATCTGATTCACACCATAACATTCTATTTTATCTTCATTGGCAGTGTTGCTAAACTTACTGTTAAGAAGATAATTTAAATTAAGAATGGGTGTGACTACTACTTTCACCAGGCAGTGAGAATAGCAGAAAGTGCTGAAGACCAGAAATTACATGATCAGGTGTTGGGAAATAATTATAATGCTAATAGCCCCACACCTGACGTGTCTAACCTAACAATCACATTTACCCCTTCATACTTGTCATGATGTAACATATTAGCAGCACCAGTCCATCTGTACAAACCAACAACTAAAGAATACACGTATCCACACTTCACAGATGTCACATAGCAGGCCAGGCAAGGTTGTAGATCATACACATGCGCAGTTAAAATCTGGTGGAAATAGGCTAGCTCAAAAGCTACCTGGTGAAGATAGTTAACAACACTTAACCGCACTTTGTTACAGCATATCCCTTTAAAGAACATATATATATATATAAAAATGGGGGTGGGGAATATGCATACTCATGGTAACAGTTTGGATTTTTTTTTTTTGTTGTTTTTTTTTCAAATTCTCATAGCAGGAAGATTAATTATCGTAGAACTTTGACAATCATTGTCACACGAAATTTGAACCTTTCTTAAAGTAATGAGCACTAGATTTCCAAAAAAAGAAATTAAAAATTACTTTACGCAAGCATGCATGCTTCCCATGGACAATGTATTTTTCGTTCACAAGCGATTGTAAGTATCGTAGACTAGTAAAATGAATGTGTAAATAAATCAGATCCTCAGCAGGCAGAATGCATTTAGGAACTTCATTTTAATGCTGAGACAACCGGCCTGCCTAAACTAACTACGGAAGCATATATTGAACAAAATCTTAAGCAATCACTAAAACTTCGCAGTATGAATTAACAGAAGTGAATCGAAATTGAACCATGTTCAAATTGCATTCGTTGCATGATGAAATCGGAACAAAACAAAAGGAACTTGGGCCTCTCATCATAATTACAAGTAGCTCAATTCCGCTAGATATATATATATATATATAAACCTGTATCAACGACAACCATGACGTAACAAACATTTCAATCACTTGCAAGACAAAAATAATAATTGGACTTCCATGGTAAACAAGAAATACAAATACTTACATTCAAAACACTTCTCCATCTCCAACACTTCTTCCTGAACCACAAACATATTTTGCGCCATTTCCCTTTTACTGCCGCTTCGGTACTCGCTGCGCTGGCGCGTTGAGAAAGAAAACAAAAGAAAGGTTAAAGATGGCGTCCCAACATACAATCAAGCGTGCATCTGTTACACCGTTCGCGAGCACACTTCAACTCGCCATCTGCAGCAAATTCGGACAACGAAGGTAGCATGAGTTCCCGGATGGAACGGTGCTCTAGGCAACATCAGCTGCGGATTCGGACGCGGCCATAAGCACCATTACAGACAAAACACTCGCAGACCCATGATGCACCGGGTGAAAACAATCTAGCAGCGCAGACCGCTGATGGTAGACGTTGCATGTAAACACTAGTTCTTTTCGTGAGAACCATTTCTATCAAGTTAAAAGTTAAGTTTGAAATCTCAAAGCTAATCCGAAGGTACTGAAACGAGAGTGCTAATCTCAAAAAGTCGAACCGTGAATCTTGCACTGTGTCTCTAAGCTGTGTATATCGAACTGTCAATGTTCTAAACTGTGTACGTTGAACTGTGTATCGAACTGTGTCTGTTAAGTCCTTACTTCCTCCTTTTCCTTCGAATAAATAAATAAATAAATAAATAAGTTCCTTTGTTCCCGGAAGAATTGTTGTTCTTCTCTATTGGTCGTCGAACTTATAACTCCTCCCACACGTGGTCATGTCTGCACCGAAGGGTGATAATGCTTACACTGAAGGGTGATAATCGCGTAGCACAAAAACACAATAGCACCTTGTTTGAGAGCTGATCTCGAGAATGGGCGCCTCCAGGATCACTCAGCAACTTAACATTGTTGAGTAGCAAGAACCCTGGAGGCGCTTGCTACCTGGTTGTTGAGAAGGAGCGACCGCGGCTTCACTCAACATAAAATTCTCTCGCTACCTGCGGTCAACAGTCTGCAAGTCTGTGGTCGTCTGCTAGTTGCAACATGGCGCGGCGGAACTAAGACGCGTGGAGTAAAAAGTATATACTTCCAAGTTTGATTACGTAGGTCAAGCGCACTATTAGGTCGCGCATCCGATAGACTTAAATAGTACTAGCTTTTTCGCCACTATATTATCGGAGAATGAGTCATCTGTCAACGGATAATTATGACTGGGTTCAACTGAGGTATATTTAAAAATACCAACCAAATAACGCAGTTAAAAAATGTAATGAACCTAGGTACTGTTCACAACATTAAGTTTTTTGGCAAAACGGCTGAGCATGCTCTTGCAAACACCGTGTCCAGCTTGAGGTCGAGAGCACCTTTTATCTCGCTATCTAAGTTCCGGGTTCGAGTTCCGGTATAGACATGGATGTTATTTGATTGATTTAATATATTTTATTTTGCATTTTTGGCACTTTTGGTTAATCGCGAGAAGATGAGGATGAGTGATGATATGATGAAGGAACAGCATGCCCAGGCCGGGATTCGAACCTGGAACCCCTGGCGTCGTAGCGCGATGTGTTAACCACTCAGGGATGTTTTTTTGTGAATGTCCCTTCTTCAAGTAGGGACATTCATTTTTTTGCAAGAAATAGTGGCATCAAGTATCGAGGCTATTTCCTGTGTGAAATACATACTTTTCAAGGGAGCTTAATATCAAGAAATGCACCATTTAAGAATTGTGATATTTGAAAATCCATTGCAAGGAGGGTGGTATTACAATAACTTAACGATGATCATGCAAAGTTAATCATAAAGACAACTAACAATATTGTGGCATATTCATGTATAAACACCAGTTCGTACGTGTTTATTTATATTGCTTTAATTTACATTTTTTTGCAGCTACGCAAGCATAATCAGTAATTCATAATTTAAACTATATCAAACATTATTGTTTGAAAACAACGCGATTTGTTCTGGACACAACACCGTTATACAATTTTGCACACATCTTGCAGCTTATACTCACTGTTTAACATTTCTGTTCGCTTTGGTTGAGGTCACACACACAAAAAAGCAGTGTTGCGTCGGATGTGCGCTCCTATACGAAAATATTTAATTTAAACATACATATATATATATATATATATATATATATATATATATATATATATATATCCTTAAATAAAACTGGCCACAACCTTTCTACACTCAACGTCAGTCCTCCATAGTTATTACGTATTATTTTGGAGAAAGAAAATTGCAACCACAGAGAAATTGTTGTAACCAAAGCTCTCAAATTAAGAATATAACATTTCCCCCAATTGTAACTCTAGACACAGATCTAGATCTACACATGTTTTACTTCGAGATTTACAACACACTTTTTTTTTAAAAATAACATCCATATATATGTCATCACATCGATTCATAATCCATGAATAGTGTCGTATACCGATTGAACATATACGCCGGACTTGATATGCATCAGCAGTGAACGCCAGAGCTGGTTATTATGTGTTGTTTCTCAACAGTCCGTGTTTTAGCTCCTGTCATGTATGCCTCAAAGTCATGGCCGTCCTTCGTGACGAGACTTCTTCCATTTATACCAAATGTAAGTTGTTGTACTTATTCTGTTATTGTGTTGGTGAATTATACACTTTTGTTTGTGTTGGAACTTCAGTCTTATTCTTAACTCTATTTCCTATATTACAGAACAGAAAGAACCCGAAACTCAACAAATAGTACCACCATGGTACCACCGTATTCAACAGCCCAACACGCCCTGTCAGTTTCGCTGCAGACGCCACAAGGCAACGCAATGCGATTTTCAATTGTCATCGGATGGAACGTCGCTACTTCCCAACTCTTGCATCCAGGAAAGGCCATAAAACCGTGTGACGTAGCAGGTCAAAATTTGCTACTATGTTGAGCGATCCTGGAGGCGCCCAATGAAAAGTATCTTGTTCTAATTAATTTTTATTGTTCACAACTCGGACACTTCGTTAAAGTTATGTCTTCTGTGGGTGACAAAACTGCACTGAGGCGAAGAGATATATTTTCGGGCAGGGTTGTAGTTCAAGATTCCGTACTATTTACCCTTGTCACTTCACTGTCACTGAGCCAGACTGGCGGGTGTGATCGTAGAAGTTATGATGTCTCGTCGATACTGCCATGTGTAGAGCAATTGTCTCGCATCTGAGCCTGGCCATCTGCGAACTTCCTAGAGAACGGAGGTTCCTTGTTTGGGACGAGGGTGAAATTCTTCCTTGGGGCTTTAAATTTTAAAATGCCTGAAGTTCCATGATTAGCTCTAAATTTCAGCCATCAGGCTGAGCTTGAATTTATGTTGACGTGAGCCGAATGTGGACTTGTGGACTGGACGGATATGAGAGTTTATTGCAGGACACACGGGCTACTTTATCTCGAAGTAGGGGCAGTGATATATGTGGGGCCTCATGGGAAAGAATGCTGGTTTCTTGAGGCAGCTGTCTTTTTTCAGAGAGCAGAAAAATGAAATCTTGGGGGGAATGCGTAGAAAGACCGATGGTAATGGTAATTCGTACATTGGATAATTGGTACATCGGTTATACATCCCCCTGCTCCCAAATAAAATTTGCTGAAATGTAGTGAAGCAAATTTTTCAGTTGGCTGTTGCAATATCTCATGCAGGACTCCTGATGTATCTTGCCTCACGATGTTGGCTTAGGTCAGAATGTAACCCTAGCACCCGTAGACTTAAGTGTTTGGGTCACATCTGCCTCTTATTGGCAAGTCTGCCTGTCTCTTTCGTTCTCCCATTGCTGTAGTTCTCCGCTGCTGCTTCTCCTCCTGTCTGGATTGGCTCTGGGCAAGTGAGTTGTGCCCTTACTGCTTCATTTGGTGTCTATGGCATCTTCTTCCCTCTTCCAACTGCTAACTCTGGTGTCCAGTGGCTCAGGAATACGGTTGGTAATAATGGTGTGCTGCCCGCATTGCATAGTCATCTTGGAATATTAGCCCATCCTGGTCTCTCCTTCTGCCATCTGGTCTGCCTGGCTGGAACTCCCGTACCCGCTGGAGAAATGTGTCCGGGGTCTCCTTGGTGCATCTCTTCTTCCATCTTATTGGCTGTAGTATCTTATTCTGTGAAAGTTCAAAGACATTAGAATATGCTTAATTGAAAGTCTTAATTTATCTTCATGCACTTTCTTCACATGTCACAACTTCAAGTCTCTTTACCACTTTAAGTTCCTTGTCTTCGTGCACTTGACCACTATGTCTCTTGATTACATTTTTACGAGTAATGAAAATTACACAAAAAAATATTTTGCTTCTACATAAATAGTATAAGTATGAAAATCAATACATGATTTAATAAAATATTATATAAAAATTTGTTGGCTAGTTTTGAAATTAAAAATTGAAAAGTTATCGATATATATATTAAAATAAGAAAATTCCTTTTATTTTATATTTTTCATGCACCCTTCTCTTTAACTTCACGTCATAGTTCTTTATCCCTTTTCAAATTCAATTACTGGGCTCAAGGTCTTATTACCACTTATTATAAGACCATATTACAAATACACTTTACAGGTTAAACCGTATTTAACGCACGGGTACATAGCCCCTTACTTGTGCATATTTAACAACATAATGGCCACTGTGGGCAAATCTTCTGCTCTATGGCAGGAATTATGTGTGCATCATAGGCACATTCTTTATGCTATGTAAAGCATAGGCCTCCTCTGGCAAATCAAAAACAACAAACTTCTTATAACAATACCATCCTTGTTATGTGTTGTTGGCAAGTGTATGTGGTAGATGTATTTATTCTGTGTCTTATACATCACATTAAGTAAAAATATGCACCTTGAGCCACTTAAAATTCAAAAATTTAAATATTCTCATTATCAACATAAAAACAAACAGTGAATACTTATTATGGAGATCTAGCCTCCATTTTCTCCTGATCAAAGCTAAATGGTGCATGAAACTAGTTTTATTACAAAAATAATATAATCCTCCTTTTACTATACAGACCCAACTTATTTTCTTCATCGTCCATCACTGGCCAGTCCATGGCCTTGGTTGGTCTGGTATGTCTAGCCTATCTAATATTAACTATAATAAATCAAAGTACACTGTAGATAAAAATATATAGATCAAACAATAATCAACTGATATTAATATTTTCCTGTAAATATTGACTAATCAAATGGAAAAAAATCAAACAAGACTATTCCTCATAAGGAAAAATAAAAAGATTACATGGCACTATGATTGTGCTAATTATCCTTAATAAACAAGATTATGAATTTCAGTACTAACTAGACATTAATAAAATTATAAGGTGACTTACTGAGTCACGTGTGTGCACTTATAGTGTTGTACCTGATTACACAAGTTTACAATAATTAGGATTACAAAATGATAAAAGAACATAAAATCTAAACACATCAAAATAATAGAGGATATTATTGTTTAAATATAATAAAGAAGTTAATATGAACAAATGCATGAGATGAGTACAAACAGAAGACCTAACACCACCTTCTGTTAGTTACATCATAAAACAGAAATCGAAAGATTGAAATACATCTATATTACAAGTGTAAGCATGTGTATGAAATTTTTCTTTTGGTCGAGTGTAATTGTTGTCTTAATTATTCTTAAGAAATTGTTGCAATGTTTTAGCCACACATGGCTATTTTATGAGGACTACGTAGTTAGGCTCTAACTTCTAGCAGCCAGATGTCGACCTATCACGTGGCTGATAGAACCCCGGAACCGAACATGTCCAAACCCAACCTGCATGTATATATAAAAGAGTCCCCCCTGAATCCGACAGCAAGATAATATGTTGATAAAAAAAATCCCTTAAAGCCTAAAGAAGGCAAAGTGTAACATAAGATATGCTCCGTGCATGAAAACTGTGGAATTCCGCAATGATAAAGTCAATTCCATATTTAAACTCATGTTTTAGCTCACGGTGCCATAGCGTCTTATGAGCTGTTGGGGGAACAGGTGACACGCGGTGTGCTCCAGTCTTCCTCTTCCTAACTCCTTAACTTCCACACCAAAAAAATCTTTCCAAGTTACCCAGAGTATATCAAAAGTATTCCAAAATGGTGGCAAAAATAAATTTTGGGTTCTAGTCTCCTTTGAGAATAGAAATTTTGATATTTTGAGGTTCTCTATAGCAAGAAATTAACCCTAGGGAGATATATAAAATGAAGAAGTTGGGCTCCCTTTTTATTAGACATTATTATCTACGGTCAGGCCATCCGTCGCATTGAGCATGTACAAGTGAGCATGCATGCCGAGAAAAATATTAAAGTTGATGGCTGCAAAACCATTTATAATGAATTGTTACTTAATAGCTATTATACTGTATGATTACACAAGTCGCAAGCATGCTGGTTTAATCAGTACATCGAAGAAAGGTGATTTCGGAAAATAATTCCTCGGAACATCAAAAATTTTCTAAAATATTAGCTGGCAACACTGATTTTCACTAACTTTAACTGGTAGTTGGCTGCAAAACATCTATAACACTTATATTAAATAATTAAACAAGTTTGAAGTAGATATCATGAAATAAAAGTAAAATATTTACATAAATTCGAGGTTTCTTGGTTTACGAGCCTCCGATACAACACCTTCGTATAAAAACTGGGTATTTAAAAATAAAATTATGCAAGTTCTGGTTAATTTTTAGTAATTTCCTTCAAGGGTAGTCTATTTATGACTCCAAGAATTAGTTTTCATAAAGATTCAACTGTAATTAAGCATTTTATGGTTGATTTAAAATTCAAGTTCTCCGCAATAGTACTAGTTCAGACAAAATTTAGAATATAAGTCACAGTAGTTCAACTTTATGAAGCAATACAAGTTTAACTCTTTATATGTAAGCAACTTATAGTTTAATTGTTATTATTAAGTTTTAAATGTATTAAAAGTTTACAAAATTTGTAGCTTTTATGTTCAAAATTCATTTTAAGTGCTTTATTTAACAGCGTAACGCTTTTAAGTTTGGAAAATGAAAGATAAGCCAAATATTGTTTTTAAGAACCAATTTTTAGGTTGAAGGAGAAACAAAGAACAAGATTCTATTTTACGCCATCCTGAGAATCAAGTGTAAAAGAGTCTCCCAGCCTCCAGTCCTTTAAGAGGACTTCCCTTTTTAAAGTATGTGTGTTATGTAACATGTGTATCATTAACATCCTGTGGAAAAAGATCTGGTCTCTTACCCTTCAACATCCTGAGGTACAATGTCCTTTTACCTTCGGTACAGTGTCACAGCTTCATGTTTTCCACATGCTGATTGGTTACCATCTGGCCAGTACAGCAGCCCAACAGCGTGAAAACACCAACTCTCTCCTCCTGGTAGCAGTAATAAGGACCGGAGAAGGTATTGCAGTATTTCCTGGTTATGGCATCCAATAAGCTATTCAGAAAGTGTGTTTTCAAAAAGATTAGGTTACCTACAGAGACATTTTGCCTTTGGGACAATTGCGCATTTATCCTGGTGTTTCTTTTGTTCCTTTCACTCGTTGTATTAATACTAGCCATGTAGAGCTTGTGTTCCCAGTTCATTTCTTCACCAGCTGGTAAGTCAAAGTGTGTTTTTACTGCATTGTCAATGGGATAATTTAGCTGAAGCTCTATGGGTGCAAAACCAGTGGAATGGTTGACACTTCCATTCAACAGGTTAACAACTTTGGTGACATGTTCTGTCCAAGCATTATGCGCGCCATTACAGACCACACGCATAAGCCGGTTCAGATCTTTGTGTATCCTTTCCACTAGGTTACTGCTCGGTTTGTATACTGGGGTGTAAGCAACCTTTATGCCTAGAGAGGCTAATGACTGTACATATTTATTTGCCTTGAACTGGACTCCATTGTCACTTACTATTAAATTTGGGATCCCGAATGTAAAAAATATACATCAATTAGCTTCCGTAGTATGCTGTCGGTAGTACTGTTACGTAACGTGTATGCGGTTAGAAACCTAGTTTTTGCATTTTGAATAGTTAGTAAGAACCTTTCACCTCTTTTACCCCTTGGTAATGGGCCCTGAATATCTATGAACAAAACAATATCTCTACCTTCCATACTGTGCATTAACAGCGTTTATCTGGGTGGATGTGTGTTATCTTTAGTACTTTGACATGTAATGCAGTCTGCAACATAAGATCTGACATCTTTCCTCATATTTCTCCAATTATACAGTTTTAAAATCCTTCTCATCATTTTATCTACCCCAAAATGTCCTAAATTGTCATGGTAAGCTCTAAGAACTACTGGTACAAATGATTCTGGTATGCAGAGCTTCCATTCATTCAAAAAATGATAATCCCTAGTAACTAATGAGTTGTTTGACAAAATTTTGTAAAACTTAAACCAATTTCTAGACCTGGTTGAATTTTCTGTGTGTGTACCATCCAAAAACTGTATGATAGGAAGAAGTATGGGGTCTTTCCGTTGCTCCGCAGCTACGAAGTCAACGGAAAAGTCCAGTATCTCGTTACGGAATGGTTCACTTGTGGCATTTATATGTAAATTTTCGGTTTCTTTATTTTCAAAAGTCCTGCTTAACAGGTCTGCCAGACCATTTTCTTTGCTCTTGCAGTAATGTACTTGAAACTGGTAGGCTTGCAACTGTAAAGACCACCTGGTTCCAATTTTTTGAGCTGTTTAGCCACTGCAAAGCATGGTGGTCACAAATGACTGTAAATTTAGTACCAGCTACATATTGTCTAAATTTAGAAATGCAAAAGATTATACTCAAACACTCTAGTTCAGTAATAGTGTATTTTTCCTCATATGGTCTCAATGTTCTACTTACATTATAGATGACACGAGGCTCCCCGTTATCAATTTGAAATAGATATACCCCTATGCCAATTCCACTCGCATCTGTCTGTATGAAAAATTCCTTTTGCATGTCAGGGTGGTGTAATGTAACATCCCATCAGATTTCGGTATTGGGCCTCCCCGATGGCGCAGTGGTAGCGTCGTCGCCTTGTAGTCAAGGGGTCCCGGGTTCGATACCCGGTGGAGGCACAAGTGGTTCGGATCCCACTTTAAACTGTAGGTCCAGTCCCGATTAGCCTTACTGTGCATAAAGTGGACTTAAAACACCAAATCAATCCAATCCTCCTCAACCAAGCATACCAGCTATAGGAGTATTCACTTCGAGCACTGTAGATCATAAAATAAAAACACACTGGAAAGAAGGAAATGTCCACAGAATTACAATATTGAAGAAAAATGAACTTCACAAAATGTCCCCAAATAATGGTAACATTTAACCCATACGCTGTGAACCCTTAGGGCAAAGGGATAATTCGACTCCACATCAAACTGAGTTTTGGGACCACTTTGAAGTAACATGGAACAGGTGTAAACTATTTTAGAGTTTTTTCAGCTATTATTTGAATATAAAAAGGCCTAGAGCCATCTTGAAAATATTTGATGTGAAATTACATTCAAATACCACACGTAAAATTAAAATTAGTGATAAAAGTTCATGATTTATCAAATTTCATTCTTTATATTGTGCAGCAACAAAGCAACGACTGGTTGAGTAACTGGATCTTTCTATACTGGATTCATGCAAGAAATAATAAGTTATGTCAGCGTTTCGTTAAAAAACGCAACAAAAGTTTTTTAGTGCCTAAAAACCTATTTTGCTTGTTAGAACCTATTTTAGGTTCCACTGTTACCTGTGCAATACAAAGTGGTCTGATCTGTGTGGTCTTGCTCACTTTCGCGTCACTTCCATGCTTTGTGGCATTCACGCCTTGCAAACGAACATTTCAGCATTGAAGTTTGCACCACTCACTATATTTTTGTTGTAAGATTTTCAGAATATAAGATGATCCTCACAGACAAAATTGCGGTTTTACTGTGGATAACATGAAAACAGATTGGTGCCTAAACTATACGGCGATGAGTGGATTTTAATAGCAAATTTCCAATGTTGAGTTCTGCCATCGCCGTAGGGTTAGGCAACACACATAACGTTATGCAAGATAGTGCATATTTCAGGATATATGTGTCCCATTTTCATTGCCGGTGACTATACCTAATCAGCAGTATTCAGAAATTTTGAAAAGTTTTTTTTAACCTACTTCAGGATTTTTCGAGTCTAACTTAAGACTTTTAGGACCTATTTCAGGATTTTTAGAACCTATTTTAGGGTTTTTCGAACCTATTTTAGGATTTTTCGGGCCTAACTTAAGATTTTTAGGACCTATTTCAGGATTTTTAGAATCTAAAAATCCGAGGTCTAGTTATGAGATATGGGATTTTTCCTATAGATGTCCACCTGCGAGCAAGGAAGTTAATTCTGCATTTCGGAGGGGACACATATGTTAAGTTAGCCGGGGCCCTCTAGCCGAACCAGAACGCCCCTGCTTATTATCGAAGATGTCGTATCATATGTTACTGGAAACCAGATTTCTGTCTCGTAAATTAAATTATTTCATAAGCGACACTTCCTGTTGAATTTCTAAGGTATATAAAATTTCAGAAGCAGAGAGAGAGAGAGAGAATATTGCGGGGCTGGTTCTACACCTCGCCACACCCTGCATTGCCGGGTGGCCACTACGCCACTGTCTCTAATTATCATGATCAATTGAGCTTTCGTGGCTCCCTTCAGTAGCTGTTATGTCAATCTTCGCAGGTTTCAGTTTCAAATCTTCTGTGGAAAAATAGCGACGCATTGGCTTCGAGGAGGAGGGGGGGGGGGGTAACCTTGAGTTAGGACTCACTCACTGTCGTAATGTTCCCAAGTTTACGACCGCAACCATTACCCCGATGCCCAAACTGCTCGCGGATCTGATTCAGGTTTGGCCCGCTTTTGAAGGTCCTACAGGCATTTTCTTCCCCCAACTCTCGTGTTTACAATCCCGCCAGAGCCAGTTTCTCTGTGACGCAGGCCCGTAGCCAGGAATTTTTAGTAGGGGGGCGAGGTCAATCCTAGAAGGGGGCAAATTTTTAATATATTGTGTTGCATTGGAAGATGCCCCCCTCCCCCTCCTCCAAAAGTGATAAGTAACAGGAAAGGGATGATATCTTGAAACTCCAACGAGCAAAAAGTTCGAGCAACATCAAATAACAATATTTCGATAATGACCTTTTCGGACTACCAAAGAATACAAGGATAAAGTTTAACATAAATAGGCTAATCGGGACTGTATCTACGTTATATTTATAGGTCAATAATGTTAATAGACGATTAATATGTACTAGGGATGGCCAAACGGATCCGGATCCGAAAATTCCGGATCCGGATCCGGGTCTGAAAGTTTCGGATCTTGATCCGGATCCGAAAGTTCCGGATCCGAGAGTTCCGGATCCGCGGATCCGGGTCTGAAAGTTTCGGATCTGGATCCGGATCCGGATCCCAGAGTTCCGGATCCGGATCCGGATCCGAGAGTTTTGTATCTCAATCCCATTATAATATTACCACACCTTAAAAGGTATTATGATCTTCGATTACAAAGAAATTTTTCGTTAGTCCTACAAGCATTTTTTTCAAGTGTTGTTCCTAAAATACTTTGCTACGCATCGGCTAACACACTCGTGCACAAATGTCCGAGGTGATTTTGTAAATGCCATTGAAACGAATATGTATTCATTCGAATGTATTGGAAATGAAAAGACACATAAATGTGAGACATTCCATTCCAGGATGAAATCTTTAACACATATAACAAGATAGAAATGTTATACAAAAATTATACAGTTGTTCTACAGTTACAGTTTTACAAATTAAAATAAAACATTATAATATATGCAGTGTTAAATAATTACAAAGTGTAAGACTAACAAGGGAGGTTATCTAAGTGTCCCCCTCCGATTTCCATGAAACTTGGCAGTATAGTGGGGCCCAAAGGAAGAATTACGTGTTTTTTGTTTCAGCTAAAAAACTGTTTTAGGGGGCGAAACCCCCTCAAATGTCAAGATGAGGACAAATTGAAGTGAGGATCTGACCCCTGTGTCCCTCCGATTTCCATGAAACTTGGCAGGTGTATAGTGGGGCTCAATGGAAGAAATACGTGTTTTTTTTGTTTCAGCTAAAAAACGGTTTTAGGGGGCAAAACCCCCTCACATGTCAAGATGAGGACAAATTGAAGTGAGGATCGGACCCCTGTGTCCCCCTCCGATTTCCATGATACTTGGCAGGTAAGTGTATAAACGGGCCCAAATGAAGAAATACGTGTTTTTTTTGTTTCAGCTAAAAAAACGGTTTTAGGGGGCAAAACCCCCTCAAATATCAAGATGAGGACAAATTGAAGTGAGGATTTGACCCCTGTGTCCCTCCCATTTCCATGAAACTTGGCAGGTGTATAGTGGGGCCCAAAGGAAGAAATACGTGTTTTTTTTGTTTCAGCTAAAGAAACGGTTTTACAGGGCGAAACCCACTGAATTGTCAAGATGAGGACAAATTGAAGTGAGGATCTGACCCCTGTGTCCCCCTCCGATTTCCATGAAACTTGGCAGGTGTATAGAGGGGCCCGAAGGAAGAAATACGTGTTTCTTTGTTTCGGCAAAAAATTTGTTCTAGGGGGCAACCTCCTCTCAAATGTCAAGATGAGGACAAATTGAAGTGGGCATCTGACCCCTGTGTTCCCCTCCAATTTCCATGAACGTGGCAGGTGTATAGAGGGGCCCGAAGGAAAAATTACGTGTTTTTTTGTTTCAGCTAAAAACTGTTTCAGGGGGCAAAATCCCCTCAAATGTCAAGATGAGGACAAATTGAAGTAAGGATCTGACCCCTGTGTCCCCTTCCGATTTTCATGAAACTTGGCAGGTGTATAGAGGGGCCCAAAGGAAGAAATACGTGTTTTTTTTTGTTTCGGCTAAAAAACTGTTTTAGGGGGCAAAACCCACCTCAAATGTCAAGATGAGGACAAATTGACGTAGGAACCATCTGACCCCTGTGTCCCCCTCCGATTCCCATGAAATTTGACAGGTGTATAGAGAGGCCCTAGGCCCCTGTTTCTTCCTATGCCATATTTACGTGGTTTCGGGGGTCAGATCCCCACTTCAATTTCTCCTCATCTTGACATTTGAGGGAGGGGGGCTCTATACACCTGCCAAGTTTCATGGAAATAAAGGGGGAGACTTAGACCTCCCTAGTATGTGTATTAATTAATTACAAATCGCGCACGCGCGCGCACACACTATATATATATGTGTATCAATATTATATATATATATATATATATATATATATATATATATATATATATGTATGTATGTATGTATGTATATTAGCAGGTAACAATATGCTATAAGCACATTCTTACTTTCCAAAGAATCGCATGTGGAATGGCAAAACGGATCCGGATGCGGATCCAAAAGTACCGGATCCGAAAGTTTTGGATACGGATCCGAAAATTCTGGATCCGGATCCGAAAGTTCTGGATACGAATCCGAAAGTTCTGGACCCGGATCCGAAAGTTCTGGATCCGGATCCGAAAGTACTAGATCCGGATCTGAAAATTCCGGATCCGAAAAATTTTAGGATCCGGATCCTAAGGATCCGGAACCAACCGGATCCGGATTTCGGATCCGCCAGGATCCGGATCTGGCCATCCCTAATATGTACCAACAGCTTTGGGCTTCTCTGCAGAACTGATTAAGGAAGACGTTTATAAATCGTGCTTCATAATGTTTTCCTCTAGTTTCCAGTATGCAAGATTTTTACGCACAAAGGAATCTAACGAGAATCCAAGAACACCATTGTGTTGTGTTAGGCAAGGAAAATAGAATTAATTAAATAATAATGGTTACATATTATCTACACTTTGATGAATTGTGTAAACATTTACATTTTTTTAGGCCTACTTGCTAAAACATTAAAATGGGTCCCTTACTCCACCATGGATTCTATTTGCTTCAAATGAAAGACTCTTGCATCACTTCAGACAATCTTTGCCTACGTTAACCATTTTGCAAAATATTGTGTTGACACCTGACAAACAAATAGGAATCCCTTGATTGATCAGCGACTTCTTGGATTACACTGTCATCATTAATATTTCATGTTTTATCAAGTTTTATCGAGGGAAATGCTGTATCCTCTTTACATTTTGAAAAATACTTTCCTTAATGACTATGGTACGAAACCGAAAGATATAAGGGGCTTCCTTTGCTTTACCCCATTTCCGCGGCACGAAGTCTCTGAGCAGCTTATCGTCACCACTTTTTGAGCAGAAGAGTACAAACCCCAAATATCAGGGATTTTTATTCTGATACTAATTTTTACCAGTCACACAATGGCTTAAGATATATGAATAAAATTAGGAGAATCCACTACATAGCAGAAGAGTTGACATAATTATTTGTCAAAAAATTAGATTGTGCCTGAGGTAGATTTAACAGACAACTTCTGCTACAGACACAATTTATTATAATAAATATAAGAAAATAAATAGAATGTAATTTGAGAGATTTTCAATCGTATTTATTTCACTGCAGCTTTTTTCTACTTGACATTTTCTTGAACCTATATTCATAAGGTGCCGCCTGATAACATTGACAACTTTCACAGTGTGTGCAGGACATCAAGGCAAGCAACTTTTCTCAGTCACTATTTGAGCCTCTAATTCATCTTTCGATGTTACAAACAATCAAAATAGGCATCTTCTGTCCTTAATGGATGCAATCCCATTGTAAGCTTCGTAGTTGCAAATGTCATTTATTTTTACTGCCGTTTAAAATTCTGAGAGCAATATATAACATGCTATTGAAACGATATCATGCAAACAGTCAGGGTTAAAACTTAACTTTTCCTTTATAAAATGGATATTATAACACACACCTATGTTGCTTACCATATTTGATGCGTTTGCATAGGGAAATGATTCATAACATTTGAAATTGATATTTACACTCCATAAGATGCTTAGTGTAACCCTATCGAACTACAAATTTTATCGCTTTCTAACCGAAATAATAATTGTGAAACACTATCACATTATCATCGTGTTTGATATTTGAGCCAGTAAGCTGTCCTACATCTTTCACTAGCCGACCTACATGGTAGGATGGTTACATAACACACTGCGAAGCCAGGGGTTCCAGGTTCGAGCCTGGGCATGAGTCTTCTTTGTGAGCAGAGGCGAAACCACAATTTTTTATCTGGAGAGGGGGTCAAGTACCAGGACAAACGTGCCAATAATAATAATAGTAATATAGTGGTGGTAATGATAGTAATAATAGTAGCATTACAAGACGTTATTATCGTCGTAAATCATGCAAAAGGGGATAGAAGTCGGTGCTAAAGCATTTGTGTTTGAACAAATTATTTGAAATATTTTTCCAACACGTTCAATTTCATATTAGCTAATAATGGAAAACAAGCACACAAACCGTATTTTTCAAGGACAGAATAATGACGAACATAAAATAAGAAAACACATATGCAACATGTTAACGCTAAATTGTGTACGTATTGAAAGTCTCTTTAATATATATATATATATATATATATATATATATAATTTAAATACATTACATGGTCAATTCATCCGCCAAATTGTCTCTCAAATGTGAACGCTCCATTTCCTCAAAAGAATTGTTCATGCATTTAAGCAGCAACAGTCTGAAGTATATATCTGGCCTTACCTCTCTGTCGGGTAATTTAGAATGCATTACAGAAAATAATCATATTGGGATCGAAGCGAGCAGGAAAATCTTTAGTATCAAATGTTTGCAAACTGAAAACAATATTTATTTAATAGGGCGCAACAAATTTCACGGGGAACATGGCATTCTCTTTACCATTTTTTTTTATTTAGATCGTTTTGGCTCCCAAGGCTGACTCCCGCCGCCCCCTAGCTATAGCTCTGAACGTGGGACTTCCGTTCAAGATTGGGAGTGGGGAGACAATGCCCCTACCCCCTGTGGTTGCAGCACTGTTTGTGAGTGTCTCTTCATCAATTTCAAGTCACTCCCTCTCTCTCTATCACATGAATCGCTATTACCAAAAGGTAGACTTGGGAAACAAAAAATTATGCTGTTCAAACTTCTTAGCAACACATCCAAGAAAAACATCCAAATACATTAGGCACTTTTAATACAAAACTACTCAAAATATCACAACTGTTTTACATACTGAAAATTGATAAATCATTTCCCGAAGTTTGAATCTGGAAGAGATTTTATTCCCCAAATCCTGATGCGACATTATACGGAATCCCACACACCTTCATAAATCACAAAATCAATAAATGTCTTTGTTATGTTGCTAGAGTAATACAGGATCAAATTGTAAAGATTAGTGAGAATTCCAGGTAGATATGTGTTCTGTACTTTTTACAGGGGGGCAGTTGCCCCTCTGCCCCCTATAGCTACAGGCCTGCTGTGACGTCACCTACGTAGGTGAAACTTCTTCCGAGGGTCGCCATTTCAGCAACGAAAACATGTTGATTTGAAGAAGGGGGGCGTATGTCAGGCTCACACAAAGCATTTATGTGGGGGGGGGCAGATTCGAAAGTGTTGAATGCTCAATTGATTGAATTAGGTTATTTACGTCGTTTTCTGCCACTTTGGCTAATCACGGCGATGAGGATGATGTGATGATATGATGAAATTCATATGAGAACATTCACAATGAACATCCATGCCCAGGCTGGGCATCGAAATACACGTAGAACGAAACAATTTAATAATGATTGACTACTATAAATGTGGAGCTGAAAAAAAGGAAGGGGTGGGCTGACATCTGATTGGTGTCGTTCTGTCCGAGTCACTAAATAGCTATCCAGGTTCTTTACTCTGGTAGTGAGAAATTGGAATTTCAATAATATTACATCCTTTGTAATGTGATAACTAGGGAACGGAACTTTAGGTAAATAAATGTTTTTTTCTGCGATAAGATAGAGACCCTCGTTTTTGCCAAAATTCTGATCATAGCCTTATATGTCAACACAGCAAATTTTATTTTACATAAAAACACATATTTTCCAGTTTTCCGTATGTAAATACATATTTTGCGAATTTTCATTTTAAACACATAAAATCGCTCATTGACTCCAGCTACCTCGAAATCCTCGAAGGAAAAATGTTTATTCTCCGCACTTCCTTTTATCGAGAGTGCGAGGTTTGTTTTCTCTTTGAACACGCTCGCTGGCAGACTTCTGGCACCTCGCCTACGATCCTATTGGGTGAAAACATTACCCCCACTGGATCTAATGGACAAGTGCTAATGTCTAAATGTACAGAAATTTTTGGTAAAAACGAAGGTTTTCGAACTTTGTGCCAAATTGCACGTGTTTTGGAAGGTGAAGTAGAGGAAGATGAAGCTTTGGAAAACTTCAGTGTTAGTGGCATTTCGTGCTTCAAATATGCAAGAATTGTTTCTTGTGACGTGGAGCGATCTTTCTCACAATATAAGATACTTTTTAGAGATAATCGTCACAGATTTACAATGGAGAATTTGGGATAAACAATGGTGATCCACTGCAACTCTTCCAAAAAATAGCTTACTAAGAGGTAAACATTTAGAAACTGATTTCAGGTGTTTAAAATGCATGTAATATTTTGTTTTTGTTACCAAATGTTTTTTTATTTTTGTCACATATTTTCCTGTTTTTATCACATATTTTCAACATTTATGACACATAAAAAATAAATATTTCTGAGATTTTTAGCACATAAAGTTCCGTTCCCTAGTGATAACTAGGGCTAGGATTTTGATGCAAATGCATATTTTTTTTGGTAAGGCAGAAACATTGCATAAGTAGATAGGAACGTATTTTACACGTAAGTGAATAAATGGGAACGCCATTGTTTGGGCATTTTTTTGCAATTCTTTGAACCTTTTTGAAGTAAATGTAATTTTTTAGACTTTTTAAACCGTTTGTCATTTTTCGGCCATTTTTTAAGTCATTTTATGAATTTTCTACATTTTGGTGAAAGAAGGGACATTTTACATGCAAATGTAACCCTTTGAAGGAGAGAGGTTTCCGACTCTCGTCTCATTGTCTTCAGCGCAGTTCTGAATGACTGTGTTTGAAGAAAAAAAGAAATTCTGTGCATAATTGTTGACACAAGGTGTTGTATAACAATTCAGCTCAAACAATGTGATTTCCCCTATATCAGTAAATATATTGTCGCCAGACGGATTATTGTAAAAGAAAACAAAGGGTACAAAGTTTTGTGTTCTGTATCGGATATTTTGTCAGGGAGCAATTTGCACTCTATGGAATTGAAAGTGACTCAACAGGAAGTGATATTGTTCCTTTCAAGTAAGCTACTCTTGTGTAGGTGGAAGTCGAGAAAAAAATTTCCGTGTACAAGGCTCTCTTTTGTCCAAAAACCGACAATCATTCGTTGTGTACTGCAACTCAGTACTTAAAGTGTAAAAGATGACAAAAAGTGAACTTTCTTACTTGTACTACCATCATACGCAATGAGCATGTGCTAGATACTGTAACGTTGATTTGTAATTTGAATTTCTCTTGGTAGTTTATAAATTTGTTTTAAAAATCTTTCAGAATATTTAGGTCATTTTTCTAAGTTTATAGGGCATTTTCTTGCATGTATTAGGTCATAAATGCATTTACAATGTACTTAAACCTGAGTTGAAGAAATAAAGATGAATAAAAAATAATAGAAAAATTGGTATTTTAGGCAATATTATATAATATGGGCAGGCCCGTACCCAGGGGAGGGGCCAGGGGGGGCATGCCCCTCCTCGAACTATGAAATATTTAAATGTGAACTTACAATAAGCTACGAAAATAACATCGACGATTTTTCAAATTTGTAAAATTCCAATTTTCTTCTTGCAAAAATGAATGTGTTTGTTGTGTAGAGAGGCAGACATCAGAAGTTTGCAGTCTGCAATATTGTGTATTTTTAGTTCTATTTTACAATCATTGATGCAAGGGGGGATTCTCTTCGAGATTCAGACTTCGGGAAATGATTTCGCAATTTTCAATATCTAGAACAGTTGTGGCATTTTGAGTAGTGTTGTATTAAAGTTACCTAATGTGTTCGGATGTTTTTCTTTGATGTGTTGGTATGAACTTCGAACTGCTTAAATTTTTGATTCCCAAGTCTACCTTTTGGTAATATTGGTTCATATCATATGAATCATATGGTAGAGAGAGGGAGTGGATATTTAGTTTTTGTTACTTAGCTTTGCTTTTGTGCAACTTCTAGCTAATCGCAAAAATGAGTGATGACATGAAATTGATAAAGAGACACTCACAAACAGTGCCACAACTACAGGGGTGAAGGGGGCATTGTCCATCCCCCTCCCCGACCTTGGATTGAGTTCATTCTAGGGGAAGCAAACATTGAGGAAGAAAGAAAAACAAGGACAAATGGATACTCAAGATGGAATTAGTTTTCACGTGTTCCATGCATTTATCTTTCAGACGGCCGAGGGCACTTGCAGGAGGGCACAGAGTGGAAATTGCCCCCTGGATTTCAAATATTATACAAATAAGAATACATTTCGTAAAATTTTCTTGATCGCTTCGCCCGCAATATCTTCGCACTTATAGTACAAATTCAGAGCCATACCATGGGGCGGCGGGAGTCGGCCTTGGGAGCCAAATGATCTATGTGGGGGAAAAAATGTTAAAGAGAATGCCATGGAGCCCCGTAAAATTATTTGCACCCTTTTAATTAAATTTCTCTCTATGAAACTTCATATGAAATATTAATGATGCCACTGTAATCCAAGAAGTAACTGATCAATCAAGGGATTCCAATTTGTTTGTTGGGTGTCAAACACATTTATTTCAACAATAAAATAACAAAATTCACACAACATTTTGCAAAATGATTAACGTAACCAGGAGGCAAACATTGTCTGTTGTGATGCAAGTGTCTCTGCCCTTTGAAGGAAATAGAAACAGTGGTGGACTAAGGGACCCATGTTTTAGCAAGTAGATAAAAAATATTACAAAGTTTTACATAATTTATCATCAAAGTGTAGATAATATGTAACCATTATTATTTAATTAATTCGATTTTTCTTGCATAACACAACACAATTGTGTTGTTGGTTTCTCGTTAGATTCCTTTGTGAGTAAAAATCTTGCATACTGGAAACTAGTGGGAAACATTATGAAGCACGATTTATAAAGGACTCCGTTAATCAGCTCTGCAGAGAGGCCCAAAGCTGGTGTTTTTCTGGCTTTGATTCTCGGGATGGGTTATCTAAGGTTGGTACTTTTCCGGCCTTGTGCCTCCAAGGTTCACCCACCCTTATATCAATGGGTACCCGAGAGTAAATCAACGTGGTAAAGGCTGCCCGAGCGTAGTGATCACATCACCTCCAAAATGGTCGAGATCGAGAATGTGTGGGCCCCACCCTTGCATATGCCATCATGGCACGGTCATAGGAGCCGACTCCATGGGGCTTGGGGGGGGGGTTCGAGCCCCCCCCCCAGTGTTAATGATATGGGAGAAGAGACCCTCAAATAATTTTGCTTAAGAGAATCTAATGTATTATTTTGCTTCTCTTGTAAAGTTTACTCTGAATTGTGCAACATGAACTTAACTTAAAATACACATTTGAAATGTTCTAGACCATCAAATTTGGGGGCTGAGACCGCTAAACCATCAACTTTTGGGGGGGTGGGCTATGAGCGGAGACAGCAAAGCACGTGACTTATTACTATATACTAAGTATATAATTATGAGTATTGATAATATTTTTACTAAAAAGAGTTTCAAAATAACGAGGTGATATGACAATTATACCAGTATGTTGTTTAGTTAAATCGGAACAATTTGAGGTCGTAAGCACGTCTTTCAGGCAATATTGATATGTACGATATTTAGTTATCCTCGAAATCTCTTCCTCTAGTCCAAAGAATAAGGGGAAAATAATTCTAAAGTCTTTGAGTTTATTTAACACTGGCTTGCAGTAAAGTACGCAAGGAAAGGTTATGAAAAGTCTGTATTGCGAAAGCGGGAAGGGCTATGATCAAAGGCATTATTGCTAAAGCACGGCGTGCTATGTGTTTATTTATTATTGCAAAATTAAATTTAAAAAGTAAAATATTGTAGCAAGAACAAAAAAGTAAAACTATTTGCCTTCGATTTGTGTTAGCATTTATGTAAATAATTAAATAAAACTGTTAAATATTGTAAATATTCGCTATTTTTATGGGTACGTCAACACTAAGGTTCTTGGCACTCGTCACATGTCCTTTCTTTACAAGTCTGTTGCGGACATTAAAACACACCCATGCCCTCGCCGGGACTCGAATCCGACACCTCCGGATCAAAGCGAGTTGAGCCGACCACCCAACACACTCGGCTACCGAGGCCGACATAAAACTGTGATGTTGGCCTCTTAATGTAAATACATAGCCTACTTTTAAATAAAAATGTTAATTGTTATCTAAAAAACAAATGAGCAGACACACGTTTTTCATGTTACATTTCATTTGCATGAGGAATATAATAGCTGCTTAAATCTGCTATACGAAGACGTAATTTTTATTTTTAAAAAAGGGAGGGAGTGAGTCATTCATTCATTTATTTCAGTGATCAGAGCCACCCCAATAATTTTGACAAGTCGGCGCCCCTGGGCACGGTGTTATATGCACGGGAAAATTTACATTACCTTTACCTATGGAACTCACCAGAATACATGTTGCTAAATTCCACTGAGTCTATTTTTGCGTTCAAAAGTAAATTTTAAAAAATTGCAACGCATTAATCACTTCTAGGCTATTCAGAAAGCACTTCATCAACATTATTTACTGATGTAGATGTAGATTCAGTACCACTTGAGAGTTCACAAGGGGATACGAAATCAATACCGGGAAGAACGTTCGCAATAACGACGACCCAATGCGACGAGGAAAGGAATTTTCACAATTCTGGCAAGAGTCACCGCGTGACTTTTTTTGGGGGGCGGGGAGCGGGAATGCAAAATTGAATTTTGCGGTGGCGGTAGCTTACATGGTTTAGACATATCGAAAGTTCTCAAACGACACTGTAAAGATTCGTGATAAACCTCCAATACCGCTCTTCAAATTTTCCATTATATAATCAAAGCTCAAGAATGGGTTTAAACTCGGTACACTCAGTACACTCCACTGATGTTCCTATTTCTATGCGCTTCCACGTGAACACATCACAGGAAGGCAAGTTCTTCGAGCCGATGTGACGATGACGTCACAGAATTTTCAGACCGCGAGGGTTGACAAAATCCCATTAATTCTCTTTGCAAAAGGGGATGAGGCCTTGCTCAAAAAAGGTTTTATATCCCTGCAAAAGGGGACCTTCAGGCAGTGGACAGAGAACACAATGTAACTTGACTGCGGGACAGAAGGGATGCCTTCTTGCGAGGCATAGAGGACCAGTCGTCCTTGAGCGAGGGAAGGTTGGGGTAGAGACGAATCCATTGACCATAGTTTGATGTCGTGCGTAAACGATTTCTTTAAAAACAACCCGCAAACTCCGTGCTGTGACTTCCTGCGTGATGTAGGCTTTGTCTTGGTTGGGACCAGAGGCGCAAACACGAATTTTTGTCTGGGGGGGGAGGCAAGTACCAGAATAATCGTACCAATAATAATAATAATAATAATGTTAATAAAATAATGTTAATAATAATGTTGCTAATAATGTTATTGTAACATTATTATTATTATTGTTATTATTGATTTACTTTATTTTACTTCTCTTCTTGTGCCGATCACCACTACTAATTAGCAGTCTTAAAAATATTCCCGAATCAAACGATAGTATTATATATATTGTAATATTGGGCAATGTTTGTTAGAAGTTTTTATTTAAATTTTAGATTAACTGAATACTTAAGAAGAAATGATGCCTCTTGCTCGAGCGCGTTCGTCTCCCGAGTTTTTCCCATTTACTTCTGAAAGAAGTAATCAATTCCACTTCTGCGTAACTATTGGACTTACGACCTTCAAATTTTTATGGGACACTTTTCAAAGGTTTATTTCATAATCTATTCATTCAAATTTTCATTCTCACAAATGGTTTGATATTTGGTTTTATTTACATTAAATTTGGCAATGTTCATTCCAAATGCCATAAACAGGCGAAGTCAAAATCGACCCTTTACACGGAAGGGGGTCTTTCCCGGCGGTTGGAGTTTTTCCCCCTCATTTCGGCAGGACAGCGAAGGAAGGGAGGGGTGCTGCTAATGGCCCGCCTGCTTTTGACCACGGAATGCTTGAACCTCCTTTCAGTGTGTTTTACGAAGCAACGGGAGTTTGTCTTATTTGTAACAAGTGCCAAACCTTCGTTGGAAGAGTAAACCTTCAAGAAATGGAAGATCGAAGAGAGAAAAGGCGCAGAATACCACATTCAAAGGTTCCAAAGAATAAATCTCGGCAGGGTGCTCTTCTTCGGAATTAATGGAAAAACCACCATTCATCTCTTTTCATTTAGATCGTTCGGCGCCCAAGGCAGACTCTCGCCACCCCCAGCTACGGTTCGGAACTTGATAATACTAAGAAAATCAGGTACTGCTAGCGAAGCGAGGAAGAATATTTTACGAAAAGTATTTTTATTTACATAAAATTTCACAATATTTTTTATTAGCTTTATTTTTACTTCAACTTTTGTTCACTTTTTGGCTAATTTGCGAAGACGGGGATGAGTGATTATATGATGAAATTGATGAATGTACACTCACAAACATCCATGACCAGGCCGGGAACCCGAGACCCCTGGCGTTGGAGCGCAATGTGCTAACCACTCCGCCACGGGAGCCGGCTGAGTTCACAATGAAAATTGTTTGCATGTCCGGGTAAAAACAAATATTTAATTTCGATTTTGTGGTTTGATTGAATTGGTTTATTTTATTTGCTTTTCTGCCACTTTTAGCTAATCGTGAAGATGAGGATGGTTGATGTTCTGATGAACCGACGCTCACAAAGAACAACCATGCAAAGCCCTGGCTTCGAACATTGCGTCCCTGGCATTGTTGCGCACAGTGCTAACCACAGCGTCATGTAGGTCGGCGATTTGGTGTATTAAAAATAAACAGAGAATCCTTGTGTATTAAATCATTCTTAAGCGAAGTGATAGCAAGGGACAACAGATCACCAAAAATAAAAAAAATAAAGACAAAATGAAATAAAAATAAAGAATACGGCTTCGGTAGTCTACTCGGTAGGGCGTCTGACTGCCACGTGGGAGACACAGTTTCGATTCTGGAGGTGGACCTTGTCCCCTTATAAAGCGGCTCTGAGGCTTACCTAGCCTCTAATCAATGAGTATCTGGGGGCAACCCTTGGGATAAAGGCGGCCGGATCGTGGTGCTGATCACATGACCGAGACCGAGAATGTGTGGGCCCTACCTCACATCCCCTAAATGTGTGTTATGGCACGGTGCTATATGCACGGGGAACTTTGCTTTACCTTACCTGTGAAAGTAATGACGTCCTATACAGAAATTTATCCACGCACCCCTAACGACTACAAAATTTCTCAACTCTCACCTAAAATTTTTCACTGAAGTCAAATTTATGATTATTTCGGCTCTAAATTTACCCTTACATTTCTGTAAAATTCTAGGTTGACCCCTGGTCATATAAAATCAGTATCGTTCGGCTTGCAATTGCAAAACAGTGATAGACTTTTTGCTAGCTTCCTAGTAATACAAACTTTCTAGTAGAACCATATCAAATTCTTACTTATTATACTTGGAAAATATTTCTACTTAGTAAGAACTTTTCTCCCGAAAATTTTGGCCAGGGTATGAGGTCGGAGGCCACTCACCATCGTGAGCAAATTGGGGAGCTACGAACGATTAGCGTAATCAGGTCGTGGAAACCTATAACAACAACTGAGGGTTCGTCGTGCTAATCACACGTCATCCCATAACTGGTAGCATGACAGAGGCGGAACCACGAATTTTTTAAATTTTTGTCTGGGGGCGGGGCAAGTACCATAATAAACGTACCAATAATAATAATAATGTTATTATTACTGATTTTCTTTATTTTACTTTGCTTCTTGTGCCACTTTTGACTTATTTGCGAAGATGGGGATGAATTATATGATGAAATTGATGAATTGACACTCAAGCCGGGATTCGAACCCGGGACCAACATTATTATTATTATTATTATTGGTAGTAGTAGTAGTAGCGGTAGTAGTAGTAGTATCAAAGACGTTATTACCCTCGTAAATTATGCAAAAAGGGGTAGAAGTTGGTGCTAAAGTATTTGTTTTCGATCAAACGATCTAAATTACTTTTCAACACGTTCAATTTCACATTAATAATGGAAAACAAGTACTCAAACTATTTTTGAAAGATAGTAATGCTTGATAAATGCATTCCAAATATAATTCCCTTTTACATTAACATGTATAACTCATGGACGATATATGTTTCGCACATATGCAACACTAAATTGTGTACGTAGTCAAAGTTTCTTTAATGCATATTATATACAATATAATATATTATTTAAATACATTACACAATACATTCATCCATCTCACAATAAACCAACAGCAAAAATTACATAAATTGTGCACGCTCCTTTTCCTCAACAATTGCTCATACATTTAAAACAAAATCAATTAATAAAAGTGTTACTCTCTCTCTGGTAATTTACAATGCATTACAGAAAACAACCTGCGAGCAAGAATATTTTTAGATCCATTTTTTTTTTAATTTAATAGGGGACAAATAATTTCACGGGACGCCAACGCATTCTCTCTTTTACAACTTTTTAGCCTCCCCGATGGCGTAGTGGTAACGTCGTCACCTTTTGATGGAGTCCCGGGCTCGATACCCGGCGGAGGCACATGGCAGTGCTTCGGATCCCACTTTAAACTGTATGTCCAGTCCCTATTAGCCTTTCTGTGCATAAAGTGGACTTAAAACCACAATTCATCTCTTTTCATTTAGATCGTTCGGCGCCCAAGGCCGACTTTCGCCATCCCCAGCTATGTTTCGGGACTTGATAATACTGAGAAAAGCAGGTACTGCAAGCGAAGCGAGGAAGAAAATTTTACGAAAAGCATTTTTATTTACATAAAATTTGAAGTTGTGGGCGGTAATTGCCCCTTGCAGATGCACTTGACCGTCAATGTTTCCCCCCACAGAACTCATTTCCGTCCAAGGTTGGGGTGGGGGGCAATGCCCCCCTGTAGTTGCGCCACTGTTGCATGATCTCCCTCTGCTGAGGCATGTGGGAGTGATGCCGGCAGTATCTTGACCTGCTTGGACCTTTGCGCCATGGGTTATAATTATAATTATTGTTTACACGGAGAGAGAAATTGTATTGTATACGCTTCATCATCCTCATAGTCGCGATTAAGCTAAGAATTATAAAAGCAACGAAAATAATAAATACAGTCAGTTTATGTGAATTATAGGACTGTGTTTTCCACAAAGACCTCGTATGCTTTCTTTCAATTTTCTTTATCTTGAAACTTTTTCCCATCAAAGTTGATCTAACGGTGAGGTGAATATAAGTGTAATAAACTTAAATGTATTGCTCTTTATATCATTAGATTAAGAAAGACGAGATGGAGGAATAAAAATATGAAACTGGGAGGAAGAGCCTCCATTATGGTACCATCTTTGAATTTATCCGGAGTGATTAAGTACAAACTGATACACGTACCTATATTTTCTACATTTAATGGACAGCCTCAGTGGCCAAATGATTTGAGTTATCGACTCAAAATCTCACCGCCGAAGATTCCAGGTTCGAACTTCGCCCTGGGTAATGTACACGTTTTCTTGAAAATTCTATTAATGTTTGAATTAGTAAGATTTTCGGACAGATTTCATTAGTGTATATCCCACGACATATATTGATCGCTGATCATATAAATGAGAAACTATCTGTTGAAAATATAAATTACAAATTTGCGCTGTCTGGATGTCGTTCAATTTGTCTTTCGAACATGGATTCGTATAAAGTGTACGCAATTGAGGCTTTTCAAATCTCATTTCACAGTGGATGTTTTTTATGTGGAAGCAATTCTGTGAAGACTGAACTAAATATAATCTAAAAACTAATTTCTGACATAAGCACAGAAATAAGCATAATATTTCTAATGACGCCTTCTTTGACGAGATCCCAAGAGAAGAAATGGAGGACCTCTTCAACCTGGACATTAACGATAGGTTAATTATCATATCTTAAACATGTAATTCAATTTCTGTAACAGTGCATTAATTATTATAATAGGCCCGAACCCGAAGTGACATTGGAACATGCTCTTCACAGGAATATTAGAAAATGGAATCCAAGAAGTTAAATGAAGATAGAAGTGTTTTAGTGTTCCAAGGTAAAAACCTGCAATTTTGTGACTGTCTTCGTTTGGATATCACTTTAATTCATTCCTGAATTAACAAACTTACGGACAGAAAACGGCAACAAAAGTTTCATTAGAATAACTTACAAAAAAAGAAGCTCAGTTGTAATAAAATAAGCCAACTATTTCTTTCAGCGAGTTTGCAGATTCAAAATAAAATACCAGGCTGTCCCAGAAGACCTGCACCATACTAGAAAGAAAACCAAACACAGAATATCAGAAACAAAGACAGACTTTATTCAGCAAAGTACAGGCCTCCATGTTCAATTACCTTCACCCACCTCTGCGACAACAGTTCAATCTGATGGCGATACCAGGTGGCAGGTTTAGAATTGAAAACCTCACGACAGGCAGAATTTACCTCATCATATGAACTGAAGTGCCGACCACACAGGAAATGAGAGAGAGCGAAACAAACCGTAATCCGATGGTGCAACTTCCAGACTATAGGCGGGATGAGGTAACAACTCAAATCCGTCAAGCTCAGCTAGTGTGTTGGTCACTCTTCGAGACCGGTGACTGGGAGCATTGTCATTTTGCAGCAGTAACCTCTTCCTCCTCGTTAATGCCGGGTATTTCCCGTCCAGAATGGCATACGCTCGGCGTAATTGTTCAGAATACATTTCACCTGTTACAGCATGGTCTTCTGGAACAAACTCATAATGGACAATCCCGTCAATATTCCACCACACACTCAGCATGAGCTTTTTCCCAAATCTGTCCTGTTTCACATGGGCGATGGCCTCCTGTCTTCTTTTCGCCCACTGTTTACGTGTATCGGGGTTTTCAGAAACACATACTTCTCGTCTCCTGTCACAATTCTCCTCCAAAAACGAAGATCATGCGGGTTTTGTAGCAATGTCTGGCAAATTGCAACTCTGCGCTGGGCCTGCACCTCTGTCAGCTCGTGTGAATTTTGTCGAGACTGTTTATCGGTGTAATCCATGTCATGCAAGCGAAGTTTTACTGTCGATTTGGATGCCCCAACCACTCTGGCTAACACGTGTGCTGGATTGTGGTGTAGCATGCACAGCATCCTGCAGAGACTCGTTAATGTCCATCGGAGGTCGCCCCGTGCGGGCCTTGTCCGCGAAGCGTAGATCACCCGAAGAGAATTTTTTAAACCAACTGGAAGCTGTCCATCGATTCACCACTTCTTCGTTCTCCACACGACAAATTTCCTCCGCTGCCGCTTTTGCTGTTAGACATTTTTTCCATAAAAAAAAGCTAGCACTGCACGAAGTGCAATTTGGTCCTCACTCATCGTGCCCACTTTAATTTCAAAGGAACACTCGCTACACACGCTGCGCGTGCCTTCACTTCATCCCAAGAACCTGTCCTCTATGCCTGCCAACAGCCTTTCACCGGTGGCGCCACCTACCCTCGCAAACTTCATCTCTTGGGGCTCAGTGTGCTGATGGTGCAGGACTTCTGGGACAGCCTGGTATTAGTGTTGAACTAGTGTTTATTGACTAAATTATATATTTTACGCATGTACATATTTGTTGTGTGTATATGATAGGACAGGGTTTCGCCGATAAGCTGTCATTCTTCTGCTGGCTTCCTGCTTAATTGACTTCTATAGTGAGTACAGTTTTAATTAAAATTATTGATTTGATTTGCTTTCTTTTACTTCGCTTTTTGTGCCATTTTTGTCTAATTTGCGAGGATGGTGATGAGGAATGATATGATGAAATTGATAAATGGACACTCACAAACATCCATGCCCAGGCCGGAATTCGAGCCCAGGACCCCTGTCGTCCTAGCGCGATGTGCTAAGCACTCCGCCACCGGGGCCGGCAGTTTTAATTACACAATTAAAATCAATCAATTTAATAAAACAATAATCAATTTTATACGGAATAATATTTTTTTATCAGAAAATGGTTTGTCAATAATAAAGAACAGAAATTAATTTAATGATGATGGCTTGAGGAACTTATATGCTATAATATTGCATTTCTCCAGTGATTGGTAACTAATTTAAATTTATATTTGTCAGTCTTTATGATTATACCACACTTTCCAATTGTTAGTATAAACTATAAAAAAAATGAAAAGTATTTACGAATAAATTTGTTGGGATTGGGCATCGTCTTATAAAATAAAAAAATACTAGGCCGAGGTCTCGAAAAGGTTGAGAACCACTGGGATAGAGTAACCAACCTACCATCTGCTCTGTGTTCCTATGGACACAAGCAAGTGGAGAATAGAAGCTGCTGCGAATTTTGTCACGCTGCCCCTGTCCATGGCTATGGTAAAAGGCCGAGGCTATTTATTCTGGAGGAGGCAGTTCACTCCCCCCTCCCCTCTCTCTCAATGCCTCCCATCGGGCGAAACACTGCCCGCTCGGTCCCGTCGATTCTCGAAACCTGTTTTGTTTACCCTCGGAATCGGAAAGTGAGAAGCCGACCATTTAGTGAGACAATTGTACGCTGTTACCAAACTCAATATAATTAAAATCAAGTATGAAATCATTATTGCTACAGAGAATTTGAGTGAATAGATTATGAAATAAACCATTAAAAAGTGTCCCATAAAAATATGAAGGTCGTAAGTCCAATAGTTACCGAGGAGTGGAATTGATTACTTCTTTTACAAATAAACGGGGAAAACTCGTCTTTCTAGGAAAGGGAGGGGGAGACGGTCGCACTCGGGCAAGGGGCATGATTTCCTCTTAAAATACTATTTTTATATTTATAAAGTTACTGGACAAATGACAGTTATACAAAATTTTATTGCTTGAGACCTCAATTCGAGATGTTGGAATGAGCTCTAATTTATATGACTGAAAATATAAGAACATAACCATCAACAAAATTTTCAATATGCAGTTATTCTCACAAAATACTTTAAAAATGAGTATTTCACAAAATAATCGTTTATTTTTTAAAAAATAGATTTAATTGATTTAGTGTGAAAGTTTATACTATTTGGAGCACTTCTGAGAAAACCAGACATTCATAGGCGTCACCGTTCCCGAGAAATATCAAACCAAAATAAATCTAATACGGTGGACTATTTTGAACATGGGAGGCATCGGCACGCACATAGCGATTGGCTCCTCGACTGAAAATTCCTTAAATGGCATAACAAATATACTACCAAGTCTCTTGCTTTTATCAAAAAGTGTAACAATTCGTCAATCATTAGGGACTTAGCCGCTGGACAGTGATCAAGATTGTGGGTACGAGTCCTCTATTTGGAGAAACATCTTATGGCGATTCTTTGATTAAATACATTAAAAGTTATATCAGTTTAACGCTTATAAATTAGGCCATAATTTTTATTCCAAATAATATTCTGTCGCATAATTTATTTGATAGTTACAATCGAGAAAATTCTAAAAGTACAGGAAGACTTGTCTCTATTTTACAGGGGAAGACAAGACTTGTCTTTATTTTAAAAGATGATTTCTTACATAACGTGAAAACCACTTACATGCGTATAATTGCCTATCCTTCCAATTTTCATTTATTTCGAATTGAAATAAATGAATATCCCACATCTATCACCACGTGGGATCGTACTACGGGTAATGTAGCTCATTCATCATTCATCACCCCAACTATTGGCATACTCGCTGTTCATGGCAAACCTGATGGTAAGGTGCAAGTGGTACTGACTAAACACATACGTGTGGCTAGGGTTAGCACTTAGCAGATCGCTGTAAGGGAAATGTAGGACATGCTATCCAAAATGTAGGTAGGACACAAAACATTACTGGTAACCCTACGTGTGGCAAGACACACCACTTGAGTTTTAAACCCCCAAAGACTGGATCAACATGGCTTATTGGAAAGGGTATTGTCTTTGCACTACTGAAGATATGCGATGAGAGGTTACGCTCGAGACTATACAAAGAGTCTGACTTGCGACTCGTCTCGACACGGTCTTCCCAAGGCATCCTCTTATCTCTCTTCGTAATCCTCGTACTCGCTCCTCGATTGACTGACTTAGAACTGACCACTGACCTCTCTTCTTCCAGACATTTATTCCAATAGAATTTACTAAGTAATGCCGACTCAGTTATCTGTAAACTCTTCCTTGATTGCGATCGTTTACACCTGTTTGCAACGACGGCGATCAAGGAAGCTCGGCAATGTCTAACAAGACATTCATTCCTTAGATGGTTCTAGCAATTTCCTGATTTGGAAAGTGATGGCTAAATGTCTGGGATTTTAGAGTTCGTTGTACGTTACATTTAAAAGATTCTGCAGATCGTTACGATGCCCCTCTCCGGAAAATAATTCCTTTGAATTCGTCTTTATATGTGATCCAATCTTATAGGGGTATCGTTCATTACCAAAACATAAAATCCTACAGATCGTTACGCATTATTGAACAACGAAACATTACCTTTTCTTCAGTCTATCTAATGATTATCAAAAGTTTAATAGAAAAATAACTGCTTAGATATAAGCCAGTAACTAAGAGTCTGTGAATCCGATGCTTGAGGGGAAGCACAGGGGAGAAGGACGTAAACTTTTGAGATTTTTTTATTCTAGTAGAGGTCTAACAACTGACCAAAATCCATCTTTTACGGAATCATTCCCAACGTTCGTCGTTTTCAACTTAATTTATTTTTTTTGGCTAACACAGAAGTTTTCACAACACTCCCACATCTCGTCCCCATGAACGCGGCTAAAAATAAGAAAACAGTAACGTATAAATTAGCAATAACAGCACAAAATAAAGGCAATTATCAAGAGGAATATCATCTGTCCCTGAAAAGTACCTATGTATATCCTCTAGCGCGACACAAATGAAAAGTCTCATTATAGCTCAGTTCATTGCTGATGCAGGACAAATTTCAAATTCATTTTTCTCTCTTATATAAAAAAAAAACTCGATAAAACTTTATTAGTATGAAGAGGAAGGATGGTAGTGACAGTGTGTTCAAATTTTACAAAGTTTCAACATTTTATCATCTCATAATATGCAACCGTTTTTCCCCTTTACAACGAGCTCAAGAACGTTTCTGTATCTTCGTTCGTTCCCGAGATATACTTAATTGAAAAGAGCATGATGCTCAAAACTGACATTTTGAACAACCCTCATATAATTCGTAATAATCATATTTCAGCAAAATCCTTTCACAGGTTTTGGAGCAAAGCAAAGCTGTGTCCGAAATATCATCAACATCGTGACTATGAGGGTCAACTCCTGCCTGATTTGACATGGAATGAATGACCCGACCCATATATATATATATAGATGAACAATGATGTGCATAGGGGAGGAGGGATAAAAAATAAGATATATTAAGATGATAATAGTTTCATGTATAAAATTCACATATAAATGCTCTTACGTGTTTTATTAATATATCTATGTACTTCTTGGTTGCTAACGAAAGACGATGAGAAATGGAGAAGAAGTAACAAGTCGGTCCAATTTCTGTGTTCTGGGGATTGCTGGGTTTAGTGTCCTTAGAGGTGAGGCTCTTTGTTGTCCGTTCTTTTTGTATGTTCTCGATATTATTCCAGTCATGTATATTCGAATCTCAAACTAATTGTTTATATTTGTTGTTAAAACAAAAACTCTTCCCCCCTTGGAAGAATTTTTGTGGGGGGAGGGGGGAATTTCAAGACAAGATCGTTGGTGGGAGGAATTCCCCCGTCCCCCCGGGATTCCGCACCCTGGTTTGGAACATTTATGTTACATATTATGCTGTTCATTAAATCACATTTTTGTAATCTGTAATTTTAAGGCAGTATATTGTTTGAAATAAAATATGCCAAACCATTTCAAAGGTAGAATTACAAGTATTGTCAACTGACCCCGAACATATCGTCAACTCACTCCACATACAGGTTGAATTGAAAATTGTCACTCTTCAAAAAAAAAAAAAAAAAAAAAAAAAATTAACAAAATAAAAAAGCAATAATTTTACAAGTTTTTTGGAGCATGGTGAATTAAAAATTTGTAGTGGTTGAGGAAAATACAAATATTGCTCGTAGGATTTCATCAATAGTATATCTTAATTATTAGAAGCTGCAAAAATTTAAACACAAAAACATGGTCAAGTACGATTTGATGTTGCTCTTAAAGTAGGGTGACCATAATATTTTGACCCAAAGGTCACTTTACTCCCTCCTGAAAAATTGGTTAGGCCTAATTAGCTATAAAATTATTGTCATTAACGTATTATTATTATTATTATTATTATTATTATTATTATTATTTATAGTAACCGCTGTAGCTCAGTCGGTGGTCGGTCTCCGTGGAGGAGTGGTTAGCATAGTGGTCCCGGGTTCGAATCCCGGCTAGGACTTGGATGTTTGTGTTGTCCGTAAATTTAGAAAACCGAGAATATAGAGAAAAACTGATATGTACGAATGTTGAGAAAATGTGTGTGAATGACGGGGGATACCACCGAATAGGGGCATTTCTTTATTTTATATATAAAAAAGTCGGTATGGCGTCTGACTACCATGCGAGAGGCCCGGGTTCGATCCCCGGCTGAGAGAACCGGGACTTTTTCCACCTGTTTATGCGGCTCCGGCGCTCGCCCAGTGTTGTATAAAGTGGATACCTGGAGGAAACTCTGGGAGGTAAATGCGGCCAGGGGCGTGGTGCTGATCACATCACTCCAAGCTTCGGCCGAGATACGCCTTCATGGCGTGGTGCAAAGCACAGGGGAGCACTTTACCTTTTTTATTATTTATTATAGTATGGATCACATAAATGATACATCATGAACAATATCTATGTAAAATATGATCTCTCGTTGTCAAGAGCTATTAATTTTTATAATCTCGGTATGACTACTATGCCAGAAGTATTTTGCAGAAGGACCAATCTTCTTGAGAACAACTTTATTCTTTACTATCCGTTAATAAAGCTCCCAGAAAAAGTTGCATCACATATTAATATCTTTCACAAAACGCGGGATTTGACATTTGAATTTCCGCCAAAACACAGAAAGTCATTCTTTTTAACAATCTCTCAAATTTAGACTTGGATTTCAAGCTAATTCCTAGACTTTTAAAAAACGGGACAAATAGTGTTTCTTGTATAATATCGACGGGACAACTGGGACACGCCTATGAAACGGGACTCTCCCGGTCAAAACGAGACGAATGGTCACCCTATCTTAAAGAAACGATTTTATTTCGGGCAAAGTGATTGTAAGTGATACAAAAATTATTTGAATTTCACGCTATTCAGTTCATTTTCATTTCTTGTGCGGCAAGGCCGAGTAAAGATTGTTGCAGTCAAGAAATGATTGTTGCGCCGGTGCATGGAATTCGCCGCCCCCGTTTGTACTTCAGTTATGAGCTATTATTTTTTTCTTTTTGCTCAGGCCAATCGGGACTAGACCTACAGTTTAAAGTGGGATCCGAACCACTTGTAGCTCCACCGAGTATCGAACCCGGAACCCCTTGATTACAAGGCGACGACACTACCACTGAGCCATCGGGGAGGCCCACACACTGTACTCGTTATTTCAAAAGTGGTAATGAAAATTTCCACAAGCGAAGTTGAAATATTTTTAAAAAAAGTTTTTTGAGAACTGAATTTGAAAATTCAGGCGCCAGTTGAAAATGCCTACATTTTACATTCCCAATTTCGCCTTCAAATAAACACTCAAAGAATCTGTTAATTGCATAGGAAAGGCAACCTTACTTTCGAGTAAAAGATTCCGAAGAACTTTGCGGTGGCGGAACCGCATCACCCATCCCATCTCTTCACCCCACCCCTAACAGCGGTGCTTGGAAGGGAACCAGCGAAAAAGAAAGCCCTTGCCATTGGTAACAGCCTTGATGGGATACAAGAGATCTGACCAATAAGGACGTTTGAAACCCACGTGACTGTCACCGAAAGAGCTGTCCCCCCAATTTGTGCTGGAAACAGCAAAAGAAGACGGCCGCGCCATCTACTGGCCACCGACGGAAATACAATTTCAAAGCGCAGCGAGGTTTAAATGTGGGGTATTCCTCTATGCCCTAACTACTCTATGATAGGGGCTTTAAAATAGGCTTTATGTACTCAACTGAGCACCTTTGGCTAGATATCGCAAACGCGGTGTTAGCCAAAAATAAAGAAGAAGAAGAAGCCAACATATGAATCAACACGCAACTGTGCAAGCCACAAGGCAAGTAAACTGTGACGTTACTTTGTCTGTTTTGTTTGTGAACAAACAGAATCAATTTGGTTTGGAATAAGTCTGAAAGATTGTACCCTTTTTAAGTAAATTGTATCTAACAGAAAGTTATAGTAAATGAGTAATGAAAAAAGCAAAGTTAATACTGCAGTAGTTGCATGAAATAATGGCATATTCGAAATGCTTTTTCTGTTGTGAACAAACTACATCCAACGAAGGTAAAAGTATTATTAAGGCAGAAGAAGATGGAATGGATATTATAAGGAAAATTAAGAATTGCTTTGGTGTATGGGTAAGCATACATCTATATAAAATAATACATTTCATTACTTATTTTCCATTCTTCGGTACATCCTCAGAAAACGTGAAATTGATAATAGTTTGTTACTAGGGCTGTGCCGGTACCGGTAGCTTAACGATTCCCGCCAATACCGACATTTCTATAATTCCGTGTAAATATCAAAGACTAGTTACTGATTCATATGAACTTGTCGCATCACCAGGCACGTACATATTTTTTTTTGGGGGGGAGAGGGATCCGATATAAGTTACTCAGAAATAATAATTATTCAAATGTTTATAATTAATACGTTAATATATCGGTCTGTTCATGGTAACATGTAAATTAATTTAATTATTATATAAATAGTAAAACGATGATATAAAATTAGATATAATCGCAAATAGTCATCATTTAGTTTATGTGTAGTTAAGACCGCTAAAATCTATATGAAAGCAACTGCCCTGGTAAGAAAAGTAATGTCAAAAAAGTAAAAAAATATATGAATTTATTGAACAAGAAAATTATGTTACATCTAGTTGATGAAAAGTAATGATGTTACATCTACTTGATGAAAAGTAATGTTTTTAATTAGTATTTTGTGTATATTATTATAAGTAGTGATGTGCTTATCTTCTTTGGTACTGTCGTACTGAAAATACATAATCCTCGATTGGCCAATGCCAGCAGTCAAACATAAGACCTACAGAATGGTATAGCACAAGAGGAAATTGCTGATCCACTTGCCATTTGAACGTAGATAAAACGAAGCTAATTTCACATCGACCTTTATCCCTCTGTCCCAGGATCCCTCTGTCTCTGCAATCACATCGCCCGGCATTTGTGCAGCATGCTAGTAATGCTGGTTACCCCCCCCCCCTAAGGTTCCAAGCACGACTTGGCAATGAATTATTTGCAAAGCATCAACCAGGCAGTTAGTTCTTGCTTTTCTTTCACTTTTCTATCAGCCTCCAAAAGCGTGGTTGTGTATCAAGCATTTATCATAAAATCTGTGGAATTTCTTGCACTGGCCCCCAACCAGTCACACGGAAGGGTAAATGAATCTTTGGAAAGAACAAATGTTGAGGCAAGTTGTTGCTGTTGACTTCTCTTCTAGCCACTCAAAATAATTGATATCAGTGGAATCAACACCTTTCTACATACCATTATCAAAATTTAACATACATAAAAACTCTCCAAAAGTAATAGTTCAGGAATTGTTTTATGAGTTATTCCTAGTGCACAACTTGAACATACTTCTTCGATTCATATAATGTTATTAGGTGCAAAATTCTGTAGAGTTTTATATTTTATTGATTGTGATTGCAAATGAGTTTTAACTATATTTTTAATGTGTCATATTTCATTTTTCACTTTCATAAATGTTAACATTTTTATGCATTAACGTTATTGTTTACATTTGTGTGAATTAACGTTATCTTTGTGTGTATTATGTTCAACATGGTCTCATTGCAGAACATGGGCTGCTTTTTTCCCTCTAAATAGATGGACAAAATTTATATCCCCTATAAGTACGTACCTTCTACTTCAATTTTCCGGTGTTACTTTTCCGATTGCTATTATATTATTGTGCGTAAAAAATGTTTTTCCTGTTACTAAAAGCAATGCATTTCTCCATTCGTTCATGTGCATATTGTTTACGCACAATTGCTGTCATTTGTTTCGAGATCTTTCTCTCCGCACAAGAGTTTTGCTACCTTGTGTTCCGACGTCAGACGAGGAATGCCTATGAGTTTAGATTAGGTTCCATTAGCATGAGGGCTAAGAGAACTAAACCAAGCTAGCCTAAAATAAAAGTTCTTTTTCCCGTGATGTCAGAACACAAGATTGCTTAAGTGTTTTGTGATAAGTGAGACCCTTCTTTTCACGGAATTCGAGTTGATTTGTCGCTCCAGATTCCACTCAGATATGCACAGTTTCTTTCGTTATTTCAGACTAGGAATGCTTGCAAGGTTAGGTTGGGTTCCAATAGCATTGAAAAATGTTTTTCCTGCTACTAAAAGCAATGCATTTCTCTATTCGTTCGCATCCATATTGTTTACGCACAGTTTCTTTCATTATTTCGATGAGGAATACCTGCAACGTTAGGTTAGGTTTCATTAGCATAAATAAAATGACAAATTATTATTCAGGCTAAGAGAACTGAACTTAGCTACCTAACAGCGTAGGCATTTTTTGCTTTCACTAGATTTGTACAGGAATGTGCGCCAGCATGTCACTTTTTCCTTCCAAGAGCACCCAACCTTGATACATGTTTCTATTTTTTTTTAAAGATAATTTTTTTCCGCACCTTCAAACTTACTCTTCCTGATTACTAACTACAAAACATTACCAAAAAATTATGAACCACGTTCCTCCTAAGCAGCCTATATTCTGCAGTCTTACCAAATAAAAACCCAATGTTTAGTACATTGGCATTATGGAGGGAAGCTGTCATGCCTCTTTCTTGATAACATGATTAAGCCTTGTTTTCACATTAGAACTAAAGAATGCACACATTCACATAATAGGCCACATCAGGTCAAAGATTATGTGCATGCACAGTTTAAGACATGGTGAAAATAGCTCAAAACCTAGCTTCATCATTTCACCATCTGGTAAAGCTATTCATTCTGTGCATGTGTATGTATGTATAACAGTTGGGCTGAAAAGTTCGTAGGCTGACTCATAGATGGCATTACTAGAATTAAATCCATGTGATTTTTACTTAGTACTAACCTTCAAAAGATACGTGTATAAATTTCACAGCTGCCGGATAATTAGTTCATGAGATATAGCATTGTGAGTAAAGCAGCTTTTGTTATTGTGAAAAAATGGATAAAAATGAATTTCGTGTGTTAATAAAGCATTGCTTTTTGGCGAAAAAAAATACTGTTGAAACCAAGGCTTGGCTTGATAAACATTATTCGGACTCTGCAGCAGGAAAATCAAACGTTTAGAAGTGGTTTGCTAAATTTAAACGAGGCGAAATGAGCATCGAAGACGATGCATGCAATGGACGCCCCAAAGAGGCTGTTACTGACGAAAACATCAAAAAAGTCCACAAAATAATAAAATCAAAAAGGGCCAGACCATCAACAGCGATTATTACATAGCATTGTTGGAGCGTTTAAAGGATGAAATCACGAAAAAACGGCCCCATTTGAAAAAGAAAAAAGTGCTGTTTCATCAAGACAATGCACCGTGTCACAAATCAATGAAAATGATGGCAAAATTATATGAATTAGACTACGAATTGCTTCCCCATCCACCATATTCTCCAGATCTGGCATCCAGTGACTTTTTCCTGTTTGCAGACCTTAAAAGAATGCTCGCTGGAAAGAAATTTAGCACTGATGAAGAGGTAATCACCGAAACTGAGGCCTATTTTGAGGCTAAAGAGAAATCGTACTATAAAAATGGCATCGAAAAATTGTATGACCGCTATAATCGTTGTATCGCCCTCGAAGGCAACTATATTGAATAATAAAATCGAATTTTGTCAAAAAAATATTTTTTACTATATTAGCCTACGAACTTTTCAGCCCAACTGTTAGCACAAATAATTATGCTAGCTTTGGGTCTAGATGTCAGAGCCGCATGGATACTTTTAATTTATTTATCTTTTTTTGTCTTTTAGGCAACAACACAAATTGATTCATCAGATATTGTATGCCTGCAATGTGAGCATGAGATTCATGGCTTCGACGATTTCCTTCAAAAATGTATTAATGCTGATATGATGTTGAAAGATACTGCCTGCATAAAGAGGGAAAAATTCAATCAACGAGAGACAGAACAGGTAAATAATGTTAGTTTACAAAGATTTAAAATAGAACGAGCATGTGCGAATGTTGTGATTTTCTGGAAAAAAAATTACAACATTTCTACACTTTATAAAATATTAGTTGTGTGTTGAACAAAAAGTTTTCAATGGCTGACTATGGGAATCTGGAGGCTGGATAATATATTTTTTAATGATATTCCAGCTTGTCTTTTGAAATGCAGAATCTGTTTTTTTTCTCTATCTGTGTGTGGTGTTTAAATCAGTAATTTTGTCTCTTTGGCTACTTTTCACCCCTGCAGCCACCCAAGACATAAAGAACTTGCTATGTTATAGTGTCCTTACCCCCATCCCTCTTCTTACCAAAACCACAATTCATGCCATGTTTGACAGTTGAAAGCGTTGCTAAATTTTTCTACCTACTCGTCTACAAGCAACCAGCCCTCCTCTGGGTATGGTCACTGCATTTTCCAGTGACATGCATGTGAGGGAGGGATGAGGACAAAAATGTTAAAAAACAAAGTGACTGAACCTAATCTTATGCCATTCTCGAAACATGCTCAAAGGAGCAAGGGAAGAATGTCCACCTATGCTGCCCTCTTCCTGCCCTGTTTCAGGGGTAGGGGTGGGAGTTGCAAGATGCTTGGCAACTTCAAACCAATCCTCACTTGTCAGTGTGCACTACACCCCTAGATTTATGCCTGTGGTTTTCTCAAGTATTGCGGAAACAAAGGACGTTGTAGTTTGGGGAAGCCTGTACACCTAAATGTTTAGATTGTCCTTTAAAAAACACCATTGCTCTGAAACACAACTTCACTTCATCACAGAAAGCTGCACTTTAACAACTGAGTTCTCTTCCAGGACTTCATCATGGTGTCAGCAGAGAAGAAAATGCTTCTGTTATACTCCAGTCCACATCTTAGGACAGGGTTTCCCTGATGGTGCAGTGATAACATTGTCACTTTGTAATCAAGGGGTTCAAGGGTCAATACCTGATGGAGCTGGCATGTAGGCATTTGGATTGCACTTTTAGTGGATGTAAAGCAACAACTCAACAATTCTAACTAACAGCACTTACTGACTACTTCTCTCAAGCTGCAATAGAGAGGTAGACCAGATAACTTCTGATGAAATCTACCGTATCGTACCCAAGGTATTGGGTAAGATGTATAAATTCTTAGCATAGTAGGAAACAGAGATAGGAATGCTGAATAAGTAATCAGGCAAAGGTCAGGTGATTGACTTGGAAGGCGTATGTGACATGAGTGTTGCAATTGTCAGGAGGTGTGATCAGTTGGCGAGAATATGAGAGAGAGTAAGGTGTGCGGATTGTGAGAGAGAAGCAAAGCACGTAAGGCAACTCCCATGCTGCATTTGGGATCGAACCAAGAACCTCTAGATTGAATTGGGTGATGTAGTTATTTCTCATTCATCTCTCAGATGGTTATCACTCGCTTGGCCTAAATGTGATAAATGCAAGAGGTTACATTTAAAGGAATGGCGATATAAATTAACTTAGATTAGATATGGGTTTTATACTCTCCATGACTGAACCGATATGGATTGGTTTAGAAAAGGATATTACTTGCCTTACAAATAGATGAAGATCATTCCTATACTTGTCCTCTCAAATGTCACTGTCTGACCTCCCCGTCAGACATCGATTCAATCACACACCATCGTCCAATAATCGTTCTCCACTTTGCTTCTCTCTCACAATCCGCATACCTTACTCTCTCTCGTATTCTCACCAACTGATCACACCTCCTGACAATTCCAACACTCATACCACATGCACCTTCCAAGTCAATCACCTGACCTTTGCCTGATTACTTATTCAGCATTCCTATCTCTGTTTCCTACTATGCTAAGAATTTATACATCTTACCCAATACCTTGGGTACGATACGCTACATTCCTGAAAGATACCAAACACAGATTAACACCAAATGAAGCAGTACTACCATAGTTTTATTAACTTTCAAACATATACAGAGTGATTCATAATTCCCTCTGGGCTTTCAAATGTTTATAGTACAAGAACTACGTACTTAACAGCAAAAAGGTGCATATCAGTACATAAAGAATCTCTCCTAGTTTGAAGTCGAAATAGGCCCCATCATGTAATTGTAGATTTAGCCTCAAGGTGGTAGTATAATGCTGTTAACACAAACATTGCATGCATTGGGAACACAAAGTGTTCTGCATATTCTAAATGTGAGTCTGTTGCAGGGATGTCCATTATTTCTTATACAATTTAATGAGCATTGTGTAGCTATAATTTGCATTTCCAACATCAGTTATAATTTTATATCACATGGGTGTTATTTTTTTAAGCAACTTTTTTTTTCCAGGTCACAGTGGTGAGTGAAACTTCAAATGATGACAGTGATTCCAGTAAGTCTGAAGAAAGTGGCTCAACACTTGTTGATTCTAATCCGAGCTTTGGAAATAACTCAGAGTTAATAACACAATCATCAGGGTATGTATCAATTCCATATACAGTCGGCTCTTGGTTCTAAGACCCCAGATACAACGAACCATGAAAAATTTGGAATAAAGTTGAAAAATTGAAAGAAATCAGCCAATTGCACTCATTTCCTTCACGAGTGTTCTACTGCTTGCATGTGAGTCTCATCTAAAAATAGACACCACCACAACACGCTTGAGTGATATCCAACTGCACTTGACCTCTGCCCTGTCCTCCCCCAAATGTGCCAATGTTACCCAGCACCCATACAGCCTCTACCCATTGCGCCAGGATTGTTTTGCCATTGTGATTTCGCTTGCTCTTGGATACGCGAGAAGAGAAGACCAAATGTGCTTGAATGTTATTTTAAATCTACCTTGACTCGTTTCCTTGACCTATGAACTGCTGACAACACACGCAGTGGGTTCAGCAGGTTCCCGTGAGTGAGCTCAGGGTGGCGACAGACCTGGAAAACTGGGAAAAGTCAGGGAATTTCAGGTGTCAAAAAAGTCAGGGAGATGTCAGGGAATTTCATCTTCATTGACTTCGAACACTCTTTTGACGAAAATTGTTATAACTCAGACACTATGGGAGCAATCTACTTCGGATTAGTTTTGTTTTGCAGCTAAAACATCATGTCTGTCAACCTGTAGTAGCACCATTTTGAATTCGAAAAATTCATATGCCAGGATGATCTATGGGTTTTGTATAGTTTTGAACAACCTTTAAAAAGTTTTGAATCCGTTTCAGTTATTCGTAATAGCGAATTCAAAAATGCTACTACAGGTTGACGCCTCAGTAGAACTATCACCAAATTCAACGGAAACGATGCCATTTCGTAGTCTAGGTTATGTATCGTTTTGAACAACCTTCAGAAAGTTTTGAATCCGAAGGACAACTTCAAAAATTCAAATTAAAAAATGCTACTATAGGAGCACTTGTTTTGAATTCGAAAAATTCTTATGCCAGGATGATCTACGGGTTTTGTATAGTTTTGAACAACCTTTAAAAAGTTTTGAATCCGATTCAGTTTTTCGTAATAACGAATTCAAAAATGCTACTACAGGTTGACGCCTCAGTAGCACTTTCACCAAATTCAACGGAAACGATGCCATTTCGTAGTCTAGGTTTTTTCAAATTCAAAACAAGTGCTACTATAGTAGCATTTTTGAATTTGAATTTTTGAAGTTGTGCTTCGGATTCAAAACTTTCTGAAGGTTGTTCAAAACGATACATAACCTAGACTACGAAATGGCATCGTTTCCGTTGAATTTGATGAAAGTGCTACTGAGGGGTCAACCTGTAGTAGGATTTTTGAATTCGTTATTACGACAAACTGAATCGGATTCAAAACTTTTTAAAGGTTGTTCAAAACTATACAAAACCCATAGATCATCCTGGCATATGAATTTTTCGAATTCAAAATGGTGCTACTACAGGTTGACAGACATTAAAACATCAGCGCATGCAACGGTGAACAATTTAGAACATCGGACCGAGGAAAGGGGGGTTTGGGGGGAGCGACTACCAAATTTCAATGAAAAAAACATAAAAATCTGGAGTTTACCCCCTCTTCTTCCGCTATTTGGGAAGAAGGCACAAACTTTAGTATTCTTTTCAAAGAATGGACATTCCTCAAGAGAATGAAACATGTTTCATGTTCTTTGGTGCCATACAAGTTGAATAATATGCCAAAATGTGATTTTTTTTTAACGAAAAATAGGTAATTTGCATGTTTGGAGGGAAATTGTTATAACTCGGGTACTATGGGAGCAATCTACTTCGGATAAGTTTTGTTTTGCAGCTAAAACATCAGAGCATGCAACCGTGTAAAATACCTCCTCTTCTCCTGCAAACCTTACTATTTTCTTCAAAGAATGGATGTTTCCAAAGAGATTGAGACATGTTTCATGTTCCTGGGTGCCATACAGGTTGAGTAATGGGCCAAAATGTGAAACTCTGTTCGGAAATGTGGCATGGGTATGTTGTGGAGAGGGGGGAGGTTGGTCATCAATATGAATTTCCAAGGCTTGCTCCAGACCTGTGTCTGAGTTTCCACCCAAACATAAGAGTATGAAGGTCAAAAAAGCACATTCATTTCGTAATGAGCACCATGATACCATTATGGAATCATCGGGCCAGTACGACCTTACTTTGATGATACCATATGGTTGGTATCATTGGAGGAGTGAAGGTTAAGCCTCTAAATATTACATGGAAAATGCATTGAATTATCATTTTTTGTTGTCTGTATGGGAGTAGTTAGTAAGGGGACTTGTCAACAGATGGAGGGGATAAGAGCAGGTGGCGCCGTCCGATAGTTGTTGGACGTCGTAGTAAGGCATTTTGTTGGGCAAACTGAAGGAACATGGAAACAAATATGTTCCATTGATACATGCGATTTTGTCGAATATCGCCACCTGACAAAGTATCTCACTACAACATGCGACAGAAATTGCATGGACTGCAACATTGAATAAAAATGGCATGTATAAACAAGAAGAGCTTTAGACTGCAAATATGCTGCTGGAATTTTATTACTCTTCTGGCTCACTTCACCTTATTGAATATAGCAGTGCTTACGAAGGCTTTCTTTTATCATCCTGACGTATTACTGGTTTCGCACAAGTTAACATACGTTTACAATGACATTGCAATATTCTTAGATATCAAGAAGAATCCAACCAAATGGAATATATATTGAATACTATCGCGAAAAAGTGAAACATAAATCTGCATTTGTGAACATTATAAAAATTGGCAAGTGCTTGCTCCCAACCTCAAATTTACTGCAACACTAATATTGCAATGAAATTAACGCCACTCTCTGTCCTGTCTGTTTAATCTCGTGAGAGATGGTCTTAAATCTCTCACTGAGTGAAGTTAATGTCCAATATTATGAAATAAAATACTAATAATAAATACGTAAATATTTTAATATCATATTTACTCGAATCATTCAATCATAATAGCAAATCACTTCCTTCAAGAATTGACTTTTTTCTGCCAGCCCTGCTAAATTTTCACTTTCCATCTACTGATTTATACGAGGGGTGGCCAGAAAGTAATTTCCAATTAGTAGGTACATTGATTTTTCGTGAAAAATGGTAATTGCTGCGAAATTATGTTTATGAATGTGCAGTGATGTCTGGACACATTTCTCACCTGTTCGAAATATCGAAATAATGCAAATTTCACAAAAAATGCGAATTGTTGTCATTTTTAGCAATTTTTTTTAAAACAATGAAAAATTCCATGAAATCCAACATCATTGTCTTTTCTAGGCCATGTTTGTGTACATAGAACATGCAAGTTTTCCAACAATTTACTCAAAAATAAACTATAGAGTTATACGTACGTGGAATAATTCTGACAGCCACATTAAATCATTTATTTCCCACGATTTTTTCAACCTTCTATCCAAACCATTTGCATCACAGAGCAAAGTGGCAGGGTTCTAACAGGAGATCGAGTGTGTATCTACCGTCACACGGGAGCCACATCTTCGTATTTGTCGCACGGGATATGTTTTGAATTGCAAAGCTAAGTGCGCACTATCAGCATTTGTCGAGTGAGTAATAATGGAGCTCAGTCATTAGGGCATCTGACTACTATGCGAGAGACCCGGGGTCGATCCCCTGCGGGGGAGAACCGGGATGTTTTCCACCTATTAAAACTTCTCCGGCACCCGCCCAGCATCATATGAAGCTGGTACCTTGAGGAAACTTTGAGGGATAAAGGTAGCCAGGAGTGTGGTGCTGATCACATCACCCCCCCCCCCCTTCAGCCGTGATCAAGAAAGTGTGGGGCCCTAACTCCACACCAAAATTCCATTATCTAAAATCCTTACCTTAAAATTCATAAAGGGGTATGGAAAATAACTTCCCCGAAATAACCTTCAAGATATCACTCTCGCGAAGAGGCGTAAGCTATAAGACTTACAATTTGAAACAGTAGTTTAAAAACACCATGAAGGTATAATTTCAGATAATTGCCAGAAATGCGCTAAAATGAAAATGTGAGTTTTGGGAAAAATAACACCGAATTGTAAAAAATAAAGAATAAGAAAATACACGAATTTGAAAAAAAAATAAAATATATCAAGGTCCCTACCGATTAGGCATAAATAAAACAAGAAAATCAGTTGTAATTTATTGCATTAGTAACAGTGAGTCCTAGACTAATTTTCGGCATAATCACCACCGTTGTTCTGGCATGTGTCGTAGCATGGAACTAAATTTTGTATGCCCATGGTATATGTGTCTGACGGCAAAGACTGGAACTATCTCTACCGCAATATTGCTGTCAAATCCTTGCCCTGCCAGAAACCTCTTCAGTTAAACAAAGAGATGAAAGTCGGTACATTCAAGGCCAGGGCTGTACAGGGAGTGGTCTAAGATCTCTCACCTGAAGTGATGCAAAGGGCCCATGCGTACTCAGCTGTATGGGGTTGTGCACATTCGATTGGCCTTCTGTGAATTGTCTGCACCATCGTCTCACCATACTGTCACTCACGATGTCCGGTCTGTACAACTCACACGATTGCTGGTGGCTTTGTTCGAAATCCTGAGCGTGCAATGTAGGCTACATCGCAGTCGGTGGGAGACTGTATGAGAGCTGCAATCTTTAACCTAGAACTGTCCTAAACTGGCTGCATTGCAACTGTACCAGATTACAGCTACATGCCACTTCTTCCTGCCTGCATGCATGTGTATCGCTCACCAACAAAGCTCATTGGAGCTTTTTTTTTTCAGGATGCCCCTCGTATGTGAACTTTCAGAAGCTTTTATTATTAGAGTGTTCCTGTTTCATTGTGTTGGTTAGCTAAATCAGGTACCTATACAATGCAATTCTATAAATTCCTTGCGTTGAATTTCTAATACTTACATATCATTTTCTTCAGCATTAATGGTATAACTGCATGTTGTCAGTTTCACAGCACTTCACTTGGATATACTGTACTGAAGCTGAAATTCCATCGATAATGTAAGGAAATATGACACTTTCTTTTGTTCGATTCAGTTGTTTCACTTATATGCAAGAGTTGTTTGCTTTACAGAGAAGAGAGAAGTAGCTTTATGCATTGAAAAATGAGTCCGCACTCATAGTTTTTGCAAGCAGAGGGTTCCAAACCTCAGTGGAAATATCAACATATAATACCGAGAATGTATAAGGAGACTGATAAATTACAAATTGTATTTCTTAATCAATCACTCTTCACTCTTATCTCATTTAGTCTTAACTTTAAAAATAATCAAGTATTTTATTTTAAACTTACTGCGTATGACAAACTTCCATAATCCTTCCTTAGCTTGTGAATTTTAATAATTTTCCAAATTCACTATTTTGCAGTTTGAATTCAAATCATAGAGAATAGAGAAATTAAGTCAATTTAATAGAAGATAATGTTGGTACTTAGGAAAACAATATTTGGATCTGTATGAGTTTCTTATTTTCATTTGCAAAAACATCGATTTAGTTTAGTTTGTAATTGTCAGGGAAAAATGTAAATTTTGTCCTGGAAAACCTGGAAAAGTCAGGGAATTTCATTTCTGCTTGTTTGTAGCCACCCTGGAGCTGCTCTTGGCCTTGTAGTCGAAAACTTCTGGTAACCGCTTTTATTCAAAATGTGTTATTTGTTCCCTGTAACACTACATTTACCCAAATGTGCCAATGTCATAATATTTGCCAAAAAAGCATCCCTTTGGCTGAGTGACTTCTCCCTCTTTTCCTGTCAGCAAAGGTGAAAGGGGGGGGGGGATAGGTTGTTGATTCTTTCAGCCACGATTTTCTTGCTCATGTGTGCACACGGGCTTATTACAGGAGAGGGTGAAAGTGGACCCCTCCTGCTTTCCTTTGACGTCTAAAATGGAGCAACCAGTTCTGCATACATTCTTGAAAATGAACAAAAATCATGACAAAATAAAAAAAAATGACACCCTCCCCACCCCGTCATTCTAACTCATTCTCTCCCACCGCTGTGCAGGGCAGTGTGATATTTGCAGAATTCAGGTCTTTTTTTTTATATATGCTGTTGTCTGTATAGGAAATATTGTCCATATTAGTGTCTGTTGCATGGTAAAACGTTAAGCAATGACCATTTCTTTCTTCTTTACACTGCTGATAAATGTTTTGACAGTTGCGTCATCTTTAAAATGTGAGGATTTTCTCTATCATCACCTGTTGCTCGAACTTTGATCGGGTCTCCTTGTTTATATGCTGCAGCTGGCGCCAATGTTTTGTCTAGCATCTGCAAAGCTGTTGCTTGCCGATAACAGCAATGACTCATCCAGCACGAAGGAAAAAGTCGTTGTTTTGAAACTTGCAAAGCTTTTTTGATTTGAAGATAATGCAATTAAATCTCCAGAAAGATAAACAAAGAGTTAAAACAACTTCATGTTCTGTGCTTTCTGATAAGCAAAACTGTAAATTTTATTTTATACCTGGACACAAGAATAAACTTCTTGGAAGGAAATGTACACAATATAATTGCTGTTTTTCTTCAGAACCATTCATGTAAAAAAAATTTTAAAAAGTCCTTTGCTGGGACCGATTAATGAACAAAAACATTATTCAAGGGGAAAACATTTGGAGGAGTAGGTGTTTGACTTTGAGAATACTCCTAAATCCAACATTAAATCATCGATTAACATGAAAGTAAATAACGATCTCCCATTTTGATATCTGAAAATGTGCAGGTTTCATAAACCTTGTTTTGAGTTCATTTTATGCTGATGGGCTAATCGTGACTAAATATTTTTTTTTCCCTTTTTTCAGGCTGGATTGCAATGCAAGTTCAGGAAGAGAGTGGACTGCTTTCTGGCTAAGAAAACATGAATTTTGTGACATTTTTGCAATGTATTTTACACAGACTAACCAGAACGAAATTTAGAGCCCCGCTTTTTTTTGGTCCTTTTTTGTCTGGAGCTAAGAAGGGTTGTGTTGTGTCTCCCAGTTAATACTGTAGCAGATAATGCTCTAGTAGACCCGTATAAAATCCAACATTCATTCTGCCCGATTATCTCCCGATTTTTGCTGGCGCCAGTGTGACTGGTATCAAGATTCTTCAAGTTTCGCTTTCAATAAACGAGAGATTGTTTTCCTTTCCGTAGGTCTCAGTGCAAGCGGGTTTCTCATGAACTAGAATTGTAAGTTTTTCGGGGAAGAGCAACAATTGCGCACAATTAAAAGAAAATAACGTTATTTAAAATTCTTTTTTTTTTTGTGAAAATGTTTTCATGTTCTATTTTTCTTCTCACAACATGCATCCTGTGCATAACAGGTTGTATAACTACACAGGATAAATGGTGTTACTGTCTACTAGGAATCTTTGTATCTTGCTGTGGTTGTGTTGTTGCTTTGTAATCAAGGGGTCCCAGGTTCGATACCCTTTGGAGGCACATAGTGGTTTGGATCTCACTTTAAACTGTAGGTCCAGTCCCAATTAGCTTTACTGTACATAAAGTGGATTTAAAACACTAAATCAATCAATCAAATCTTTGTGTCAGTTTGATCTCCATTAAAGCTCAAAATTGCAAATTCCAATAATGACCCCTTCAAAATAATGACTCTTTTCCTGAGAACTGTGAAAGGTTGTTGTATCGAGAGTTGACTAGCTATTATGAGAAGGGTATGCATTTTTAGGTTCATGTCTGAGTACTGTTACCAGTGTCTTTATTCTCTGAAATAATTCATAGTTCCATATATCAGGATCTATGAAAATGAAAATTTACTTCTTTGTGGCAAAAGTATAAAAATATAAATAAATCTTTAATAATTAGAAACTTAGAACTTCCTCACTCTGTCAGTTTACTTAGAGGCAAAATTCTAGTCTTCCGAAAGACTTACTTCCAGTGCTGACTTACTTCCTTCTACAGCAATACTCAAGGTCGCCTGAGGCTGCAAATGAACCACGTGATATTCTTGCTGTGAACACAGAGCTGGGGAAAAGATCTATCAATCAGCAGCAACTATCTAGTCAAAGGAAGAATGTGTGTGTAATTACTATTCTCACGGTTTTCCTTCATGTTGTTGTTAATATTTTCTTTGTTATTATCCTGTGCTGGGACCTATATGTCGAGTATTTTGTAATTTTATTCTACACATATATGAACTGCAAGATTAAACACATTTTCAATACTTTTAGTGAAGAAGTAATATTTTGATTAACATTGCCATACTATGCTCTTCATTTTTTAAATGTTTCTAATAAAAGCAAACACCAATTTATAACGAATATTGTAGTCCACTAGAGCCAATGGAGTGCTTCTAAAATTTATTCTCAAACGGTTTGAACTTACAGTGAATAACAATAGGGCAATTTTAATAAACATACATTATAAACAACCATCTACAGAAACCTGGTAAAAAATAAAACTACTGGCTGAGTGGAGTCTCGAACAGTTGATCAAAATGTCAAACTCAGTTTACAAGGAAGACACCTTAACCAACTACTCTCTCTCTCTCTCTCTCTCTCTCTCTCTCTCTCTCTCTCTCTCTCTCTCTCTCTCTCTCTCTCTCTCTCTCTCTCTCTCTCTCTCTCTCTCTCCCCCTCCTCAACACGCTCGTCTCGGTTTGCTAGATACTGTGTGGCATGTTTCGTCGGTCACTTGTTGTAACTTTACATTTCAAGAGGTCTGTTGATATATTTTCTTCCCCTATAAATTATAGTTTGTGGTTATCAATGTTTTTATATCCTTCGCTTATGTGATTGTTATGGAAATGTAAGCTGCTTCTTTAAAAACCTCCTTCAAGCCAAAAGCTGAGTCGGGAAGACTAACACGATTTATTTCCGGATGATAGACAGTGTTGCAAATTGTGATGAACTCCCACTTCTTGCAATTTCATTGTCGAAATGATAGGACATTAATTGCTAGAGCCCGGAAGTTCAGGCATTTATTTTCGTTAAAATAGGCAGGCAAAAAGGCATTTATAATGTGGAAAATAGGCACTAAAAATGGGGAAAAAGGCAAAATAAACTGAAAAAGGCACATTTGAAAGTCACTTACTTTTATCTATAATTTCTGGCAAAATGTTAATGAAGCATACATAAAACAAGCAAATGTAGCTGGACTCATTTCGATAACAGCATTTTCACCTTTTAGAATATCACAAATTGTTTTCAATTGTTTCAAGTCATCATTTGCACTCACTACCCATTTGCACTTTTCCACAACAGCTGACCCCTTTTCTCCTGACATGGGTACCTGGGGGAAACCCTGGGGGGTAAAGGCGGTCAGGGGCGTGATGCTGATCACATCACCCCCACTCACGACCGGATCAAGAAAGTGTGGGGCGTTACCCCCACACCCCCTATACGCCTTCATGGCGTGGTGCTATACACAGGGGAACACTTTACCTTTACCTTTTACTTCCATCATCTGCTGCATAGATTCCTCGAAGATTTTCATGGATGCTAGAAGAGTCTCACCTCTTTTTTCTAGCTTTGTAATTGTCTCTGGCAATGCACCATAATGTGCAAAAATAAACGACAGTTCGTTCTTCAGTTCTGAATAGCACAGGAGTTTTTTCACTTCACGAATTGAAGCCGCTTCATTCTCTGGAAGAGCATTGATCACCTCACTGATTTTTTCAAGGTGGTTAGCATAATATATAGCTGCTGATATCAAGGTTCCCCATCTCGTCAAGACTGGTTGCGGAGGTAAACTCAGCTCAGGTGCAACTTCCTGAAATGTTCGGGTTCGAGAGGGAGATTTCAGAAATATCTTCTTTGTGTTCGAAATCAATCTGTCCACTTCTGGGTGCAACACTCTAACTTTTTCGGCGATTCTGTGCATTGCGTGGGCTACACATGTGATATGAAGCATGTTCGGGAAGAGAATTTTCAATGCTATGGCAGCCTTCTTTATATAGGGAGCTGCATCACTGATAAAAGTAGCATGTCATCATGATGTACACCATCTGGCGAGAGCAGAAGTAGGGAATTTGAGAATAACTGAGCTATTGACAAACCATTGGCTCTCTGTAGTTGTTCTGACGTGAGAAGAAATGACGAGGATTTTCCGCATGTTGGTTCCATACTTCATATGATGACGTTGGCTATTCAGCGTCCCATAGCATCAGTACTTTCATCTGTTTAGATCCAAACCTTCTTTCCACCAACTTCAGCACGAATTCTTTGCAGAGCTTCTTCGTAGCAGATGCTTAAATATGTTTTCCACAGCGTAGATTCTGACGGCACCGTTTCTTTAGTGTATTTCTTAAGGAATTTCCTCAGTGACTTGCTTTCCACTTTCCAGAAAGGTATCCCTGCTTCCATGAAAGCTTTGCACAGTTCAAGAGAAAACTGAGATTGCCTGTTGGATGAAGTGCCCACTGTTGAAATTAGGGATATCTTCTTCTGTCCAACCTTTTTGGCAACTGCAGATTTATGTTTTGCTGTTGACACATGCTGAGATATAAAGTATTTTTTCTCATGGTTGATTGTTTTCTCACATATTTTGCAGAGAAGAATAGTACCGTCTGTCGAAAATGCTTTCACCAAATTCACGCACGTAACCATGTAACTTACCACTTAATGGCACACTAAAGTTCGGCATGATGGCAACTACACGATCCTTTCCTTCCAAAGTGCAGAACTAAACTAAAGGTAGAGAACTTGATTTTGGAATCCATGCAAAGGCCCTTGGGCATTAGTGCTGTTTCTTGTCAATAACCTCCTGACACGGACACTGGACGTGATGACGTAATTGTGCAGGTGTTCTGCAACAGGTTTTCAGCAGTCAATCATTCACAAGGACATGTTAACGGAAAAGCAATATCTTAACTCAGCATGAAATACTATTTTTTTAAACACACTTTTCTCCTTCAGCAATGTTGAAACATATGTGAGTTCAATATTACTTAAATAAGGCGAAAATTATTCACATAATAAACGGAAGAAAAATAAATGCCAACAACGTTTTTTGGGAGAAAAATAATTTATTTACACATTTTTTTAAAAATGTTCAAATTTCATTGAAAAAGGCAAAAAAAGGCATTATAATTAAAAATAGGCAGTGGGGTCCCAAATAGGCAAAATAGGCAAAATGAAAAGGCTTCTAAAACATTCGAAACAACATAAAAAACATATATCCGGAAAAATTTTATCAATATATGCAGTAGATAAAAGGAGTCATTTTGTCAAACTTCCGGGCTCTATTAATTGCAAAGATCATGCCAATTTGCCGTTGCCATTGTGTTCATTTATGGCTACATAAGCATTGTGTATGTAATGTGTGTGTAATGTAGCACGTAATATTTATCACATTGAAAATTAATCTATTTGTTTTTGGAGCTACTATACTTGTCTTCTTTTACGTTTTCACAGAGTTTCACAAAACCCACCCTTAAAGTAATCTGCATGAATAAAATGAAGCAGGAGTGAAGAATGTGTCGCAAAATATATCAATGGAAAGTTATTTATTTATCTGTAATTATTGATCAAAAATAAATAAATACATAAATGACACATCTATTATAACATCTATAAGGTTTCGTCTTTTTGGTGCTGCAACTTTTTCCGTATGTGAGGTATGCTATACTGCCCCACCTTGTTGTCACATCCTGCAGATTTGGACTTTGAAATTTTTGAGGGTGGGCAGTTTTTTTGCTAATTTTGAAGAATCAGGGCTTGGGCTACAGGATGTGTGCTGGTTTGAGTCTACTAGGAGGAAGCAAAATAACTTATCTCCTGATATTTTGGCCTGCTGGCTACCATCATGAGGAAATTGGAGAGCTATGAACAAGTAGCATAACGGGGTCATGGAAAACAGCAAAATATTATAACATATTATGGCACCCATGTAGCCTAATGGTTGACACTCCCACCTCTGGTGCAAGGAGTCCTGGATTTGTAGTGTGGTGGGATCTCCACTGTTGCAGCAGTGTGATACCAGTTTGCCAACTAATTGAAAGCAGTAGTAATCCAGTCTGGAAAGCCAAAGGAACAGCAGAGATGGGACACGATGGAATAAACACACGTCAGGCAATGAAAATCTCATTGGCTGGAATTGAGTCTCACTGAGCTGTTTGTGCTAGAGAGTTTAGTTTAATTTTGATTACAACAAAACATATGTTGATACCTGGACACTGCATAGCAGATCAATTACATACTGCATGTTGATTTTTTCACTGTAAGACCCTGTAAAATTATCTGGTTGAAAACATGCAAATATGAAACATGCAGTAAAAAAATCGTCATACCTTGAGAAAGGAAGGATATCGAGTCAGCTGACTGTGAGTAACAATGTGTGGCCATAATAGTGAGTAGAAGTCCAGCACCGTGAAAACAACCTGCCACATTATTGTCATTTATGCTCTTCCTTTAGGCTACAGTTGTCACTCACTATTGTATTATTGGCTTCTGTGGAGTTCATGGTGGGGTGCACAGGTACTGTTACACAGGTCTATCTTCAACTTGTGCTTAGTGTGTAAGGTTAATGTAGAAGAGGATGTGTGTTCATTGCAAATATGGAGCGCCGAGATTGACTCTACCTGTACACTGATGGTGGACATTGAATGCCTTCTCTAATATGGCCATGCTTATCATGAATCAAGCTGTGTGCTCTAAATATTTGGATTATCAAGGTCTTGCAGTGAATCAATTAGACTTTTAAGTGAATGGACCAAAAATATGTAAACAATGTAAGTCTTGCTATAGATGCATGGTCAGTGTAATTTTCACATTTATCATTCAGAATTATTTTTTCCAGCTAAAAGAGAAAATTTAATGAGAGACATACAAAAAAGTAATTAAGAACTACTTTAATGAGCTTTTAAATGTTCATGTAGGATATAAATCAGAAGTAAATTAAGTACACACAGCAGAACCTTTAGTTCCAAAACCTAACTTGACTGAAGTTAAAGATGCTATTAAGAGGCTACAGAATAACAAAGCACCTGACATTGATTTAATACAATCTGAGTTAAATAAATATGGTAGGTATTCGCTAATATGTCAAATTCATGAATGGGAGGGAAGAAGAGTTTACAGGACTCTTGTTGGTAAACCTGATGGTAAGAGACATGTAGGAAGGCCAACATAACGATGGAGCAGTAACGTTGAGATGGACTTAAAGGAAATCGATAAGTATGGAAAAGAGGAGATAGATCTTGCACAGGATAGGGACAGATGGAAGGTTTGTGTTGCTGCAGCTACAAAACCTTTGGGTTTAAGAAGGATAGATATTTAGTTAGTTCACATACCAAAAAATTAAACAGCAGCAACTGAATTTTTATAAATAGCCTCTGTACTTTCTTGTATGTTTTCTGGTTTTGTTAGTAATTTTCAAAACCTTCAAACACAGCTATCTCTTGCATCCAAAGATGCTAAACATCATGTGCCTCTATGTTCAAGAACTAAGTAGTTACTTGTTATATATATGATGATCAGTTGTCTGCCTGAAGGCAGGTCTTTTGACCAGAAGTTTGCTGGGGAAGGTGAACCCATGGTGGTTTGCCATTGCCTTCCATGGGATGAGGATGAAATGGACATCTACAAACAAGCATGCTCAAGCGGGATTCGAACCCGTGACCCCTAGCGTCATAGTGTGATGTGCTAACCACTTGGCCATGGGGTCCGGCGATGGTCGGATCATGATGGGCTTAGTACTGTAGATGTCTAATTTTACTTGTCTCTGGAGCGAACTATTGACTATATGTACAGGAAATGCATTGTGAGGAATGTCATAATTTTTTATTCTCTTAAAAACAACCTGTATATTGACATTAACATTTGGTCTAAGTGGTAAGAAAAGTATATTAATATTTCTTGTCGAATCAATAACATATTTACATTTCTATGAGTATGTCCTCATTAACAGTCTATTCTACTATCCTCTGTCTTCAATAATCTGCATGTAAAATATGTTCCCTGCTTAGGAAGTGACACTACATTTGTTTGTTATTCAATTTTTTTTCAGATACTTGAATGCAAACTTTGTTGAAGGAGAGATTCAAGAATTCCCAAGGTCAGTTGCACATTTGCTAGTATCTGCAGGAGAGTTAGGTGAACAAGAACATCCAGAACATAATATGGAAATTACAAATGGGATAGGAAAATTTGAGATGGAAACTTCAGCAATCTCCCTTCAAACCAGAGCATGTACAGACCACACCAAAAATGATAACAGGAGGAAGCAATATACATGTTCCATCTGCAACAAAGTTTTGTCTTACAAATCAGGTTTCATAATTCATGAAAGAGCTCACACAAGAGAGAAGCCTTTTAATTGTTCAATTTGCAACAAAAATTTTGCTGATAAGCCCATTCTTTATAGGCATTTAAGAATTCATACGAATAAGCCCTTCAATTGTTCAATTTGCAACGAAGATTTTGTCCTTAAAAAGAGTCTCAATGTACATATGAGGCTTCACACCAAAGAGAAGCTTTTCAATTGTTCAATTTGCAACAAAGATTTTACCACTAGACAAAATCTTATTAGGCATGTGAGAGTTCATACCATGGAGAAGCCTTTCCTTTGTTCAATATGCAATAAAAGTTTTTCTCAAAAAGGGCATCTTAATGTACATTTGGGGCTTCACACCAAAGAGAAGCCTTTCAATTGTTCAATTTGCAACAAAAATTTTACCATTAAAGGCAATTTTATTAGTCATGCGAGACTTCATGCCAAGGAGAAGTCTTTCAATTGTTCAGTTTGCAACAAAGATTTTCGCCTTAAACGGTGTCTCAGTGCACATATGAGGCTTCACACCAAAGAGAAGCCTTTCAATTGTTCAATTTGCAACAAAGATTTTGCTGTTAAAGGGAATCTCAATGAACATATGAGGCTTCACACCAACGAGAAACCTTTTTGTTGTTCAATTTGCAACAAAGATTTTGCTCTTAAACGTTATCTCATTGTGCATGCGAGAGTTCATACCAAGGAGAAGCCTTTCCTTTGTTCAATTTGCAAAAAAAGTTTTTCTCATAAATGGTATTTTAATGCACATATGAGGTTTCACACCAAAGAGAAGCCTTTCAATTGTTCAATTTGCAACAAAGATTTTACCATTAAAGGCAATCTTATTAGTCATGTGAGAGTTCATACCAAGGAGAAGGTTTTCAATTGTTCAGTTTGCAAAAAAAGTTTTTCTCATAAATGGTATCTTAATGCACATATGAGGTTTCACACCAAAGAGAAGCCTTTCAATTGTTCAATTTGCAACAAAAATTTTACCATTAAAGGCAATCTTATTAGTCATGCGAGAGTTCATACCAAGGAGAAGCCGTTCATTTGTTCAGTTTGCAACAAAGATTTTCGCCTTAAAGGGTGTCTCAGTGCACATATGAGGCTTCACACCAAAGAGAAGCCTTTCAATTGTTCAATTTGCAACAAAGATTTTGCTGTTAAATGGAATCTCGATGAACATATGAGGCTTCACACCAACGAGAAACCTTTTTGTTGTTCAATTTGCAACAAAGATTTTGCTCATAAACGTTATCTCATTGTGCATGCGAGAGTTCATACCAAGGAGAAGCCTTTCCTTTGTTCAATTTGCAAAAAACGTTTTTCTCATAAATGGTATCTTAATGCACATATGAGGTTTCACACCAAAGAGAAGCCTTTCAATTGTTCAATTTGCAACAAAAATTTTACCATTAAAGGCAATCTTATTAGTCATGTGAGTGTTCATACCAAGGAGAAGCCGTTCAATTGTTCAGTTTGCAACAAAGATTTTCGCCTTAAAGGGAATCTCAATGCACATATGAGGCTTCACACCAAAGAGAAGCCTTTCAATTGTTCAATTTGCAACAAAGATTTTGCTGTTAAATGGAATCTCGATGAACATATGAGGCTTCACACCAACGAGTAACCTTTTTGTTGTTCAATTTGCAATAAAAGTTTTTCTCGAAAGGTCTCTTAATGAACATGTAAGATTTCACACCAAAGAGAACCTTTCAATTGTTCAGTTTGCAACAAAGATTTAGCTGTTAAATGGAGTCTGAATGATCATATGAGGCTTCACACCAATGAGAAACCTTTTTGTTGTTCAATTTGCAATAATAGTTTTTTCTCAAAAAGAGTCTCTTAATGTACATATGAGGTTTCACACCAAAGAGAAGCCTTTTAATTGTTCAATTTGCAAAACATATTTTGCCTATAAAGGCAATCTTAATAGTCATGGGAGAGTTCATACCAAGGAGAAGCCTTTCAATTGTTCGGTTTACAACAAAGATTTTGTCCTTAAAGAGAGTCTCATTGTACATATGAGGCTTCTCACCAAAGAGAAGACTTTCAATTGTTCAATTTGCAGCAAAGATTTTGCTGTTAAAGGGAGTCTCAATGAACATATGAGGCTTCACACCAAAGAGAGACCTTTTTGTTGTTCAATTTGAAACAAAGATTTACCATTAGACAAAATCTTAATAGGTGTGTAAGAGTTCATACCAAGGAGAAGCTTTTCCTTTGTTCAATTTGTAATGAAAGTTTTTCTCAAAAAGGGTCTCTTAATGTACATATGAGGTTTCACACCAAAGAGAAGCCTTTTAATTGTTCAATTTGCAAAACATATTTTGCCTATAAAGACAATCTTGTTAGTCATGGGAGAGTACATACCAAGGAAAAGCCTTTCATTTGTTCAATTTGAAATAATCGTTTTTTCTCAAAAAGGGCATCTTAATGTACATATGAGATTTCAGACCAAAGAGAAGCCTTTCAATTGTTCAATTTGCAACCAAGATTTTGTCCTTAAAGAGCATCTTAATGTACGTATGAGGATGGTTCACACCAAAGAGAAGCCTTTCAGTTGTTCAATTTGCAACAAATATTTTTTGTCTTTGAAAAGCATCCAACCAAATGTACTCTTCGCAACATGTTAATTGAACGCCCCGAAAGTCCTGAATTCGTAAACTTAGCAACATTGCACTTCAGTGCCAGATCATAGTAGCCAACTTTGAGTCCGTCATTCAATGAGACTAGAAACGCTGCGGTGAAAGGATTCCAATTTCGCACATTCTATGAACTTATAAACTATAAATCGCTAATATAAGACACACTGAAACAGAAATAGTAAATTGAAATAAGAATAAGAATGAGAATCTTGCGGAATTGTAACAATTGTGCGTGCTCAACTTGAAATCACATAGGATTGAAACAATGGACAGGGGTTTTCTCCACCTGGAGTAAATTGCCATCAAGTTTAAGTAGAAAGAGGCAAATTTCTGAGGAGTTTATGGGACATTTTATTTACAGTACCCTGCACAATATTGAACAGTTCTAAAAAAAATCATTTCTTTCACGACTTGTGGAGAAAATGTGCTGGAACACAGGAAGGTCGATTAGATCAAAACATTGTGTTTTATAAGGTAATGTTGTCAGTAAGTTAATGTAGAGCAGTTGGTTAGACTCTGTTCTGCACATTTTACCAGCGTCAAGGACAACAATTTGATCCTCGTTTTGTTGCTAACTCACGTCACGTGAGCGTGGCTGTCTGGGGTTGGATGTCTCTCTGTGGTGGAGGTGACCTACACTGCATAGGACATCTCAACGGGATACAGTATGTGCTCATTTTTTAGCATGTTATGGTTCCTGGCGTGCGAGCTTTGTACCCGAAGTAACTATTGACTTCCAGCAAAACCACTCCCCCATCCATGATTCAGCCATTGTTCAGCGTTGGTTTTCTGAACGAAACCACATAAATCTAATTGACTGGCCACCCATGTGATGTGATATCAACTCCATTGAAAATATGTGGGCCGAATTTGTTCGGTGTTTGAAAGAAAACTGGCCTGATCCACCACCTCGAAGAAGTAAAGAACTATTTTACCATGTCAACAATGCATGTAATGACGTGTGCACTTCACACAGGTATATTCGACATCTTGTGCAATCTGTTCCTCAACGCCTGTGACATGCCATAGATGCAAGTGGCTACTGGACAAGATATTCAATAAATGTTAAATTTTCCCAAACATTTCAGTACTAACAAATTTAAAAAAATACACCCATGTAAGAAATATTTTGGAACCTTTCATATTATTGTCTTATAGGCCTTAATATATATGAAAATATCCAGATGAAGTGAGGGTCGAATCCTTATCACAGACACAAGTGGAACTGGAAATGCCACAAAGCTACAACAGAGTGAACTCCACAGCTAATACGATATCTTACTTTATGTTTGCTATTCATACATAGACCTATTCCATCTGGACAACTGTTTTCTTTTAAAGATTTAGATCGAAAGAGTTTGTTCACTAATTTTAACCATAAAGATCGTAAAGCACAATCATTCATTAGTTATTTCCTTGCTTTGTTGGGGATTTTCCTGCAATGAAACCACTGATTTGCAGCTAAACTCGAGCCTCCCTTACCTGCTTCTCGTACCGACTTTAACACTTGTCCGTTTATCGTCTGTGCAATTGCCTTGTTAAATTATGTTACATTGCACCTCTGGGGGAGAGAGAGAGAGAGAGAGAGTAAGAAATTGTGTAGCTTGTGAAAAGCAGACTAGAAATATATTCAAACTTCATAGAAATATATGTTAACAACTGGAAAGTATGGAACTGTGATTTCGCAAAAGAAAAACTGATGTAAGAGAAAAGTGAATATACATATAGAGTTTTTTTTTTAATTACAAGACCGAGTTGGACACAGCAACGACGTTACAAGAAAACAACCCCTAGTTAACTTAGGCCAGAAACGTCTTGTCAATTTCTTAACTTATTATTATTGACTCATAATGTGCGTTAACACAACGTATGACGCATAGCTGAATGAAATAACAAGTTTCTTGCCTAAAACATTGCCAATCAACCGAATTTGATTGAATTTCTGATGAGTATTGAGTCAGAGAAAATGAAACAGCTAAACGAACCTTCTTTGAAGTATAGCTCTATATATAATAACCCATGACGTGACATCCCTCGAAGGGCCTTGGCCTATCTCCCAACTGCTGGTCTCCCTCCCACAATCCTACCTAGTGGTGTGGAGTTCTTCAAACGGTAATGTTTGCAAGCAAACAACATTCTATTAGTATATATATTTGTATTCTTTTATTAAAACTACTTCATGCACATACAGACTTATCGGGACTCAACCTACATTATAAACTGGTATCCGAACCAATGTGTAATGTGACTCCACCGGGTTTCGAGCCCGGAACCCATTGATTACAACATCCTGTCAAGAGCAGATGTTAATGACATGTAAGTTTTTAATATGTGTTAACTTATGACAGCTGAATGAAAGGAAAAGCTTTTCCTGAAATCCTGCCAATCACTGAAAGATTAAAAACATTAGTAGAAGCATTACTTGAGGCATGCACAGTGGCGACGATTAGGGAGGTGTGGAGGGGCAGTTGTCAAAATTATTGGGGTGGCTCTGATCACTGAATAAATGAATGAATGACTCACTCCCTCCTTTTTTTTAAAAATAAAAATTAAGTCTTCGTATAGCAGTTTTTAAGAAGCTATTATATTCCTCATGCAAATGAAATGTAACATGAAAAACGTGTTTCTGCTCATTTGTTTTTTAGATAACAATTAACATTTTTATTTAAAAGTAGGCTATGTATTTACATTAAGAGGCCAACATAACAGTTTTATGCTGGCCTCGGTAGCCGAGAGTGTTGGGTGGTCAGCTCAACTCGCTTTGATCTGGAGGTCTCGGGTTCGAGTCCCGGCAAGGGCATGGGTGTGTTTTAATGTCGGCAACAGACTTGTAAAGAATGGACATATAATGGGTGCAAAGAACCTTAGTGTTGACGTACCCATAAAAATAGCTAATATTTACAATATTTGAAAGTTTTATGTAATTATTTACATAAATGCTAACACAAATCACAGGCAAATAGTTTTACTTTTTGTTCTTGCTACAATATTTTACTTTTTAAATTTAATTTTGCAATAATAAATAAACACATAGAATGCCGTACTTTAGCAATAATGCCTTTGATCATAGCCGTTCCCGCTTTCACAATACAGACTTTTCATAAGCTTTCTTTGTGTACTTTACTGCAAGTCAGTGTTAAATAAACTCGAATACTTTAGAATTATTTCCCCTTTATTCTTTGGAGTAGAGGAAGAGATTTAGAGGATAACTAAATATCATACATATCAATATTGCCTGAAAGTCGTGTTTATGACCTCAGATTGTTCAGAATTCACTAAACAACATACTGGTATAATTGTCATATCACCTCGTTATTTTGAAATTCTTTTTAGTAAAAATATTAACAATACTCATATACTTAGTATGTAGTAATAAGTCGTGTGTTTTGCTGTCTCTGTTCATAGCCCCCCCCCAAGTTGATGGTTTAGCAGTCTCAGCCCCCCCCCCCCCAAATTTGATGGTCTCGAACATTTCAAATGTGTATTTAAAGTTAAGTTCATGTTGCACAATTCAGAGTAAACTTTACAAGAGAAGCAAAATAATACATTAGATCCTCTTAAGCAAAATTATTTCAGGGGGTCTGCCCCCCCATCAATAACATTGGGGGGCTGGAGCCACCCCAAGCCCCTTGGAGTCGTCGCCTATGTCCCCACTATGCTAAACCTTATCTACCAAGGGAAGAAAGTAAACTGTCCTTGCCCTCAACCAGTTTCGGCACCTTACCCCATCAGTTTTCTAACTCAATCGCCGCCACTGAGCATGCATCACATAAATATTTACAGTAATATCATATAATCTTATATTACGTTATTACAACACTTCGTACTCGGTTAATAAAATGGAAAAAATAATCAGGATAGGCTGGGATTTGAACCTACGATGTTTCGATCTTAACGAAAACAGTAAAAAAAAAAAAAAGTGCTGTCATCTAACCAACTACTCCAGGAGATTACTGATGGAAAACTCAGTAAAGCACGTTGATCTCAGTTGAAGCAACCTTGTGCTGGGGTTTCGAAAAAAAATTTCGCCAAGAACCAAGGAAAAGACACACTTTGCGAATCGTTTTGTGTTGTGGAAGGTATCTTTACTACAGACTTCGTATAAATCATCAGAAATTTGCCTTTTTGCATTCAAGTGTGACGGCAATTCTTTTCAGGTGGATGAGAACCTGTTCAGTTTTTCAAAATGCACATAAATTTCCCTATTTTCAAATTCAGAGCAAAGAATCGTGGAATATTTTCACCATTTGTATTTCTACTTAAGTTTTTTTGTCTACTCACACCAAAGAGGAACCTTTCAATTGTTCAATTTGCAACAATAATTTTGCCATTAAAGAAAGTCTATTTGCAAATATGAAGCTTCACGCCAAGGAGAAACCTTTCAATTGTTCAATTTGCAGACAAGGATTTTGCCATTATTAGGCATGTGAGAGTTCATACTAAGGAGAAGTCTTTGAAACAAAGACAGGGTACCGACATAACTGGATAAGCTGGAACCTTGAAAATCTCTGGGAATTTGGAAAGAGAATGAAAATCTCATGGAAGATTATCTAATTGATCACACATTCCAATAAAGTACATCTGAAGGACTAGATTATGCTCTTATTTGTTGATAGTAAAAAAATACAGCTAATGTAATTATTAACACAAAATCTTCAACCCCTTCAGAACCTTTGTACATGATCGTGTACATCACTTTTATTATTTTTTTAATGCGTGATAGCAAATGTTTCAGCATTTGATTTTTTTTCCGCTTGATTTTGTACATTTCTTCTGCTAAGAAATCGCTAAGCTACTGACACCTGGTATCACCGACAGAAAATAGAGAGTAAATAGCAACTTTGGGAGGAATAGTTGACATTGAAAGAAAATATCCTACATTTTGTTTCACTTTAACATAGATTTAGATTAGATCATGTACGTGCCAAAAATGTAGGGATATGTTTTGAGAAAAAATAAATGTTGTTGTTTTTGTAACCAGGGCACCTCTTATAGCTACATTTCAACAAGGAAAAAAAATGTTATTGAAAAAAATCAGGTCTGATGTGTTTGTTTTGCATCACAGATTATTGGATATTGTGTCTATTTCTAAACTTCTTTTTCCGAAAGTGTGAATATATGTATTGGCTTTATATATTATGTACTGTAATACGGTTTAGAGAATATATATTTAACTCCCAATAAAACCCTGTGACCTTGATCCATAATTATATGGTTCATTCTTAAAATGAACAAGAAGATTATTTAAAGAAAAAATAAATTTGTTAAAATTTGTAAAAATAATGAAAAATTGTCTTTCAAGAATGTAATCAAATGCTACCTTGGCCAAGATCATTTGCTCCATGCAATTTTTAAAATTGGCTTGTCCACAGATGGGACTTTCATCTCCATAAAGTGAATTTTGTAGTCCTTGGAGTGGATTTGTGTATTATTTCCCTTTTAACCAAACTTTTTTTTCTGTACCTAATGTTTTCCTTGGTAAAAATTAGACGTGAACCTTTATTTCTTTTTGATCATAAAATTTTTCTTCGAAGTAATTGCTCTATCTCAAGGTATTTATCTTTTTTAGCAGTTTTTCATGTTAATACTTGGCAGTATAGCTGCTTTCTTCTTTGATAGGATAAGATCTTTATTGCCATAAGACATTACAAGAATGTATCGACATCGTCAACTTTTATTATTTATTTATACATTAAATATAATAAATAATTACTAGTTACCTGTTGTAAAGACAAAATTTATGTATCAAGATCTAAAGTATAAAATTCTTTGGGCAAATATTTCTCAAAATCTATTGAGTAGTATTCATTAACTTCATAAATACACTCATTTTTTAAAATTTTTAGAATAATCTTCTTAAAGCTATTGATTTGTAGAGATTTTTAAGATTTGTGATAGTTGATTCTAAATTTTCACTACCATATATGTCACATTTTTTTGGGATTTACTATGTTGGTATCTTGTCTCGATTTCTTGTATTGTATTGATGATTTATACTGTTTGTCAGAAACTTTTGTGTATTATTATGTACTAAATATAAAATCTTCTAGATATAGAGTGATGGTAGACTGAGTATTCCCAACTCAACAAATAAAGGGCAACAGTGTGAGCCTTGCAGATTATTCTCACTGCTTTTTTTTTAAATTTAAATATTTTATTTCTTTGCATGTTATTACCCCATACTTGCATACCATAATTCAAAATGCTATGAATCTGAACATAGTATACTTTCAGTAGTACATCACTATCTACACATCCACTCTGTCTACGTAACATATATACACCTTTTGATATTTTTTTAGCTGTATAATTAATATGACCTTTGCATGTTGAATGTGTATCAATATATAGACCTAAGAATTTTAATTGCTTCATGCCTCCTATTGTTGCCTTATTATTATAAGTAACATTTATTTCACTAATTTTCTGTAGGTTCAGAGCTAAATTATTGACTGCACAACAGTTTTTAAAAATGTTTGTTCGACTTTGTTATCTTTTTATTCTGTGAATTCACTTTAAGTGCAAAGTCATCCATAAATAAATATCCATCACTTTGATCATTATCTATATTGACTGGTAAGTCATTAATATACTGTATATATTAAATAAAAGAGGTTCTAATACAGAACCTTGTGGTACACCATATTTCACTGTTCTTCCCTTAGAGTAGTTATCTTCACTATACACAGTCTGTGTCTTATTACATAAATATGAGTATACAGGGTGGCTACAAACAAGCAGAATGAAATTCCCTCACTTTTTCAGGTTTTCCATGACAAAATTTACATTTTTCCCTGACAATTACAAACTAAACTTAATCGATGTTTTTGCAAATGGAAAAATAAACTCGTACAGATCCAGGTATGGATTTGTTTGTTAAATATCAATATTATCTTCTATGAAATTGACAATTTCACAATTCTCTATGATTTGAATTCAAACTGCAAAATATTGAATTTGGAAAATTATTACAATTCACAAGGTAGGTAAGGATTATGGAATTTTATCATACACAGTAAGTTTAAAATAAAACTTGATTATTTTTTACGTTACGACTAAATGAGACTAGAGTGACGAGTCATTGATTAAGAAATACATTTTGTAATTTATCAGTCTCCTTATCCATTCTCGGTATTATTTTTGATATTTCCAGTGAGGTTTGTAACCCTCTGCTTGCAAGAACCATGAGTGCAGACTCATTTTTCGCTGTAAAAGACTACTACTCTCTTTTCTGTAAGACAAACAACTTAACTGTTGGATATAGCAATTGAATTGTACAAAAGAAAGTGTCATATTTCCTTACATTATCAATGGGATTTCTGCTTCAGTAAGATATATCCAAGTGAAGTACTGTGAAACTGACAACATGCAGTTATACCATTATTGCAGATGAAAAGGGTATGTAGGTATTAGAAATTTAATGCAAGCAATTTATAGAATTGCATTGTATAGGTACCTGATTTAGCTAAGGGTCATTCCATGCCAAACGATCCAATGGTGGTTTCATGACCATCTTAGAAAAATTTCATTTTTACTACATACGTTTATACATGTTTCTAGATATCAAAACCCATGTTCAAAAAAAATATTGTCTTTAGTTCTCCTAGCGCAGCCATTTTTCCAACATGGCACATGGCTTTTTTTTGCTCATGTAGCACTTTTCACAAACCTTAATATCTCAAAAACCACTAGAGACCTGAAACAAAATTTATTTTGTGGCTAATGAAGTATATTTTCTATGATATTCAAGTATGTTTTGCTTAAAATTGCATCGTAAGTACGAACGTTATGGTGGAAATTGGGGTAATTGGATTTTTAAGCCTGATTTTTTCAATGAAGGGGTTTAGTCTAAGGCTGGATTTTTTTCATGTGTAGACCTGCCTGCAGGTTGTCTGTAAATAAAATTTCAGTGCTTAGAAATGCAACACTAACACTTTACTAACTACCCTCCCTTTCACGCACCATCGGACACTTTCACTTCACTAAAAAGAAAAACACTGAACAATTAGAGACACCGAGTTGATCACGGTATTCTCGCCTTGCTTTGTTTATAATTTGCAACCCTAGCATGTCAGACGGTACATCAACAATCGGTGTTACTAACAACTTTAATATGATTATCTGCTAAATAAACTGTAGATCTACAATTTTTAGAATTCAATGCAAGAAATTGAATTATATCTCCCAAGTGAAATTCTTATACTGATAGATTTTCCGTGTGATTTTTCACAAATATTAAAGTAAAAAATCCCCTGGTGATGCAAATTCCCTTTCAGATCTAGGCAATTCTTTTGCACAGAAAATGTCTTCAATTTTGTCAACGCCAGTTGCTACACATTGAGTGTCTGTGTGCATGAGAGCAAGGGATATATCTTTTCTTAAGGAAGAAATCGATAACAAAAAAGTCTGGATGGCTCTTTAGATGCATCTATCTAAATGATTATATAAATTTGGGGAAGATATTGCATTCGTTCTTGCAAAGTATGCAGGAAAGTATCTTTCTCACGAATTACTTCTCCAATGAGTATTACAAATCGGTCAGGATTAGTCACTTCCCTGTGAAGTTTGCAACTATGTCAACACAATGCGAAAGCTCTCTCGTCATGCCAGCCGAAAAGGGGCCACGGCCGGTTGTCTTATGGCTACCACTGGGCTCCACCTCCTCGCTTGTTAACTGCAGAGACTTTTTCATGCCTCCGTGCATGCCTCTACGTGCAGGCTAGACTATGGTGGCCCAGAGCAAGTGAGAGAACAGCTGGGGATGAGGTGCAGGAATTGAGGCGGCCATAAGCTCGAATGCTTATGAGATTCGAATCTCCTCATTCTTAAATGTATTAATTTAACTATATTTTGGCAAAGCAAGTGCTTTTTCATTTTCTGTGGGTAGAGTCATGGTACGGTGGCTCTCCCCTTAGAGCCGCCGTTGGGTATATATGCACTAGATCTGCTGTTAGAACCCTACCACTTTGCTCTGTGATGCAAATTGTTTTGATAGAAGTTGAAAAAATCGTGGAAATACATCATTTAATGTGGCTGCCGGAATTTTTCCATGTATAACAAGCTTTATAGTTTACTCTTGAATAAAATTTTGGAAAACCTGCACGTTCTATGTACACAAATATTTATTTATTTATTTATTTCACCTATAACAGAGCTTTCACTCCAATTACAAGAGGCTTACATATATTTTAAACAATTAAAAAATTACAATTACAACAATACAAAACAAAAGGAGGAGGAGAACAAAACTACAATAATTGTTTCATAGAGATCACCAGCACAAGTATTCTAGAGAGCATAAATCCAAAACTGATATTCACTGAGGTAGAACAAGATACATATCTATATACAGACTGAGACACTTATAACTATACACATGTAAATACTCATATATAAATATACACACATACAGGCATAATTGTATTTACAAACATACTCATGTACACAGAAAACATCTATAATTGTTTGATTTGTTCATGATATTCCTCGAAGGACAGACAGGAATTGCATGAATGGCAAAGCGATATCGAAGTCTCCACCATTTCTGACTATTTCATTATGTTTAATACATAGTCTTAGAATAGGTGAACTCTGGTGTTCTGTTGAGTTGGATTTACTGTAATAAAATGGCTGCCTGAACCGTAATGTCCTTCTTAGCATTAAAGTTTAATGTTTGGAGGAGACTTGGACTGTCGACTAGCCCGTTGACTAACTTATATAAAAATAATTGATGTGATACTACTCTCCTTTCGTGCAAAGGTGTACAATTGAATTATCTGAGTAGTTGTTTATATGATACCTGATCCTGAAAAGATGCTCTTTTGTGTATTTTGTAATATAAGTAATGAACAAATTTCTTCTGAATTCTTCCTATCTTTTTGCTATTACATTGTGTGTAAGGTGACCAGACTGCACTTGCATATTCTAATTTGGTTCGAACAAAGCAATTAAACAGGCTTGTCAGAGCTCTTTCATTATGCATGTCTTGTGAACTTCTAATTAGGAACCCTAACGTTCTGTAAGCATCATTACAAATCTCATCAATATGTGTTCCAAACGATAATTTATTTAATGTAACTCCTAAGTCATTTATCTCATTTACTCTTTCTAATGCACGATTATTCATTGTATACTGATAAATATTGAGTTTGGTTTGCCTGGAAAAAGTTATTGCAAAATATTTTGTGACATTAAAGTTTAATTTATTTTCGATGCTCCATCTTTGTGCATTTTCCAAGTCTTTTTGCAACTTATGTGCATCGTTTGGATCTTTCATTACTTTATACAATTTTAAATCATCAGCGAAAAGTAAGCATTTTGAGTATTTAAAAATTGTGGGTAGATCATGTATAATACAAGGGTCGTTCAAGGTTGACCGGGACTTTTATTTCTAGACAGGAAATATACATACATAGAAGCACCAAACTATGACAATTTTTCAAAGTATTCCCCCTGAACATCAGAAACCGTTGCCGTCGTTGTGGAAGTTCCTTGATGCCTTTGGCGTAGAAAAGAGTAGGTTGGTGTCGTAACCACTGCAGGACAGCGTTCTTGAGTTCCTCATCTGTCTGGAAGTGCATCTTGCCCAAATGCTCTTTAAGTGCCCCAAACAAGTGGAAATCACTGAGGCATAAATCTGGACTGTAAGGACTGTGTGGTAAAACCTCCCAGTGCACGCTGGCCAGTGTTGTTTGAGTCAAATGGACCGTGTGGGGCCTGGCATTGTCATGGAGAAGAATGACGTGTTTCGACAACATTCCAGATCTTTTCTTCCGAACAGCTCCACATACAGCACCGTGAAGCAGTGTTGAGTAATACTTGGCATTAATTGTGGCACCCTTCTCCACAAAATCCACATGGATAACACCTTTCATGTTCCAGAAGACTGTTCCCAAAATCTTACCGGCAGACGGCAGCGCTTTGCTTTTCTTGGGTGGAGGGGAACTTTTATGACACCATTCGTACACTCTTGTCCGTGACAGTGTTTGTTCACCATACTGTGCTTGCAGTCTACGCCAAATTTGAGCAGGTTTCACCTTCTCCTTCACGAGAATGTCATTATACACCGCTGTTCTACAGCAACAGATACACTACTTGCCGCCATCTTTGTTTACACTACTGCGCATGCGCCAAATGTGTCGCAAAGGATCATGGTTACTCGCAAGGAATCATGGTCTGTCCTGCCCTAGTAATGCAGCGCTACATTGATTCATTAATATTTTACGCACGAAAGTCCTGGTCAACCTTGAACGACCCTTGTAGAAAGAATAATGGTTGGCACAAGATTGGACCCTTGTGGTACACTGGAACAGACTTCGTTAAGTGTATGACTAAGCTTGATTGTATGTCACAAATTGCATTCGATTGCATAGGTAAGAGGATATTAACATAAGAAAGTTATGAGAGACACCAAACTTAGATAATTTACTCAACAATACATCGTGATCAAGGGTGTCAAAGGCTTTGGCGAAGTCCATATTGTAGAGATATGGCGATTAAAAATACGAGAAACCTCGTCAAGAGATTATTTTATGCTTGTTTATTCACTGGAATTGTCCGATCGGCAAGAAATCTCAAGAATGCACAAACTTTGTAACTTCCTCGAAGCATTGACTGAGAGGCAAATACGTGGATCTACAGTAGAATAGGCAAGACAAGAAACTCCTCGCGACCTCACGCCCAAGCCATACGTAGGGGAGAGACGCACGGAAGCAGGGTTGGCAGTGCATACGGGCCAAACTGTCTACGCAGAACGAGAAGAAATGTAAGCAAGAAATTAAGTTCATCAAAAAAATAGAATTTTACAGAAAAAAAAATACACAATAAGTGAGATGTTAAGATAGTGAATTAAGATAGAGCATACCTGCACTATAAAGTTTAGTCGCTATCGGTTATGTCTTCTATGCCACTCACTTCATCCTCGTTGATGGGACGATCTTCCAAGGTACTATCATCGTCAGAATCACTGTCGTCGGCAATATTGATAATGAGTCTCTCTGTTGCACTATCGATTAACGGTTCTGCCTTGAGATATTCATCCTCAATTTTTTTTAACGTGATTTGACACTTTTTCCCACGCTGAAAGTGGTAACGTGGCTACAAATTCTGTGCACAAATTAGTAGCTGATTCCACAGTAAACTTCACGTTCTTTTTCGAAATGTATTGTTTCATGTCTGCCCATATCAGTTCTATCGGGTTAAGATCTCTGTGGTATGGCGGTAAACGTACAACAGAATGACCGTATTCTGTTAAGATGGAATCAATTTTGAACATCTTCAAACGGGGTTTGTTAAGTTTCACCAACGAATACAATTCTGGTTTGAACATGTGTGCATCAAAGGGGATGTTGTTTTGAACTAGCCACTGAATCATAGTATCTTTTCGGGAGGAGGAAGAAGGCGCAGGATTTATTTGTACGTTATGGTATCAGGCGTTGTCAACAACAACCACACTGTTTGGTGTCAAATTTGGGATCAACTTCTCTCGTAGCCACTTCTCAAAATTTTTGGGCATTCATATCATGATGGTAATCGCCAGAAGACTTTCCAGATTTGAACGTTAACAGTGCACCTGGAACAAAACCCTCTTCGCCGCCAGCATGTACAACAATTACACGTTGCCCTTTAGACACCAGTGCTTGGACGCCAGCCGCGGTTTCATCCACCCAAGCTTCTTTCTTTGTTGTCGAGCTGTGAAAATAAGTCTCGTCAACGTAAACAATGGGTCGCCCTTGTCGACGAAAGATTTTTATGGCTTTGAGGTACGATGAACGTAAACTTCTTATTTCGTCCTTTTCTATAAGCAGTTGTCTATTATTTTCTGCTTTTTTCCACTTAAACCCTAGGTCACATATTATCTTGCGCACACACCAGACACTGCCTTGGAACCCTATTCTTTGTTTCAAAACCCTTCGGGTACCTTCTAACGTTGGCCTTTCCCCATCCGTAATGTGAAATTCGTGCACAAGACGCCTAACAACACACTTATCGAACTCGTCTATATCACTCTTGATTTTTCGGCGAGGTTGTGTTTTATTGGTCGTACGAAAGTGCTTCTTCAACGTAGTGCATGCTTTACTTTCTATTACAATTCTTCTCACACTGCTGAAAGAAACACCACATGCGCGAGCCACCCTCCTTTGCAACTGTTTTTCGGACATACAAACTCCCACCTCGTCTTTCATAAATGTATATACATTATATACAATTTCTCGCCCTTGGCTGTGGATTACTTGCCGTCCCCCGAGTTTACTTGCTTTCTCTGAACTGCAAGCTTCCATGCTAGCAAGTACACTGCACACAAAATCACACACAAAACAAACACACACTTTAAATTAAGGCAAGGAAGTCGATCACTTTGTTTCTTCATGCTCGCACAGTATTTATGACGTTCGGCAACCCTGCCTGTGTGCACGATAAGGGGAAGTTCGCGCACGCGCTAGCCGCGTTTCCGACCCAGCACATGGGTGGGAGAGTTTCTTGTCTCACCTCTTCTACTGTAACATGATCCAGCATGCTCGAAAGGTGTAATAATTTTTCGAGGCAGAAGATTATAAAAGCAAGCTCGCCCTGGAGCACGCGCTCATTACTCTTATTTAACTCATACACTTTACAACGACGGGGTACGAAGTTTACGGCTGCATAAGCCTGCAGCCATTTGTGCGGGATTGCTCGGAATATTGAGTCAAGGGTCACAATCAGGGTTGTGCCGTAGACTATAAGTTTACGTCTACATGCGTTGTCTACGCGTAATCTACACGAAGATTACATCAGCTATAGTTTACATAGTCTACTGTAGACAATAATTTTATGTAAACAGCAGGAAAGAATGATTTTAGTGCTATTAAACGAGAAAAAGTATTATTTTCTCCTTCAAACAAGTCGATAATCTGTGCATATAACCAACATATGACGTAGTCTGTGCTTAAGACTATCCGATGTGAATAAAGTTATTCAAGGAAAGATAGAAAATGGGACTACCGAAAAAAATACGAAGTCAGGTGAACACTGATATAACTTTTTTCAACGAACGGAAGTCTAAAAAATATATTTTTTCACCATGTTACTGGTTAGGAATATGCATTAGTCTTTTAATCAGATCTTTCCAAGCTTATGTGAAATGGTGAAACTAGAAGTAAGCAAAGTTTGACCATTATATGGACAGAGCGTGTTTTATAACTGTAATCTTACTATTGATACCACTGCAAATTAAGTGATGGTGTTCATTTACCAGGCGAATCCCAAACTTTTATTAAATGCATTAAAATTTGTATTTGGAATATTACCTGTGCAATAAAATTGAATTTGAACTGAAATAATACTACTTGATTTGGGGAATCCTTGACCCTAGAATATTGGATATATACGTACATGTATTTCATTTTGTATGCAAGATTGTCACATTGTCAGTTCATGTCTGTTTTATCTCCTTCCAGTTCTTCCATTGCTAAGTTTAGGTTGTGCTACTGCAGAGTAGTTTTATTTACCTTCAGAATGATTACATTCATGGTTGTCATCGTATAAGATTTCACTACATGGCACATATATATGCAGTTTTATCCCAAATGGCATAATCTTTTTATTTGTCACTGCACTTCTTTAACGTTCAAGTACTTACACAAAAATTCCGCTGTAGTAACAAGATGTTGGTACTATTATAGCCTGCGTAGAATGCATTTCGCAACTTTTACACAAGAAACTACTTAACTGAATTCGGCTTGCGAAAGTTTCTTTAACATGGGAATCACGTTTAATCACGAAAAAATCCATTTTATAGCCCCACAAACAATTGCCCCCCCACACACCATTCATGCATAGCCCCAAAAACAATAGCCCCGAGGTATGCCTACGATGTTAGGTTCCATTAGCATAAAAAAAATACCAATTTTCGTGTTAATGACAACACACTCTACAGGAATACTGCCAATAAACATCACACATTTAACAGAAATGTGTTCAGGTAAGTAGTTTCTTGTGTAAAAGTGGCGAAATGTGTTCTACGCAGGCGATAATTTTACCCACTATGTTATTACATGTGTAACAACATAAATATTGTCACAAATGTTGCAAGCTGCTCTCATAAGAGCACCAAAGGAAATATTTTTCACCATGCTAACTTAATTTTATTTATTTGTAGTTTATGCTTTTGGAGATAGGGTAACAGTACCTTCGAGGAACAACATATTTCTTCAATTTTACAGTAAAAATTACTTACGTGAACAAGCTTCTGTATCATTTGTGATGTTTGTTGGTGTTATTCCTATAGAGTGTATTGCGGAAAAGTGTCATAAACACAAAAAAAGGCATATTTTTTTTGTTTATTATGCTAATGGAACCTAACCTAACATCGTAGGCGTACTTCGTGCCCATGAATGGTTTGTGGGACTACAAAATTGAATTATTTTTTTTTCATGATTAAACGTAAATGTAAATGCCATGTCAAACAACCTTTCGCAATGCAGAATTGGTAAGTTCAGACATAAAAAGTGATGAAATAACCGAGTAAAAAACGTGTTGGCCCTCGAGGGTACCGGTAATGAAGATAGAATTCTACGACATGGCTATTTGCATCAAATTTGTTTTCTGACCAGTGTAATACAGTTTTTAAATGCTGTGTTTGTCTGATAAAAAGCCAGCTTTTTTTAGAGGAGCAGGGAATGGAAATTTTGCCCTCTTTTACCCCCCATTTCACCTCATCCATTTCTCTAGCAGTTTCAGTTGTGAGTTTAGAAGTTCGTATAATATCATATTTGAAACTGGCTAAATAATTTTACAGGGTGTAACAGCCAAGAACCTACAAATTTGTTTTGCCCTAGATACGTGTATGTAGACCTACCCAATTGCATGGTGTCTTTTAATCTATGTATCTTCAGTGTTCGATCTCTGGTGCAGATGTAGTGGTTTACAATCCATTTCAGATAAATAAAGTGGGCTGTAAACAAACCTTTCTATAAAAAGAGCATTTTGAAGGGGGGAAAATCTCCTTTTTTGCCATTTGTAGGCAATCTATTTCAGTCTCTGCCTTAGTTTTACCATTGTAGAATCGCCTGTTGTCAGTCCTACTGCAATGAAATTTGTTGTTAGCACCAGGGGCAATTCCTCCATGTAGGAAGAGTGAGGAACATCCTATAATGCATTTATAGTTATTTTCAGTTCTCTGCTTTTTTAAAGTTTAATGACGATCATAAAATTATGAGTGCAATATAAGTTCGCTACTTATCTGTCAGGAGTCAATCTGCTATTACTGGCTTGCTCCAGATCTGCTGTCCTGCCTGCCACAGAGTCAAACCTTTTTTGTAACTGCTGCTTGTATGAATTGTGTGCCAAAAGTTGTATTATAAATTTAGAACAGTGTGGCACTTTACATGGGCAGCTAATTTTCTGTAAAGTTGTCTTGCATAGATTCCTGCTGGATTTTCATGTGAGGCTTGAAGTTTTATATGCTTGGGACTAGACATATATCAAGAGCTGTTGGAAACAATGAGGTAGGGGAGATGATGAAAGACAGTTTAATGTTGAAAATCCTAAACTGAATATTTAGGTCTTTAGGGGCATGAAGCCTTTTCACTTTACATCATGTGACATGGTAGCAGCAGGAATCCACATCAAAGACGAGAGTAAACAAGTGGCTGCTCACAAAGAGAAGCTTAAGGAGAGAGTAGTTAAGACATATGTGAGTTACTATCTTTTCACAAACGTACACTATTCTCAACAAGTAAACAAATGGATGGTAGCAGAGGCCAATAAAATTAAAAGAACCTCTGCAAGTAAGTTTCGTGGAAAAAGAAAGTAACTCACTCACATCTAAGTATTATCAAACACACATTTCATTCCTGTAACATTAACACACAGTAAATAATCAACCAAGCCAATGAAGAATGTATTTATTAAATCATGTTAAAAAATCATTGGTACCATGGTTAGTTTTTAATTAAATAATCAGAACTTTGACCTAGATTTTTATTGTCTGGGCCACTTTTGGCTGACTGAGCAACTAAGCAGGGAATAGCTTCCGAATGCAAAATTTTGTTTGGATTATTCTGCACATGTATTTTCAAAGTGATTTTATTTTTGATACATATCTTGAAACATCAATCGAAATGCTTTACCAACTGCTTTTTGCATATTTTTTACAGAACAACATTTCCTTCCATGCCCCTATATGCTATTACAAGGTTAGACAAGTTATATTTAGTGCTCTTTCGATTATAATTCAAAATTTGCAGTTTTCGTAAAATCTATCTAACATTCTAACCGAACTAGACAACGATTCTACTGACTTATAAATTTACCAAGTTCCTAGAATCCATGCTATTCGGTTTTGACATAGCAAATGTACACATTTCAAAAAATACATTTTTAGATTTAACAAGTTAGACCAGAAATCAGAGAATTAGGTTCATACATGTTTTCTTGCAGTGTTACTCTTTTTACACCTTGAGTTGGTTAGGACTCTTTTGTTTGGTATTTTAGCATCCCCACACTTCTTTTCCTCTACTGCATGCACCTTTTGTGGTGAAAGAAATAAACATGTTTGTAATTAAATACTGATTTATTGACATAAAAAAATTACATTTGTTTTGAAAAACAACTCCAGCATCATTAATACTACAAAATAACATTTTAGACAATCCTCATTTTTCAAATAATTGACAAATGATTACATAGAGGCTAAGTTGCAATTCTGTTGAACTATTAAAATTGTCATGTCTACTTATAATCCTTATCTCAAAAATACAAAACTTTTACAATGCATGTTCTAGTTGGAAATAGTTAAAATACAAACACAAAATGTTGCTGTTGCTATTTCAGCTTTTTTTATCATGCTGAATGAGGCCATTTGCCTGCAGAGAGCTTAGTGTAATTAAAGGCTGAAATATTGCCAACAAAATAAGAGGTTTTGCGTGTTTTCAAAATAATTCCCACAAAATAGGGCGTAACAATAATTTCAAAGAGAGCAAAAAACTAGAATGAAGTTCCACACATCAGCGTTGCTATTTTTTGTGATAGATCAAATTAATTTCAAAGGCCACTGGCTTCATTAACAACGAGTAGTATGCTTGATTTTGAAACCTTAAGAATTTGGTGGTGCTTTATTCTATTTAGAGAAACCTATTCCATGATCGCTATTCCATCCTTTTTTTGACGTATTTTAAATTGTTCAGGTTGTATACCACCGTAATTTGAGGGTTTAAATATATACTTTCTTTTTTTCTAAATGTTACGGGATCCAAGACTGAGATGGTAACACATCACTACTTTGTTTAGTCCTGGTTGTCATCCTATCCAGGCATCTTTGTACTACTAGCCACTAAACTTTGTTAATGAAGGTAGTTGACCCTTGAAATTAATCGGACCCATCCAAAACCAGCAACACACATATACGAAAACTACTCGCACAGTCATAAATAAAAAATAATGGTCTCTTTCCTTATGATCACACACAAAAAATACCTAGTACTCATCTGACTTGTTTGAATCAATTATCTTGTATGTGTAATACACATGCAGTAGCTTTTTCGAACGCTCGAAATCAAAACGGTTTCTTGTTGAAGAATGCACATACGACCAATTTGAAAAAAATCCTCTCAATTTGAGCTGAGGACGCTGGAATCTTCACAAGTTTCAGCGCAAAAGAGGCCAAGTTATTGTGGTGTATCTTGGCCATGTTCCAGAACACAATTGCATCCTCTATGTTTTCCTCAAACAAAGTTTGGAATATCCCCCTTTTTTGTCGAAATGAATGGAGTCCATTTATGCCTTCAGTATCAAGGCTTTCCAGCAAAAATGTCTGAACCATTTCTAAGGTTTTATGTGGTAAGCTCTTTGCCTCATCAGCATATCGAGGATGAAGGCAGTATGCTGCTAGCGAATAAATGGTGAGTGCCATGTCCTTCCTGTGCTGCACTCTGTCTTCAGAGTGAACAGAATGTTGTGGTAGCTGGAGTTTACACCACAAATGTGCTGAATCGGCGATGGATGAATCTGTTCTCTGTGAAACATTTATAAGTTCACAAATGGGATCCAAAAGTTTAATGTTGTCTCTAACTTCCTCAATAAAATCATCATCAAAAACCAGTTGCTTTGCTTCTGCCTTGACCCTTTTACATCTTTTATCATTCACAATTAACACCTACATAAAATGGATGTTATTCACCAAGCACACATAGGAGTCACGATACGAACACCATTTTGTGTCACATGGCAGCTTGATTCTACATCCCCCATTCTGGACCAGAGCATATTCAAGATCAGGCTGCTTGAACTCTTTTAGTATCAGCTGGACCTTTTTGGTTATGCTTTCACTTATAATATCCTTGGCTAATAAATTTCCTATGTGACTATTGCAATTACTGTGCCAAATAGGAACTGTTCTTCCCATCTTCAGCATAGTTGAAGCATTGTCAGAAACAACAGCATAAACTGTTGTATTATACAAAACCTTTGCTTCTGCTATGGACTGGGTGACAATTTCGGCTAGCTTGTCTCCTGTTTCTGCCTCTCCTGTAAGATCCCAGGCATTGAGGAATGCCCGAGATCCTTTAGCATTTTGCAACATTGTCACAACCGTTTTACTGTTGCTCGAAGTATTTCTCCAACCATCTATAAGCAGAACAGATTCTTCATCCACAAGAGTTCTGCTCATGTTAACACATTTTTCATTTTCCTTATCAAGCAAAGTTGTAGACAAAGCTTTCCGTTTAGGTAGATGTGATATATACCCAGGCCGTAAAACTTTTACCATGTCCCTAAAATGGTCCGAATCTATAGTGCTAAATGGTATATTACATCTGAAGAAAAATGCAGCTACCTTCGAGTCTATTTCCTGCATTTCATCACTGTTGACTCTGTCTATATACCTGTGTAGAGAATCCTGATGTCTTCTTCGTTTTGGTGTTCATGCAGGAGTATCCTTGTTACTTACAGGAGTATAACTCCATTAAGCCTTGTTTCCATGATTATGAAAAACTAAATATGCTGACCAAGGCAGTAATTTATTTTATTAAAAACATAAACTAACGTAACGTTTCAACCTTCTAGCAAGGTGTGACGGAGTCTACAGGAGTGACGGAGTCTACAGGAGTGACGGAACTTGAAGATGGTGTGATGGTTTGGTAAAATACATCAAAATACCTGTTTGAAGCATCAGAATCAGACTGAAGAGATGGCACATCTGCAGTTGCTTCATTTTGTTCTCCAATCCTGCCTGAATTATCATCGTAGAAAACACAATTGAAATATTACAGATAACTTTTAATAAAACCTTGATATGATTTTTGTATTTATGGTCAGGGTATTTTCCTCTGTTAACTCTTTGGTATCTAGGCATTCACATGCTGCTACTACACTGGCATGACATTTAAACTCAACAAGCCAGAAAATGCATGCATATGCATATTTACTTGATAATTGCAAGAACAACTGAAAATGTATAATCACTGGAGGAATATCATGATCAAGTTATTTTAAATATTCCCTAGTGTGGAAATGCCCTCCCCTCTCCACTCAAAACTGTGCAGTAACAGAACATGTGATTGCAAAATCTTGACTTTGTGTCCGGGAATACACCTGCTTGACCTTGAGGCTATGCTCTCGTCAGCTGGTAGAGAGACTGGGGAAGAATGACCCAAGTTTTTCCCTGTTTGCTTGAATCTACTACAAGCAAGAAACAAAGACAGAAATGTTTGGATTTCTCTTACCCTGATGGTAACCTGTCAGCAGGCTAACAATGAAAGAAGACCAAATTCCTTCAATCCTTCCATATTATTCACTCCACTTGCTGACACAACATTTGTCTCAAGGTCAAGCAGAGGATTTCCCTCAGAGGAGGTCATGAGATAACAATTGCACATTGAGTCTATACAGTAAGGACACCGAATAAAGAACTAGTTTATTTTATGTGTCACTTTCTGCCATTTTTGGTTAATTTGCTATGATGGAGATGAATGGTGATGAAGGGACAATCACAAATACATAGTGACAACCAGTGGTGGCGATTGGTTTCTAAAATTGGGGGCAAGGTGCCCAAACAGGGAAGGGGGGCAAGGACAGTTTACTTTTCTTTGGTAGATAAGATTTAGCATAGTGCAAGGGCAAAAGTGGCAAACCTCACCCCCGCTCTCGTTGCTGCCACTGGCAACACTAGACACAGATGATTATACAGACTCTAAGATCAAACAAGTGAAAAACATGAGTAAAATAGAACAATTTTACTAGACATTTTCAATGTTTTTAATATCTTAGTTGAAAGACACAAACTAAGCAAATAACAAAAATTTCAGCAAGATGCATTTGAAAGGTAAATTTCCATACCATCATCAGCAATAATAATAATGAAGGTACTAGTTCTGAATGTGTAATTATTATTGCATAAATTTAAACATCGGAGAACGTGAGTAGTACACATAAAATTTTAAAAAGTATTATATTCTGTGGAAATTATGATGTGAAAAGTACCTAACACAAGTCTGAACCTGACCTGCCTAGCCAAACACTTAAAAGACTCTACAGGAAAAAAAAAACAATAAACAATCACCTTGCTAAAAAGATACATGTTAGGAGACAGAAATCTTACCATGTAAAAATCATGCATATTATTATAATTTAAGAATTACATACACAGAACTAGGCCCATAATGAAGTTCACAAGCACAAAACCATTGTCTTAACCTTCATTAAAACTGAAGTCAGCATTAAATTTGATGTTTGTGCCAGTAAGTTGTAATCAGCGATATTATCTCAAATAAAAAAAAATCTTAATTTGCATTGCTAGCTATATGAACAGTACTTGGTGTTTCACAGAGAACAATTTGATTTAAAAATAATTTCAAAATGAATTGAAAATTGAGTTCCACATGTTGCATAAGGTAAAATTAAAAATATGACGAAAACTTGGAAAGAAAACTTCTACATTCAAATTTACCACAGGACACAATTAAACTTTCATTTCTATTGAACTACTGCCTTGCACAGTGTGAAAAAATCTACAAATTATACCATGTGACTAATTCTTCCTAATTATGTAGTACTTATACACATGTCCGTGTGTCCATAACTGAAATAATTTCTCACTTTCCATCATTGCAAGCAAAACATCAGACATGAAAAATAATGTTAATCAAAGGTAGTCATGATTTTGCTAGCTTAAGTATAAACGAAGATAATTAGGTAAAACTTAACATGAGCCTGAACGAATTTCTTCATTTTTACAGGAGAATTTACTTATGTGAACCAGTTTCTGTAGCATTTGTAAGGTTTGTTGTTGTTATTCCTATATAGTAGAATTAGGAAAACCGTGGAAATATTTGTTTTAGAAGGTAAAATAAACGACCTACAATTGGCATATCTTTCCTCCTGAACAGAATGATGAGTATGTGCGATGACGTAGTGTTTCTAATGGTGCACTTTTTTCCCCAGAAAGATGAGGTATGTGTTTTTTTTTTTTGCGTAAACATTAATTTGTTTATGCACCATTGCACCCCACAAACCATCTAAGGGTAACCCCATGCACCATTCACGGGTACGAGGTATGCCTAGAAGGTTAGGTTAGGGCTGTTAGGTTAGGTTTCAATAGCATAAATTCAAGACAAATTGACCGATTTTTGTGTTAATCACAATACACTCTGCGGCAATAACATCAAGAAACTTCGACCGAACTTCAAAAAGCCTACAGAAACACGTTTCAGTAAGTAATTTCTCCTGTAAATTTGAAAAAAAGTGTCTCCCCCAGGCGAAAATTTTACCGAATTTCATGTATGTTACATTTGTACTTACTTATTATGCATTGCTAAACATCGTCTGCGTGTTTCTTGCTGTTTTCACTTCAATTTCTGACAGTATTCTTCAATGCGTTTTTGCTTACGTTACGCGGAACATGGCAGCAAAACTTTGACGACTGTTGTCTGTGATGGACCACAAACTATTGGTGCTAGCCCCACACATCATTGGCGTTAGCCCCACAAACCATCCATGGGTAGCCCCACACACCATTCACGGGAACAAGGTATGCCTACGAGGTTAGGTTAGGCCTGTTAGGTTAGGTTCCATTAGCATAAATACAAAACAAATTTTCCGATTTTCGTGTTAATCAGCAAAAAAACACGCAGACGATGTTCAGCAATGCACAATAAGTAAGTACAAATGTAACATACATGAAATTCGACGATTCCCATGCGTCTCCTATATAGCAAAATTTTACCAGCATGCCAAAATACTTTCCCGTGAATATAAAACACAACAAAAAGAAATATTTGCGAACATGTGAGAAATGGTTTTCTTGTTCTCTTGTACAGCGAAGTGTTGATATTTAAAACAAGATCAGAATTAGACAGCGACACGTATATGACGGAAATTGCACACCCACCCAAATTTGTATTTGTGGCTGAAGAAAATGTGGCATACCTCACAGACGTCTCAAGTTTCATATTTCTCACGGACTGATAAATAAGGGAGCAACTGCTATGTGCGTGTGTATTAACAATTTTTAAATAAACATAGATATCTCGATAAGTTTGCTTACCTGTGACTCTGCAGCCTAGATGCTGCTGTGTTGCTTAGTTTTTTTCTGCATATATTACAATACGCAAAATACTTTGTACCCTCCTTCAATAACTGGAAATCGAGCTCCTTGAAACATTTATTTTTTGTTCGTGGCATACTTTCGCTTGTTAGCTGCTGATGCGATTGCTACTGTTGTCTTGCACAAAGAACGCCGAGCGCCATGTTGTCTACATTTCTTACGTCATCAACGTAGATTACATTGTTTACATAGTCTACATTGTCTACACGTAGAATGTAGACAATCGTTGTTTACGCGTAGACACACATCACTGGTCACAATATCGAACCTTGTCATCAGTCACAATTTGGTCTGCAAGAAGCATCTGGACAAGAACATCATTCGTAATACTCCCACAGTACGCTCAAGATGCGTCAGACCCAGTGACAATTTTGTATATTACCAAATGGAATACAACCCATCTTTTCTTTTGTAACCTTCTCCCCCCACACACAATCTAGTTTTTTGCATAATATTCATTCTGTACGTATTTAAAAATCAATCACACGGAAATGAGAACAATTGCTTATATTTATTTGAAAAACGTCATATTAATGAAATAAATAACTTCATACTTCTACTTTCATTTTTCTTTGGTCAGCACGACGAACTTTAGTCTATGAATACGTCACAGATAGCATTGCCTCCATCGACCAAATCATAGAGTTAGCTACTGCAATTACGGCGGGCCCAGTACAATCACCGGCCCCCTCCCCTCCACTAAGACGGTTAAGATCTGCTAACAGAAACTACCCCCAATTCTTACTAGGATTAGAAACACCCAGCAGAACCCGACACCAACCCTTAGCAAGCACCCCAACTAACATTCCTACTACCTCTAACACTACTAATAGCCCTGATAACGTTACTGCAGAAATTTCCACCACTAACATGGCCACGCCAATCCCAACTGCGTTCTATCCGACGCCTTTCAGCGGAAACTACCCCAAAGAAGTCGAACCCTTTTTCCTGAGGGTAGAGAATGTAGCTCACGCCGCTGGATACTCGGAAGCAAAGCGAAAAGAGATGTTGCCTTTATTCTTAACTGACACAGCTCTGACATACTTTCACGACATACAGAAAAGATCTAACTTCACGGACTTGACATATACCCAAATCAAAAATGAGCTAAGTGCCCTGTTCAAAGGAGCTTTTCTCCCCGCAGAGCCTGTCCAGATTGTTTTGGCGAGCAAACAGTTGATTACAGAGCCCATTCACGCATATGTGTTTGCTAAGAAGGCATTGGTCCAACAGTATTTCGCGAACGCCCCTGAAGAAAATACTTGATCCTATATAATCACGGAACTGCGAGTTAAATACATTGGTTGCTTAACTAACAAACACTTTGTTAAAACTGAGGAATTAATAGCCGACCTACAAAATTTCCAACGCCAACAGTTATTGATTAATTCCTGCATGATGGAGGAGAAGTATGAAATTGATCAGGCTATAGCGCAAGCAAGCTTGCATCAGACATTGACCTCCGGGTCACTTCACGGCTGTTCCCATGCACAGGTTTGGTCCCCTCTCCCAAGTAATACGCCAACTCCGGCTCAGCAATTTTTAGCGTACAACCAGAATCAAACCCCCCCCCCCCACCCCGCTTATCAAGTCCAAAGTCTGCAGTCAACTCCTGTCTTTCCCTCGCAGACAGCTACGCCAATGGTTGCTATGGGAAATTGTCCTCCGATCATATATCAACAACAGTCCGCTACCCATCAGATTCCAACCTCGGCTTCCCAACCAAGTTCTCAAATTCCACACCACGCGGCGCCACCAGCTGTGGCCAGCGCTCAACCCACTGACAACACCGCCTCTAGTGACAATGTAAATAAGCTTTCCATGCAGCTTGGAAATTTGTGTCTACCTTCTCAGGAAGAACTGAATCCAGCCTCATTACTTAACTTTTGTGCTAATGTCTTTGAATTTGCGAAAAATGCAAATCAAAACACGCATAATATGGATAATAGAGTTCAAAACAAGAGGAATAATAACTCCTTTTCCTACAGAGGTAATTATAGGTCTAATGAAAGAGGAAACTATAGGTCGAACTCTAGAGGACACTTTAGAGGAAATAATAGGTTTTGAAGGCAGAGGTCAGAATCGAAATATGGGTAATCGCGACGATGCAAATACATCGGCCTGTACTTTCTGTGGTCGATATAACCACTTGAATATTAACTGCTATTACAAACCAGAAAGAGACAATAGTTTAAACTAGAATCATCTTCCACTTGCAGGAACGAAATCGAAGATATTAGTAGAATAGACAAAGTTTCCATAATTGAGAAAGATGGCTTGTAGTATTACATCAACAGCAGTATACAAGGGAAAGAAATAGATTTACTTATTGATGTTGGTTCTCAGATATCAATTTACCCCTTTCACCTCCTCCCTTCCGAAAGAAAAACTTACAATGTAAAGTTCACAATTCAAGGTGTGTCTGGAACAAAACTGATTGTGTCTGAAATTGTAGTACTTCCTATCACAATTGGAAAATGCAAATATTCGCACCCTTTCAGAATTATAGATTCTACCACCCTGCCCTCACTTTTAGGACACGACTTTTTGCGAACACAGAGGTGCGAGATATCGTTAAACGAAAATACAATAACTCCTCATCATTTAGGACATACTCCAAATTACAGTATTTTGAGGTCAAAGTACAAAACTCACTAGGTGCCGTATGACATATTCAACCAAATTGAAAATGCAAGTGTGTATACAGGAAAGCTACCCTTTCAAACACAATTCAGTTAAATCCACGATCCAAAACTTATATAAATTTGAAGCTTACCACTAGGACACCTTCCAGTCCTAAGCCTGTACTTTTTACCCCATCTGCTTCTCTTATGACTCAGCATGCAGTAGTCCTTCCCAGTGATACAGTAAACCCTCAATCACCTGTCATTCACATACACAACCCTACTGAAAACACAATCACTTTGGAAACAGACACGATATTAGGCGAAATATCGACATGTGAAATTTGAAATGACGTCGCTTCGATTTGGGAAAATAAAAGCGAAGATGTCACATTTTCATTCGCTTGTAATGAAAATAGCACAGTAAAACAACACTTCAGTGAAAGTCAACAGAAATTTGATCCCTTCCTGCTCAAAGTTAACCCTGAAATTCCCACAAAAGAAAGATAAAAATCCTAAAGCTCGCATACACGTATGCAGATATTTTTCTCTGGCCAGGGAATAAATGAACTAAAACTAAGGTTTTGGAATATGACATCAAGCTTACAGATGACGCCCCAGTGTATGCCAAAACCTACCCTATACCCTTTCATTACAGAGAACCCATGAAATAGGAAATTCAGAAGTTATTAGACCAAGATGTTATAGAACGCTGTGAAGGGAGTCCCTATCGACACCCAGTCGTATTAATCAAGAAACCCAATGGGACTTATCGTTTTGTTTTCGACATGAGGGCCCTAAACCTATTAATAGCTCCGATTTCTCTTCAAATTCCCCATATCTTTACTATTATGGCAGATATGGCTGTTAAGAAATTCTACTCCATCTTTGATTTTTCAGTGCATTTTTTCAGGTCCCATTAACAGAGCGTTCTAAGGACATTACCGCCTTCTTCTTTAACAATCTTGGTAGTTTTAGATATGCTCGTTTATACCATGGATTGAAAACACCCCCCCGGTGTAATGAACCGCGTAAGCGAGCTCGCCCTTAGTGGAATAAACAGTTCAGAACTTTCTATCTACATGGAAAATACAATAATCTATAGTTCAAATCTCCCAGAAATGATTAACATACTGGACAGAGTCTTCCAAAAGTTAAGAACAGCATCCCTTAAATTATCACCTCCTAAGTGTAGACTAGCTTTTACTGAAGTAAAAGTCCTTGGTAATCTGGTATCTCAAAAGGGAATTAAAATTTCTGAACCTATTCTTAAAGCCATTTTGGAATATCCTACCCCTAACACCAAACGCAAGCTTCGTAGTTTTTTTAGGACTTGTAAATTTTATTCGGCGATTTGTGCAAGGATTTGCAGGACCGACAGTGTGTTTATTCAAACTTCTCAAAAAGAATGTCAAGTTTGAATGGACTGATGGACACCAGAAAAGTTTCGAAACACTGAAACAAATGATAACTTCAGCCCCTATCCTCCGCCCTTATGACCCTAAGCGCCCCTCATATGTGTTCATTGATGCATGCGCAGAAGGCATTGGCGGAGCGCTGTTACAGTCTGACGAAGAAGGATATTTACATCCCTGCGCTTACTGCTCGAGATCCTTAACACCAACAGAGAAAAAAGGTGACACATTTTCCCTTGAAATTGCAGTTGCTTAATATGTTCTGAAAACTTTCAATTTTTTTCTTATGAATCAACGATTTGTGGTTCTCACAGACAACAAAGTTTTATCCTATCTTCGTTCAACTAAACACCCTAGTTCCATTTTGGGAAGAAGAGCACTTTATTTTCAAAATTTTGACTTCGAAATCAAGCATATTAACGCCAGTAAAAATGAACTAGGGGATGCACTTCCACGTGCAAGCTTACCGCTTGAAAAGACTAATCCTGACAAGAAGGATGACGATGGTGATGATGACGATGCTCTATTTTTTCATCAAGTATTTCATACACAATCAGAATATTTTGATATTAGCACCGAACAGCGTAAAGACCCTTATTTAAGAGACATTATTGATATTTTAGAAAACAAAGATCAAGCTAGCAATCCTAGGCTAGAAAAACTCTCCTATTCTTATGAACTAAAAAATGGCGTCTTATAGAGAACAACCAGAATCAAAACAGGATGTCGGGATAGGCTTTGCGTCCCCCACGCATTAAGAAAGTGTTCGATCTTATTCATACACATAAAATGAATTGAAGTCACCAAGGCGTACAAAAATCATAAATTAAAGCTCATGCGCTTCTTTCTCCCTAATATGAAGAAATTTGTCTATGATAAGGTTCGACATTGCATCCCTTGCTAGATCTCAAAGAAACCACAAGGTTCTACCCCCCATACCCTACAGACATTCCCCCTGCCCCTCTTCCTTTCCAACAAATTCATCTTGATGTCTGTGGGCCTTTAGTTTCTTCTAAGACACATAAATACAAATATTTTCTATCAATAGTCGATAGTTGTACTAGATGCGTCATCACAGCTCTTTTGGCTAGTCATGATGCACAGAACAGCAACAGCTCTAGTTGAGAAAGTTTCTCTAGTCCATGGTCTCCCGACCACTATTTATTTAGATCGCTGAACACCCAATTCAAGCTTACTTTTACGGGAGTTAGCCAATATTACCGACGTACAGCTCAAATTTATAGACACTTCTGCACATTTCACGAACAGACTAGTTGGGAGCTCATTTAGCTATTTAAAGAAAGTCATGAGAGTTTATGTATTGGAGAAAAAGGATGAATGTTGTGATTACCTGGCTAGCGCCACGTACAGCCATAATATTACACTCCATTCTGGTTTACGTCAGAGTCCATATTTTACTTTGTTTGGCTATAACCCAAGGATCCTAGCAGACGCAGTCCTCCCTTCGAACCCTGACAATATCTCCCAGACAATCGCACAAAGACTTGAACTCTTGACATCCATACGTAAGACCGCTAGACAAATTCAGTACTCACCAGGGCAACATGTGTGGCTCCTAGATTCCAGTCCGATTCCCTGCGTTTCTAAAGCTTTTGCGTCCTCCTAAAGTACAAAGGAATTATTCTTCGAAATGTTAACGAAAATTCCTATGAAGTACTTTCATTGATGGCAAGAACAAACAAAAAACTGATACAATCACGGTTTCTAGGTTGAAAGCCCCGCTAACATATACACTAACATTCATTAACACACTCCACTCCCGTTCTCTCTCTTTAGCCTCCTCGCTACGTACGTTGCACATGCTAACATCCCACGCTCCAGCATTTTGCCACGCCTACCCCCTCTTCACTTCCCGTGAACGCAATGCACTTCTGCATCAGAACGAACTCATTTTTATTTCAGAAGCCCAGGATTACAGAACGCCCTTCTAATTACCGGAACATTTATAGTAAATTCCTTGCCTAATAATTAATTCCCCCTTATATTTTAATGTTATTTTTATAATTTGCGATTATACGCATAGTAATAGTCAGAACATATCACTTAGCTGATTTTACTCATAAGTACTTAGCTCGTTTATGGTTCTAACTAGCAAATATTTTTCCCCATTTGGTGGTACACATACGCTCAAATGACGAAAAAAAGGAAGAAAGAAAGATAGAACAAGATGAACGACTTAAAGAACAAATGAACAGCGTAGAACTTGCTGAACTTTTGGCTTTTGACCATAGCAATTTTTTTTATTAACGCTCAGGTGTAACGCGAACTGCTTCTTTGTAAGCTGCAATGCACTAAATATGTTAACAAACATATAATAAATATAGGCAAATGTTCCCACTCTCTCCTTTGATTTTATAGTTCAACTATTCATAGCACATATCCCATGAATTTAAATACCTACTCTCTCTTTCCATGAACTTTTTTATAAATCTATTAGTTATTATTTTGCAATTTTTCAATTTTTTTTGGTTAGCAGCGAATCGAAGGCGCTTAATCCTTTGCCCACATTACATGTAAAATTCTTGCAATTATTTTTCTATACGACATTTACACATATTACAGACGGAAATGTCTCGTAATCACATATTTCGTTCTATTTTCACTGAACTCCCCTTTCTTTTCTCATTTCAGACTCCCGCCACAAGATGTCTCCCGCTCATTATGCCGTTATCGCGACCATCGTGATAGCTCTTATCGGCATTCTTATTTTATTGATTTTATTAATTACATCTTTCTGTTGTTCGGCCAAATCACGTGTTATAACATCCAAAACGATTAAAGAAATCTTCTATAAATTCCCCAATTGCTTTACAATCAATTTCACATGCCCCGGAGACAACAGTTATTCCCCCACCACCCCCTCTTCCCCCGCCCCTTTCTCCTCTGGTACGAAACAACAAATATCTATTCATAACCGAAGTACCACAACTTTTTCGAAAGGACGTAGACTTCCGGTACCTCCAGTGGGGCCCCCTCCCCCTCCCCGTCCCCTCTCCCGGCTTGTCCGGCCATTCTCCCTCCTCCCCCCTGCGAAATTTCCCCCTCTAAACCTGTCATTCATCAACAGGTCCTTTTAAAAACTCCACATAATATAAGTAACCCCTGCCCCTTCGCCATCCCTTCGATCAGGTACTGCCTCCCCTCCCCCTCGAAATTCTTCCCCAGTTTCTTTTGAAAGTACTTTTTCTGTAGAGTTTATTACACGCCACCATTTATTATAACTCTGCTCCGCTCCCTTTTCATATTCCGAAATTTTTCCCTTTCGCTTGTTTCATCATAGCCGCCACTGCTGCTGGATCATTCACCATGTCGATCTGTTGCCTGTACTTATGAAAGAGAGACCTTGGCTCTTTGAAGTGAACGGATGACAATTTTGTGGAGTTCCATCGCTGAAGGACCCTCCCCCGTCTGGAACGATCGGCTGACTTTCTCATCATCCCGGATGCGCCGCAGTACCGCAACGTTTTACAACAATCCAACTCAGAATGTCGCCCCTCAAGCTGGCATCTCCCGTTGCAGCGTACAGCGACATCATACGCTCGAGATTCACATTCGCCTGAATGCCATTCCTATGACGTCAAGCAGAACTTCCTCGGCAAAGCCCCTCCCACCCAGTGCTTGTTGACATCGCCTGCATCACGTGTTTGCCGCATGTGTGCTTCAGTGCTTTTGCCTCCCTCAAATGACGTGACGCTCACGTGTTTCGTTGGTGCACATTTCGTGTGCAACAACACGTTTGTGCCCACGGGTGCTGTTGTGTATATTGGTGCATTTACATTTTCAAGCCCCGTGTGAGGTACGATGCTACGATTCTTCGTTACGATATGGTATTACTTTGTCTGCTATAGTGAGCCCCGCCTCTGACGGCATACTGTCTGTCGCATTGTCATAGTGACCATCGCTCGATGCTCCGCCCCGTAATGTGCTTGGCTTCGAGAGTGTACTTTGGACTGTGCAAACAATCAACAAACCCACGTGTGTTGTGCAAAGTTCTTTTCGCTGTGTTATGGCCTGTGTTTTCCGGCCGTCCTAGTGTCCTTCGTGTTTTATTCAAATCTGGTGTATACTTCCATACTACACGATTCATTAGTGCTCGTTAGTGCTCCAACTTTTGATTACACAAGAGGCTTTATCCTACAGTTTAAATTTTTCTACATGTTTCGCTCAACGATGCTTGGTGATATGAATATTTGGTGAATTGTTTTGGTGTATTCTTGTTCTACGGTTTTGGAATTTTAATAAATGATAATTTTAAATCTAACCCTATCTTACATGGTTTATCGACCATCGCAGAATGGATCGATTGATTTAAGAAGAGGAATGTAGAGATATGATGATTAAAAATACGAGAAAACCTCGTCAAGAGATTATTTTATGCTTGTTTATTCACTGGAATTGTCCGACCGGCGAGCAATCTCAAGAATGCGCAAACTTCGTAACTTCCTCGAAGCATTGACTGAGAGGCAAATACGTGGATTTAACATGATCCAGCGTGCTCGAAAGGTGTAATAAACTTTCGAGGCAGAAGATTATAAAAGCAAGCTCGCCCTGGAGCTCGCGCTCATTATTCTTATTTAACTCGTACACTTTACAACGAACAAACTACAACGACGGGGTACGAAGTTTACGGCTGCATAAGCCTGCAGCCATTCGTGCGGGATTGCTCGGAATAGTGAGTCAAGGGTCACAGTTGGCACGCACCTTCTGCCTTTAGGGCTTTATGTTAGTCGGTTACAACCCCTTTATAGGACTTCTCAAAGGCTTCTAAGGGTTAGTAAGATCTTAAGATCAAGCCCTTGCGAGGTCTGTGGTGTAGGATTTATTTTTAATTATCACCTATGTAAGTTTGAAATGAAAGATCAATAAGATATTTTACTCGAAGATTTATTTAAACTTCTGATGATATACAAACACTTTTCAAACAGACAATTCACCCGATACAACTTGTAGGCCTAAACCTATTAGTTGTACCGAAGCGTACAACTCTGGTCTTTTTGATGATACAGGAGAATACCTTCCAAGTGGAGTACAAGTACACCAGTCAATCCGATGGTTAAGGCAAGATATTACCCATCGTCCCCTGAACCACCAGCCTTTCGGGAACCAGGAGAATGACACGTAGGCTTACAAAAGTCTAGCTCTTTTATATCATAATTTTGTTTATAATTTACAATGGTCACTACATAGTTGTTTTATATTTCCATAGTTTCAGCATTTTTCTTGATTTAAGTTAAACAATTAATTACCTATTGTAACATTAACAATAACACATTTTTAACGAAAAATTCCAACATAGATTAATGCAATACAGATTGAACAGTTTTGTGCTTGAAAAAGCATGTGTTGACAGGGGCGACACACAGTATCGAACCTTGGCATCAGTCACAATTCGATCTGCAACAAGCACCTGGACAAGAACATTATTCGCCTACCAGGTATGAACAAGCGTGAATAACCTAAAATTCAATCTTCCATATCTCCTTTCTCTTAATCGGAGCACGTTCAACTCACAAGTATATTTAAGCCCTAACTAAATGTGTTATTGAAGCATCCCTGTGACCTCAGATCCCTGGTAAGATGGGATAATAACAATATATATTGCATCAACAGAATTCCTATCATCGAGTGAATCGGATATAGTCTGTGTGAAATTGACCACATTAGTTGAAGTAGACTTTCCAGGACAAAATCCAAGTTGATCTATTGATAAATAACATTTCATATGGTTGTATATCCTGTCATATAATATATATTCAAATATTTTTGAAGGAGCTGAGATTAGTGAAATGGGTCGATAATTTGTTATTTTGCATGGGTCTCCGTTTTTAAAACAGGACAAATTTTACTGATTTTCAGAAGATCAGGAAAAATTTGGGTTTTTAGAATAATATTGTAAATATAACACAAAGGGGTGCATAATAATTCGGCACAACCTTTGAATATGTATGTTGGCAATTGGTCGTGACCACTTGATTTGGTTGGTTTCAGTTTTTTATGGCTTCATTGTATTCTGCGTTGGTGATAGAATCTACCACCAACGACTGAGATACTATCATGTCAGAGGATTCACTGATGTTATAGTTGAAGGATTTGAAGCATAGACTGTTTGAAAGTATTCAGCAAAACCATTAGTAATGAATATGTTCTTTTCCCATCTATTACCCTTATACATCATACGAGCTAGTTTCCTATTTGTTTTTTCTTGTTTCTTATAAAATTCCAAAATGGTTTGATGTTGCTTATTAAATTGTTCTCCATTTCTGATACATATGTTTTATATGCTATATTTATTATCCTTTTTAGTTATCTACGTAATTCAACAAATTTAGTTTGATAATAATCTGAATATTTCATCTTTCTTCTGTATGTTTCTTTTCCTTTTTAGTTTCTTATTATATCAGATGTAAACCAACATGGATAAGAACGTTTTTTACATATTGATCTTTTCGGCACTTATATGTCTATAACACCATTAATTACCTTGTAAAAATAGTCTAAGGCTTCATTGGGATTCTTGTAAGTAGCTAAATTGTCCCATTTTTCATTTTCCAAGTGTTTGTACATATTGTAGAAGTCTGCCCTTGCATAATTGTATACAGTAACTGGATTTGATTTAACACAAGTAACATTTTTGTTTGCAAAGACCTGAATTAGTAGTGACGGGTTTGTTGTGGTCTTCCTCACGCAACGGGTGTAAATTTCTAATAAGAGTCATACTATCACTTATATTTGTCAATAATAAATCAAGGGTTTTCCCATTTTTATTTTTACGTGATTAACAGATTTGAGATTGCCCATTGATAAAAAAATAGCAAGAGATTTACTAATAGGTCCACCTTTAAATAAATTAAATTGATGATCTATTATTGTGGTAATATTAAAATCACCAACAATAATTACTTTAAAGCTATGTCGGTTAGCAATCTCCTCAACAAATTAAAAAAATCCTTATACTTCTTAATTGATGATTTTGGTGGAAAATATACGGATATAAAAAAAACAACTTGTATATTGAAATATAAATTTGATACATACTATTTCTACATGTTCTATAGTGATTTTAAATTCCTCAACAGAATATTTGTTTGCTACAGCAACCAAGAGACATTCCCCTCTTTTATGGACCCGATCTTGACGATAAACATTGTACCATTTATCTATGAACTCTCCATCATATACACTACATTTAACCAAGTTTCCGTTAGTATAATTACATCATAATTTTCGAGGGATATACTAGAGCATAGTTTGTGTAATTTTGTATTTAACCCTCTAACATTCTCGTAGTAAACAGATAGTTCATTACATTTTTCCGAAGTAATTTATTATTTCAAGTTATCTAAGTCATCATTTGTTCTTACTACATATACATCCTTGCCACTTTCTCTCTTCCTCGACCTTATTATTTCTAGAATTATCAACCCATACGTAGTCATAACTTCCTTCCCGTTTAATTGCCCTGGTCCTCCTCCGTAGTCGAGCGGGTTAAGGCGTTCACTCGTCTTGAGATCGTTCGCTGCGGGACGGCGTAGGTTCGAATCGGGCTCTGGTCGGAATTTATTCGGCCTACGTATAGGCCGGTGGCAACCCACCATCGTGAGGAAATTGGGGAGCTCCGAGTGAGTGAGCGTAATCCGGTCGAGACGACCTACTATAACGGCTGGGGATACGTCGGGCTGACCTCCCGACTATTCCAATACTGGTTGAAGATCTCCACGCTTAGAGGTGACGAAGGAAAGTGTGGGAGGGAGACCGGCAGTCGGTAGGTATGCCTAGGCCCTTCATGGGCTGTTGCGCAAAGGATTATTATTATTATTATTAATTGCCCTGGCTTCATTAACTATATAATTTCCTCGTAAGGGGGTGAGACTTTGGTTAATGTCATTTTAACCCAAATGAAGACAATTTAGATTTATTTTTACTTTTCTTCTTTCCATAAATTTATCCTTAACTACCCGCCTAACAAATTTAACAATGATGGCTGCAGATTTTTGTTGAGGAGGCTTCTTTAATCTATGACAGGTGCCTATCATTTGATTATTAACTTCAATATCTAAATCTCGCCCTACATTTTTTACAACTTCAAACAGATTTGGTTAACAGGAACACCACATATTTCCGTTGTGTTTCTTCTCCCATATTGCTCTCATTCGTCTAATTGCAATTGTGACATTTAATTTCTTTTTTTATAACAATTTTCTCTTCTTTTAACTGTTCTATTTGAAGCAAACACGTTGCGATGGTTTCAGATTGTCTTTTCACCAACTCCACATTTTCGTCAAGTTTTTCATGTGCGACTTTCCTAATTTGCGTTCGGTGGTTTCTTGTTGTTTCCTTAGATTTTCAACTTCTCTTTTCAAACTATGTAATAGCTCATACACATCCGTAATAGACGGTTTTACTTCTCCGGACGGTTCATTTGCACTTTCTTCAAGCAAGCTATCACGCCTGGATTTCGCACATTTTATACACCGCCATCCTTCATTTGTTGATTTAATAAATTCTACGTCATTCTCCTCTAGATAAACACATTTGGTGTGATACCAGTTAAAAGAGTCCTTATACTGTATTTTTGAAAGTATGTCCTGCCTTGACGCAGGCTTTGAACATGCAGAACAAGTACTCATTTTCAAGCAGTTCCCACGTTGCCTCCTATCGCGATGTGTAAAGTAGTTGCACACATTAACTCTCTGTTCACTTGTAATTCGTTTGTTTACATTTGGTTCACTTACAAATTTTAGCAATATAGCATTATATATATATTCCTTAGATCCACTTTTTATAGTTATAATTTTAGTATAGTACTTACTGCGTTATCTCGTTATAATATTTCAGGCTAAAAAAGTGCAAACACATTAAATTTACACATTATTTGCACAAATAACGTAGGTCTTACTTAATTTCTTCTTCTTCTTGAGGTATGGCACATTTTGTTTATTTAAGCTTATAAAAAAACAAGAATGTTGGATTTCACGGAATTTTTCGTTGTTTTAGGGCATTTTTTTTAAAAAAAAAAAAAGAAGCCAGCAATTCGCATTTTATGTGAAATTCGCATTATTTCGATATTTCGAATGAGCGAAAAACGTGTCCAGTCATCATTGCACATTCATCAACACAACTTCGCAGCACCCACGGTTTTCGCGCTTGCGAAAAGTCAAGGTCCTACTAATGGGAAATTACTTTCTGGGCACCCCTCATATAAATCAGTAGATGGAAAGTGAAAATTATCAGGGTTGGCAGAGAAAAGTCAATTCTTGAAGAAAGTGATATGCTTTTATGATTGAATAATTCGAGTAAATATGATATTAAAATATTTACGTATTTATTATTAGTATTTTATTTCATAATATTGGACATTAACTTCACTCAGTGAGAGATGAATGACCATTTCTCACGAGTTTAAACAGACAAGACAAAGAGTGGCGTTAATGTCATTGCAATACTAGTGTTGCAGTAAATTTGAGGTTGGGAGCAGGCACTTGCCAAATTTTTATAACGTTCACGAATGCAGATTTATGTTTCACTTTTTCGTGATAGTATTCAACATATATATAAATATATATATATACCGTTTTGTTGGATTCTTCTTGATATCTAAGAATGGTAGCGGCCGCGGTGGCTCAGTCGGTAACGCGTCTGACTACCATGCTAAAGGTCCCGGGTTCGATCCCTGGCCGGTTCAAATCCGGGGTAATTTCTAACGTTGTAAGAAGCCCCGGCGCACACCCGGCGTCGAACAACATGGGTGCCTGGGGGTAAAGGTGGTCAGGGGCGTGGTGCTGGTCACATCACCCCTCACTCACGACCGGATCAAGAAAGTGTGGGGCGTTAACCCCATACCCCCTATACGCCTTCAGGGCGTGCTGCTAAGCACAGGGGAACACTTTATTTACTTTTTTACTTTACATCTAAGAATAGTGCAATGCCATTGTAACCGTACGTTAACTTGTGCGAAACCAGTAATACCTCAGGATGATTGAAGAAAACCTTCGTAAGCACTCCTACATTGAATAAGGTGAAGTGAGCCAGAAGAGTATTAACATTCCAGTAGCACATTTGCAGTCTAAACGTCTTGTTTATGCGTGCGATTTTTGTTGGTCGATGTTGCAGTCCAAAGACATCCAATAAAAATCAATTCCATAAGAGTGCCATGCATGCAATTTCTGTCGCATGTTGTAGTGAGATACTTTGTCGGTTGGTGATATTCGACAAAAATCGTATGTATCAATCGAGCCTATTTAATTCCATGTTCCTTCAGTTTGTCCAACAAAATGCCTTACTACGAGTACGATGTCCGACTACTATCGGACGGCGCCACCCGCTTCCATCCCCTCCATCTGTTCTGTCACCTTACTACTCCCACACGGACAAGAAAAAATGATAATTCAATGCATTTTCCACGTAATATTTAGAGGCTTAACACATTTTTCTGCCTTTCTGGAATTTCTCTCTCTCTCTCTGTCTCTCTCTCTCTCTCTCTCCCTCCCTCCCTCCCTCCCTTCCCTCCTGCCATCACTGGTTTCTGGCGCCGTGGTTGTGTTGTGCATAAAAGGGGCCTAAAAGTCGAGGCCGAAACTTAGCAACAAGATTTTCTGTTCCCGTGCAGAGATCCATAAATAATAAAAAAGAAAGACAAAATTCCCTGACTTTTTTTGACACCTCAAATTCCCTGACTTTTCCCGGTTTTCCAGGTCTGTCGCCACTCTGGTATATTACCTAAACTGATTTTTCATCAAATCCATAATTTTTAAGTTTGTTACATAAGATATCATGTTTAACCGTGTGAAAAGCTTTTGACATATCATAGGTAATGTAGCAGCTGGGAAGGTTCTGTTGGAAGATTGAGAGCCAGAAGTTTTGATTGTTCAGACTTTCTCTACTATGGTTAGTGGTTTAGAAAAAAAGTTGTTCAGATGATCTGACCCACGGTCATTTTGCAGAAATTGCGGCCATCTTGGAGTTCTCGATTTATTGTTTTAAAAAATATTTTATCGCATAATATGGCAATGTAGTAGGTTATTTTATATGATTTTGACACCCAATGTGCAATAATGACATGCAAATCGCATTTGGAGAGAGAGAAGTATGAGTTATAGTTTTTTTTAACATTTGTTCATACGTTAAGAACACTGTATTAATTCATTTTTATTTTCCATTTTGCGGAATAATTCCTGCCTTGCGAAGAACTAATAATGAAAATAGTTGAATTAGTGCAATTTCCATTGAAGTAAAAGAGAAAAGACTTTCATGAAACTTATGTTTGTTTGATAACGTTAATCGAAAGGACGAGAAAAGTTATATAGGACAGACTCTATATGACAGAAACTCAAAGAATCAAGTGTTGTGCTTAATTAATAGTGCGGAAATAATTTCAGGAAGATGCAGAGAACATAGCAAATGTGAAAATGTAAAAAAAAACCTGTGCAGTTGAAAATGTCTGGAAGATGTACAGTTTCTATTGTAATAAGTACAAGAAATAAAATAATTTTTGAAAATATACAAATGTTTTGTTTAAAATCGATAATATGGATATAGGTTTACAATACATAAATAACACATATGTTGTATTTACAATTGAATATGAAAGGTTTACAATACCTAAAGGTTATATTGCAATACATAAAATAACAGTGGTTGATGTACAATACATAAAATAACAATATACAAAATAGCCTTTACAATGGCTATTTACAACATGAGATACATGAAAGTAACAGAACTTATTTACAATGTCAATGTGTGACCAAGATTGTTCTAAAGATATATTTCAATCATTAATTCGTTGTACCAGAGAACGTAAAAATAGTTCACTAAAGCGGGTACTTCTTTTTTTCTGAAACCATATTTTTTGTTATACAATATACAAAAGTCTCCATTTCGGGTTGCAATTTTTAATAGCGTTTGTTCATTAACTTTGCAGAGGTCTAAAAAGTTTACACAAAAATAAGTGTAGTTCAGAGGCTGTGAAAATAAAAGCATCTGGTGAATGATGTTGATACATCGAAATACAACGTTTCCCGAAAACATTTACACCACTAACGTTGATATTTCCTGTAACCAAATAAGAGAATCGTCGACCTGTTTCGACGTGATTGAGTAAGTCAGTTTTCAAAGACACAGTTCTCTAATTTGTTTAGAATCGATGCGTACGGGTGATCTCCCCTGTTGCGAAAACTCCCACCCCAAATTAAAAGGGGATTGCTTTTAGAATCCTATGCCACGTTTTTTCCTTGTTCAGAAAATATGTGTTAGCAAAATAGAGATCTAACAATGACTCTACGTTGTGTAGTTCAGGACATTCGATTGTATCTATTTCCCTACGTCTTTTTATGAAATTACTATCTGTAGTCACATCCATTCCCTCGTCCGCCGTTTCGTTCTTGATAGTGACAGTCTCTATTTTGATGGGTTGGACAAGTTCGCGGGTCTTACGTTTGGAAGCATCATCCTGATGGGACATACGTTTCACAAGTTTGTCGTGTTTTTCCATTGTACAAGCCACAGCAGGTTCCAAGATGTTTTCACTAGAGCTGTCTCGATGACACTGGGAGAAAGGTACGGCGGCACACATTTTATATAGCTTCTTTCATGATGCGACAGCGGTTCGCGTGGATAGAGCAACACGCTTGTTCCCCTCTGAGGCACTTGGAATGTGGTAAACATTTGAAGATCTGACGAAAACGGTGAAGGATATATCCCTCTTTACTGACACCGGGTGGAAACGTTTGAATGAAATCCTTGGTTGTAACATGGCGCGCTTTGTAATAAGTATACACCAAACAGTAATGTCCGCACGTCGTGGCCAACACCTCCTGTAAGGGAATGTTGTTGTAAGTCCAGACCGAGGAATGACGATTCAGGAAAGTTACGAATTCTTGATAGAAAGGATGAAATCCGTATGAATCGAAGTATTCAGCCACATTGTTTTTGTCAAATAGAAGGCCACCCAGTGTGTACCCCGGAAGTCGGAATTGTCTGTGTTTGCGATTATCAAGGCGGGGATAGGAAACGTCCGAGGTAGAAGATCTCTCGGGTAAACACTGCTTATTTTTAAACTCACAAAGTAATATCCGTCTAATATTTGGGGGGACAATTGCGAGCCAACAGGTTTGGCAGACGGCACTTCTAAAGAACCACTATTATGAATATCATCACAGGTTATCAGTTCGATGAGTTTTCTCATCTCATGTTACATATGTTTTCAATAATGTATAATAACACGTCTGTCTTTGGTCATTTCTATGATCCCTGGGTAAAATCTGGCGTCTGGCAGTTGGGGGAGCAATCGTGTGTCAACAGGTTTGGAAGTTGTCACTTTCGAAGAAACACTATTATGGTTAATATCACAGGTTTTTCGTTGGGCTGTTTTTTCCATCACAGGTTGTATAATGTCTACATCAGAACTGTCTCGATAACACTGCGATCCAGAAACACAAGCACACATATTTATAGGCAATTTGGTTTCACTGATGGAGGATAACACCTCTGTCTTTTGTTATATCTACTGCAGATTCGAGATCAGCATACAGAAGGCATGTTATATTTTCCGACAGCTGCGGAGAAAATGGCATCTCGACTCCCATGATACCTTGTTCCTGGAGACTGGTGTGCGTGTCGTTTCCTGAAGAGTCTGGCGTTATGTCGTAAATCAGGAAAAATGATCCGTTCTCGATCATTTTCCGTGTGATCTCGTGTCCGTAATTGGCGTGGTGAATGCCTGTACCGGAAAATAGAGTTTGATAGGCATGTGTTATCAATCCGCTGTTTCCTCCTGTGGTGACCCGCAAGCGTTCGTAAGGTACGAGTTCTCCATTTTCACAAGATGGAAAGAAGATAGATTAAAACTTCTAAAGTCGAACGGATTTTTCTTACTGTCTCCGAGAAAGCTGGCGGTGGATACCATAGCAAAAAGAACAACATTCGGAAAAGGACCTTGAAAAGCATTATCGATCAAAATCTGCTGCGTTCCGGCAACATAAGAATAAGCTTTGATGACGCTTCTGGTGAACGGATAATAAGCAGGAGCGTAAGAGAGTGCTCTGTCTATGGTCACACTGGTGGTAAGAGTAGAAATGATGTGATTTATTTCGGGAACAGCCTTTAAAATTTTTATTCTGGTGGTTGGTGAAGTCTGATCTTCCCAGATGTAAAAAGCATCACGTGATCAGCTATTTAGGCTGGTGGAAAAAAATCTATGTGCAGTTTTCGCATAAGTTGGACTACGGCTGACACTTCCGTAGGATTTCCGGTTGTCTGAACGTACTGGTAAAAGTCTTTTCTGGTGGTAAAACCTTTGTTGGCGGCTGTGATTTCATCTTGATGTTCAGGTATGTCCAAGTACCAAAAGGCATTTGTGAGATGCGTGTTCGCAGGATCGCTACCGTAATTGATTTGTGCTTCGAAGATTGATTTATATGCGTAATTGTTAACGGCAACTGTTACAGCGATACCGTTGAGAGCCACTGTAACTTGTGAAAAAAGTGAATGGAGAGAATAATTTACGACCCCGTTTTTTTTTTTGTGAGGGCGTTAGAAGGTTCGGAAGCACTCATGCAACTCCCATCTTGATTGACCATCTGCGTTAGCAGACGAAGATAGGCAGATGAAAGATCGAGAAAATCTGTTCCTGCCCCTGGTATGGCAAACTGAAGTATGTTCTGATTATCGATGGAAGCAACAGGCTTGTAGGTGACCGTGTAAGTTTTTTCGACATTTTGCTGAATAGTTTTTTTGCTGAAAAGATCGAATCGCGAGATGATGGAAGTGTTATTCTCCATAATTATCCAAAAATATATTTTCGTGCTGCCTTGTGTTTGATATTTCTTTTGCGTGTTGTCCTAGATTTTGTGGATGTTTTTCTCCGCTTTTTGGATGCACTTTTTTTACGGATCGCCGATGTTCTAATACGGGTGGATGAACGTTTTAACATGAACTGAACACTTTTTGTTGCAGGTATTGTTCTTATACCGGAACCTACCAGAGAGTCGATTTTCCGTTGTGCTTTACTTTGAAGATTTTGACCCGCTTCACGTATACGTTGACGAACGATAGTTCTCGGAGTTTGTTGGCTTGTTGCAATGTCTGTGATAAAGTTGGCGCCTGTTTTTAAAGCTTCTTTTCCGATAGCTTTTGCACCGCTCCAGAGTAGAGGTTTCACCATTCTAAAGTGTTCTGCGAAAAGTGACCCCAAACCTCTCCCTTTTTAAATTCTAGTTGAACGGTAGATGGGTCCAAATTCCCCACGGATTTGATTACTGTAATATTCGGTCTGCGAATTCATGGTAATTCATCCGCTTTTCGGCATAGACTGAGAAAAATAAAGGCCTACTGTTTTTTAAAAGGACTTTGCTTTTGTACGAAAATGTAAAACAGCAATTGTGGGTACGGAGCCGTTTCTCAAAGGTGTGAAATTTCCGTTTCTATCGTACAACGCACTTTCTATTGTTTCGAAAGAACCTTTACCCAGAGAAACGTAATGAATCGGGTTGAAAGTATGATGGGCTACAGGTACTGGGCAAGATGAATCTGTTTCCGAATACCGTTTTCGGGTCAGATGTAAAAGACGTAGCATTTCTCCTCTGACCAATTGCTGTTTCACTAGATCGGAGTAAATTAATATATAGGGGCTTTTATCCACGACGTTATTGGACACTGCGTGCGTAGAATAAATAGATTTCAATATGTCATATCGAAATTTAGCATAGTCATCAGTCTCGCCTATGGGTGTAACAGTATTTGTTGGAGCATCGTTAGATTCAGGCTTTGGAACTCCTATCACGGACAGATGTTTGTACACAGCCTCTTTAAAGTAAAACCTGAGATGAGTAGGAACAGCGACGTTAGCAGCATTTGTTTTGAGGAAATGAATCAAATCCTCTATTGTATATGTTGCAGCAGGAAAATAGAATGGTTGTTCGTTAATATAGAGTGTATTATCCGTAGAAACAGAAGATCCCGACGAGTCCCATTGCGGTTCCAACAAAAAATGCCAGAATTTTTCAAGAATCTGTTTCCAAAACATTGTGGTATAGAGTTGAATAATACAGTTCTGCTAATCCGACTTCCCACAATTCTGGTGACAGATCGATCCGTTTTGCAAGTTTTACGTTGAAATGGGTCAACGTGTTGTTCGGAAAATATTCCTCCGATGCAGATGACGGAAGGTAAACATAGAAATTATCGTCCCTTCTCGCCGAAGAGAAGGAACTCACTGGATCGTAGTGACGATATGTCTTGATTTAAATATGTTTTGGAAATTATTTTTTTATAACTGTTTTACGGAAGATGCCTTGATCCACGAATCGAAACTAGGTGGATATCCGAGCCAGCGAACCAGGTATTCCAGATTTTTACCTTTCCCCCGGCTGTTCAAAATCTTATCAATTTTATACTCTTCGTCAGTATCCGAATAAACTTATTGCAGTTCATGTTTGTAAAATGTACCTTTTACAGGTTCTCCATTTGAATCATCTAATATGATCTAATATTGTTTACCTAATCACGTGTTAAGCACGCAAAAAAGAAGTATCGTTGGTGTGCCAAATAGAAAAAACAGCTTTATTAGCTGAAGCTCTGGTCATGGGGAAAGCCTATGCTGATAACGATCCGTTCTATAATCAATATAGAAGAAACAGAAATCTTCTTAAACCAGTTTTCGAACTTATGCGAAAAGCAGATGTAGATCTGACAGACAATACGTGTGCCCGAAGTGGAATTCCTGAACTGAGAAAATTTCAGCAAGTTCTCCCAGAATATAAAATTATTGTATAAAACAATCTTCGTGATGTTAATGATGTTTTGTTTGAAGGACTGGTTGAAAATGCTTCCAAATTTATATACCTTCTGTATGATAACATCAGACAGCATTATGATGTGATAGTGAACTGTGTTGGAGCATTTGCGGCAAAACAAGAATGTCGCGGGTGTAACGAACTCATATTTAAAAAAACTCATAACCATCTGTGTAAACAATTATGTTCTATGTGCCGTTCAACTCCACCGTGTGTGCCTGAACAGGGTGTTAGCAGAATATGTCAGACATATCACAGAATTTTCAGAAATGAGAACTGCTTCACAAATCATGTTTCTACACCTTCCGAAACGGTACAGTCTGTAGTGAAATCCAGCAGTATCGCCGATATTTCAGAATTATTCTGCCACACAATACATAATACATATGAAAAAGTGCATAAATGTAACATGAAATACTGTACTGTATGCAACCGTGTGAAACCTATAAATCATGGCTATACCAGAACGTAAACAGATTTTGAATGTTACGCAGATATTCCTCACTCCGAAAAAGATAAAAATTTTCTTCACGTTCCGAATCTTATTGTGGCGCAAACGCCTGTCACACACGTTACAAGAAAGAGGATTTAACGGCTCCATGTTCTGTTTGTGGAGAGTTTATATTCTGGGATGAACCTGTAGACACATTCCTGTCCTGTCTGGAATTGCAACATAAGTTTCCCAACATAACCATTTGTGCACACAATGCACGAGGTTACGATTGCACATTTCTATTACGGAGAATGCTGGAAAGAGAAATGAAACCTCGTGTCATCTTAGATGGCACCAAAATCATTAGTATGGCATATCAAAATCTTAATTTTGTGGACAGTCTCAACTACGTTCATTCAAATCTTCCAGGATTTTCCAAACTATTCGGTTTGCCATTGCAGAAAGGATATTATCCGCATCTGTGGAACACCTACAAGAACAGAAATTACATAGGACCAATGCCTTCTCCTTCTGCATACGGCTATGAATATATGAAAACGGTTGAAGATAAACACCGTTTCATGTCTTGGTTTGACATTGAATGCATGCGAAATAAACCTTGCAACAACAAAAAGCAACTTCTCCAATACTGCATCAAGGATGTTACCCTGTTGAGACAAGGATGTTTGAAGCTGAGACAGAATTTTTTAGACATATGCAAAATAGACATTTCCAAGGATTGCCTCACAATAGCATCTGCCTGTTCACTAATTTACAGACACAAATTTACGCCAGGTAACGCTAAAGATATAATACCTAAAGGAGGTTACAAACATGCAGATCAGATGTCGAAGTTTACATTGAAACGATGCAATACTTCTTCACGGCTGACGTACTCGTGAAAAATATGTCATAGGAGGACGTTACAGAGTGGACGGCTATCACGAGGAGACTCAGACAGTGTACGAGGCGCTTGGATGCTACTGGCATGGTTGTCAACGCTGCATATAAATTAACAGGGATACGTATCCGAAAGATGACGAAGAAGATGAAACCATCAGGATAGTAGCAGTCAGAAACATAGTGACATGTTGAACACTGCTGCCTTCAGATACGAGACAACATACCGTAAACTTGCGGCTTTACGTTCTGAAGGATACCATGTTGTCAAAATGTGGGGATGCGATTTCAAAAAAATATTGCAAGCTGATCCTGAACTCGATAGATATCTATCGACACATCCTATCGTTTGCTGCATTCCTTAAAATCCACGAGACGCCTTATATGGGGGAAGAGTTGAAACAGTCAGAACTTATTACAAGATCAAGGAAAATGAGAAATTACTGTACTACGATTTTACAAGTTTGTACCCTTATGTCAACAAATACTGTTGCAAGTTTGCATTGAAATGATGTAATACTTCTATACTTATATACCTATATATACTTATACAGGGTGTTTCGTAAGTTCGTTTACAACGCTTGGGAGGTGATTGTACGAGTGAAATTAAGGTGGAAAGTTCATGTAACGAAATTCCGGAAACGACTTTGTTGCCGAGTTTCTGACGTTTGAAAACGTGGGAAAATGATTTTCCGAAGTACATAATGGCAAAACGGGTGGAGAGAAATCGTCGGTGTTGGGCGGTCCACTAAGAAATTGGGTACGCTCTTGTCAAAAAATCACGCGGCAATGTTGTACAATGTCGGTGCAAGGGATTCCCCAAAGGACGCGAACGAAGATGTTGACGGGAGTGGGGTGGGTGTGCGTTCGGCGTGAGCTGGTATCGACGAAAATTGGTATGTGTTTATTGGCACTAAAGAACAAAGAAAATTTTCTGAGCGAAGGGCAACATGACGTAAAAACGAAAAAAATGAACTGTCATAGGTTGCATACCCTGAAGGGCACACAGTATGCTTAATATAGATGTGAAGGGAACCTCATCACAGACGGTTTTCAAAGTGTCCACCATGTACTTCCAAGCAGAGGCGACAACGGCGAATCAAGGATTGTCTAGTGCGACCCAACAACAACCCCGGCGTTCCTGCTATCGATGCTGCAGCTAAATTGATACGGGCGACGAGGTCCTCGGCTGACACGACAGGTGTTTCGTAAACGAGGTGCTTCATCTCGCCCCAGAGGAAGAAATCCAGGGGCGTAATATCAGGTAATCGAGGTGGCCATGGCACAGGCCCTCCCCTGCCAATTCACGGGTTGTGGAAAACGGTATTAAGGAAATGGCGCACATTCCGATCGAAATGTGGGGATGCACCGTCTTGTTGAAACCACAGTCTTTGTCTCAGTGCCAAGGGCACGTCCTCTAGTAGTTCAGGCAAAACCTCACTGAGAAATGCTTGATAAGTGAGTCCACATACGCGAATATGGAGAATGTACGGTCCAATCAAATGGTCATGCAGTATCCCGCACCACACATTCACTGCAAATCTGTGCTGATGATGTGCCTCTAGCAGTGCATGTGGATTTTCATGTTCCCACACATGACTGTTTTTACTATTGAACACACCAGTTTTCCTGAAGATAGCCTCATCATTCCATAGTACCGTATTCTGAAAATTGAGGATAGTTTCAATTTGATGAACAAACAATTGCAAAAGTCCTCACGTCGGCCAAATGTTACGTTTAGGCCGTTCGCCGGCTTAAACTGCTTGGCTGCAAGAGGATGTGTGTATGAAGAATGGAATAAATTACACTCATTGCTCCTTACCAATATTTAATAGAATCGCACAAGTGGGGGGGGGGGAGATCACGCACGAGTCAGCAAGATATCTAAACACTGACAATGATAAAACCCAAAGTGTCACCACTGTACCTGATTTTCTTCGCGGTTCCTCGGCTGAGTCACGACGTGGCGCTCCATCGGTCCATCGAAGGTGTCCTCGGTGGGTTCGCCCAAACCTTTTAAATGGACCGACTTAACACTGTCACTCGCAACACACTTCGCGCTTCGCTCCCTCGATCAAGACTCCCCGGCGACCTCTCGTCACCCGGGGACTGCTGGCGTTTTTGATTACACAGCATTTTATTTCCGGCTCGTGATATGCCGCCTCCCCCTGAAAAGAAATGGGGTTGGCCAGGGGACAAGCCCATTTCTTCATTTACAAAAAAATATTAAGATATGATTAAATATGTACAACGACCAGTCCCTGAATAAATGATTGCACCCCGTATATAACATAATTCGTCGTAGGGCAGTGGGCAAGTATGTAATGCACTGTAGAACGTAACAAATAATAATACACTAATTGAAGTGTAACACTTTTCTGTCATGTATTCCGAAGCGGATTGAACCAAAATTTGCAATTATGGTAGTCTCAGCGGCATCTCATCGCACGACGTCCATGTACGTGACACTGTGAAAACACTTGAATAAATATATCACTGGTAACGCTGATCCGAAGATAAATCAGCATCTCAAATGATTCTGACATATGAATATTCTCCAGTTAAAATCAAGTTCTAAACATGGGAACAGGAGTGAAAGCATTCATTATCTACTTGAATTTCTTCTGTCAAGCTGTCTTCATATGCCATGCAAAAATACCAGTTATTGTAGAAGAGTGTAAAGAGGGAAAATTTGAAACTGAAGCTGCATGCATTGAGAACAGGACCAAGTGTGACTTTTACAAGAAAGGAGAAGAAGCAATTATTCTAAACAAAACTACATATGATGATAAGCTAATAGTTGACTTTGAAATAGGGAATTACAATACCTGCTGTCATATCGAGTACAAGATAGAACTTCTGGTTTGGGAACATGCGGATGGAATCAATAATACAACTGGAAGGAGTCTTCATTCTAAAAGAAGATTTGTCCTAAACCAATGCAGGGAGACATTCTCAAATACAGAATACAAAAAGACTGCTAGTATTGTGTTCAACTACGTCTACAAAGCATGGTACCTGGTGCGAATTTGGCCATTGGTTAAAGGTGGTAGCCGTCGTCCGTTAAAATCAAAACTAAGCTATTTTAACAGTACATTTGAGAAGGTCATTCTTGCAGACCAAATACCTACATTGAATGATATCTATTCTGGTGAGGAACTAAGCCTTGTTACAAACTTTTCGGAACCATTTAGAGGAGTGGCAAGACATGTTAACAATACAGATGTGTTTGAAATTCTAGTTGGCACTAATTACCCAAAAGAATGCAAGAACGGAAGCAAAGCCTTCACACAAGGCTTCATGTGTTGTAAACAGGGAATTCAGGGATATACTAACTTAGTCACATGTGGTGGCATAAAAGGCATTACACCAGGAAATTATACTGTACATCTAATAATTGAAGACGAACGCTGCATGGGGAATACAATGTGGACCGAAGGAAATGGTGGTTGCAAGTGGAGATCAAACATAGAATTGGATGTTGAACCTCCGAGTTCTCCTAAAGCAGAGCCTCTTGAGTCAAATGTCTCACTGCCATTCATTATAGGAGCTGCTATTGGCTTGGCAATTTTTGCCCGGCGCCTCCACCATGTTACGTTTAGGCCGTTCGCCGGCTTAAACTGCTTGGCTGCAAGAGGATGTGTGTATGAAGAATGGAAAAAATTACACTCATTGCTCCTTACCAATATTTAATAGAATCGCACAAGTGGGGGGGGGGGGAGATCACGCACGAGTCAGCAAGATATCTAAACACTGACAATGATAAAACCCAAAGTGTCACCACTGTACCTGATTTTCTTCGCGGTTCCTCGGCTGAGTCACGACGTGGCGCTCCATCGGTCCATCGAAGGTGTCCTCGGTGGGTTCGCCCAAACCTTTTAAATGGACCGACTTAACACTGTCACTCGCAACACACTTCGCGCTTCGCTCCCTCGATCAAGACTCCCCGGCGACCTCTCGTCACCCGGGGACTGCTGGCGTTTTTGATTACACAGCATTTTATTTCCGGCTCGTGACACAAAGTCCCGAGGTAAAAGATCTTGCACTTTCTTCAATTTGTACGGGTGCATCCCCTCTTCTGCAAGGACTCGCCACACATTCACATGGGAGGTGTTTCGTTCGTGGGCTAGTACGTGCGTACTGGTGCCTGGATAATCCATCACTGCAGTTACTACATCTTCCACAAACCGTCGTGTTCGCACACATCGCGGTCGTCCAACTTCTCGACGAGGTGGCAACACTGATCCTGTTTCCCGAAGTCAAGTGTTTACAGTTTGAAATAAGGTGTACGATGGTAACACCCTATTTGGAAAACGTGCCCCATACAGACGCCTTGCAGCACGGCTATTACCTCCAGCCTCCCCATATATCAGATGCATGTCCGCCAGCTCTTGGGACGTGTAAGCAGTCATCCCTTACACCGGGCTACAAGTGTTTATGGCCGTTAACACTAGTACACTTCACAGAACACGATGGGCTGTGGCTAAGAATTAACACGTAACACTGCTAGGTCAAATGTTTGCCCAACACTACTGTCCAAGAACCTCACGTCTTTCCATTCAACCGTGAATGCTTAACCACCTGCTGCAGAAACTAGACAATAAAACTATAACATTGCAATGTTTCAGAAACAAAACTGGGACTTCATGTGATGCTTTCTGTAACGTCAACGCGAAACCAGAATGTTAGAAACGTATATGAAACATTGTGATATTTCTGAAATATGTCTGAAACTTGGTGTGCTGTATGGGCTTCGCTCAGGAAATTTTCTTTGTTTTTTTGTGCCATTCAACACATGCCAATTTTCGTCGATACCAGCTCACACAGAACGCACACCCACCCCACTCCCGTCAACATCTTCTTTCGCGTCCTTTGGGGAATCCCTTGCGCCGACATTACACAACATTGCCGCGTGATGTTTTGACAAGAGCGTACCCAATTTCTTAGTGGACCGCTCAACACCGACGACTTCTCTCCACCCGTTTTGCCATTATTGACTTCGGAAAATCATTTTTCCACGTTTTCAAACGTCAATAACTCGGCAAAATAGCCGTTTCCGGAATTTCGTTACGTGAACTTTCCACCTTATTTTCACTCGTACAATCACCTCCCAAGCGTTGTAAACGAACTTACGAAACACCCTGTATATATACATTTATAGGACATATATTTTTTGTCTGCCCCCAAATTATAAAAACTATATATAACCGATATTATAATATGCACCCTTATTATGGGAAAGCTCAGTGCATAAAACGGATTTCAAACATCAGTTGAATCCGTCATTCGATCCATAGATCGAACAATTTTTATACCATGCCCTAGTATATTTCTTTACCGGTTAGCCTCGGTGCATAAAACGGTTCAGTCTTGGTGCATGAGACGGATTTCAAACATCAGTTCAATCCGTCATTCGATCACTTGATCGGACCCCTAAAAATTCCACATTTTCTACCATGCCGCCGTATATATCTGTACCAATTAGCCTCGGTGCATAAAACGGATTTCAAACATCAGTTCAATCCGGCAGGCATTTCGCATTTTACGTTATATTCATTTAAGTGGCATCACTCTTTTGTACCGACATGGAACAAGGAACTTCTGTGAAATTCGAACAAGGAACTGTTATGTCTCACACACAAAAACGTTGTGATCTCATATGCAGACTAATAAAGTATGTTGCAGATGTGCGTTTTCATAAGGAAGTGGATAGATTCCTTTCGTAGAATCCTTCCCTCCGGTTCATGTTCTCTTTATCTGTGCAGCAGAATGGACAACCAAGATATCTTCCGTGTTGGAAGTACCCCTTTTACATTTTACTTTGTATTCTGTGTCTTTTAATTTGCAAAGTGGAATAAGTTCTAAATAGACATTCACAACCATATCTGAGCAGAATCAGGGACCTTTTTTTATAGAAACATAGTTACTTCCGGGATTCGAACTCTGGGCCTCCGGCAACATTCATAACCATGCCTGAGTGCGATTCGAATCGAGGTTTTCATGCAAACATAGTTAATTCCTGGATTCGAACAGGGGTAACAATCATGCCTGGCTGGGTTTCGAATCCAGTACTTCGTTTATCAAATACCTGCGCAGAATCAGGGACCTCTTTTATGGAAACAGTTAATTTCTGGATTCGAACACTGGGTTTCCGGCAACTTTTATGGAAACATAGTTAACTCCTGGATTCGAACCCTGGGTCTCCGGCAACATTCGTAACCATGCCTGAGAGGGATTCGAATCCAGGTTTTTATGCATACATAGTTAATTCCGGGATTCAAACCGGGGGTAACAATCATTTCTGGCAGGGATTCCAATCCTTTTCCTTTTTTTCATCAAAACGGGATTTGTACCCAGCGTCTTCGGCATTCTAACACAATACTACTTATATACAAACACAAAATTTTTCTGTACAAAATGTATTTATTAACACATTGAAATTTTATAGAAACTTCACAAGTTTATATATATATATATATATATATATATATATACACACACACACACACGAACTCTTTTTATTATTTAAACTCATATTACAGGTTTTTCAAATATTTTTTATACATTTTTTGTTAAACTACTGGTATGTACAGTCACGGACCCGGATTTGAACCAGGGTCTCGGACAGAAGTACCAACCATACCTGTGTGGGTTTCGAATCCGGTACCTCTTTCATCAAAACATAATTAATTTCAGGATTTGTGCCCTCTATAGAAACATCTCAGGTTTTATTTTACAAAAATGGTTACCTACAGATGTCTGTTTATCGACACGGTGAACATCTATAGAAGTGTTATAAGTTGCTTTTACTAAAATGTCCGCAATATGTCCTATATTTATTTTCTATATATAACATGCCAGTTTTAGATGTTAGTGTATCAGTATGTGTTAGTTACTCGTCCAGTTTTCTTTTTTTCAACATCTCCATCATTCGTTCATGCATATTTTCCCCTGTTTCTTCTGTCTTCTTATTTTTAGCCTTCTGATTTCTCACATCTTTAAATACCTCCATCAATTCGAAACATATTTTTAAAGACAGATGGGAGGGTACATATTGCGCTTTTTGGATATTTTCTATAAAATCTCCAAACACTGGCGCATTTTGTTTTTTTTGTCAACAATGTAAGTAAATATTTTGACCAAACAGTCCATAGATACCTCGATATCTTTACATGTCTCTTTTATTTTTGCCAATAACTCTTCCGCCAGTCCATTTTCTTCACAAAAATTCAAATAATTGGCGACGTGTCTTTCAACCTGTCTTCCGTGTATTTTACTTCATAAGCTTCTTCTTTCTTCCGGACCTGCTGTCATCTCCTTAATATCGCCATGCACCAAACTAAATCCAAGGGGGAGTGTCGAGATCTGAAAATATACACAAATTATGTTAGATATATATTGTGTGTACACAGTGATTACAGTTATACATTTTTTGTTTCAGAACCGGCGGCTGGGTCTTTTCGAGGCCTTCCTCAATTATACATCGAGCGAAGGAATGGAGCATGAGTCTGAGTGGCTACAGGCAGCAATCCATCGATTCCGAGCGACGACAGAGGGAATCGATATGGAGCACCTTCGTCTGGCTGATTAATTGCGGGGTTTCGCGCAATGTCTGGCGGAGACATTCGTTCAGATGTTCGCGAAACATAACCAATTCCTCGACAGACGAAGACAGACTGAGCAGAAACTGGAGGCGGAGGTCGGCGCAATCCTGGCAACGTGATTATTATTATTTTCTCCATTATATTTATTCGGTACTAATTCTGTATTTTTTTCAGATTTATATGTACCATCTATGAAAACCATTTGTACTAATTCCGTAGTTTTTTTCAGACCTATATGTAACTATACTATATTATTCTCACTACATCGTTTTTTTTGCAGGTTCCGTCGTACCTACCAGGAACATACCAGGCAGTTTTTCCAACTACTGCCAGAGCCCCTTCTAGCGTTTGAAAGAGCTCGTAATGCTGCGCCGCCCCCCCGGCCATTGCTGCTGCTGCTACACCTCCACCAGCCCCTCCTCTTTCTGCTACATACCCCGTCATCGATATCGGTGAGGAAGTTGCTGCTTTGGCTGCTGCTATAGCACAGCCTCCCGTCATCGATATCGCTGATGTCATCGATATCGGTGAGGAAGCCGGTGCTTTAACTGCTGCTATCGCATCGTCTCCCGTCATCGATATCGCTGACGAGGAATAAATACAGGTAATTTTTTCTTTTCTCACCTATTTACTCTGCTTCTTACACTTCCGAAGTATCTGTTTCTGCAACTATTTCTGGAAACTGCGACTCTCAAATTGATCCTCTAGCTTACCAATACTGGAAAGAAACAGATATTTCCGTCTGGGATTCGGGTGGCTTGAAGGATGGACGAAAAATTCCGCCATCTGTTCAACATCTAATGTAGGACCTTTTATGTCTAGCGTCTCACCCATTGACTCATCCAACCTTATATCACATCTAAACCACTGAAATACTTCAGCCATCTTCAGCACAAATTCTGTATGTTATACAAAATTCGTGCATCAGTGCCGCGACATCGTTGCTCTCAACAACCATATATTTTTTATGGCAGCCTACCTGGTACAACTCGGGAATTTCCACATCGAGCAACCCGTCCAGATTCTATACTACACCAATTCCAAATTCGACGTGTCCATGCGTTGTTTCTCGTCTGGCATCATGATATATTTTCAAGCCAGACAGTATGGAGACACATGCAGATGCGTCACATCAACATGTTCGGAATTTAATTCCGATACCGTCTCCATCCACAGACATTCTAGTGGGGCGATTCCCGACGCTACACTAAAAGGTCCTGCATGGTATCCTTTTACAGCTATCGCACTCGCTACCCGGTTACTCCTGGCACGAAGAGGTACATGTCCGTAAACAGGTGCTCTCTCAAACCGGTAACGTGTCTCGCATAAACCACTTTTCCGATCGTTAATGCAGTACATGTCGTCGCACCGCATCACACACTCATCAGGCAAATTTCTATTATAAAATGTTATCAGAAGCGATTCCCTGTATCTAACAGGGATATCGAATATTAGAAATTTAGAATTTATACTCGCCGATATTCTTTTTTTGTAACTTTTTGGTTCTTTCGATGCAGAAACTGTTACTGGATATGCGAGACACGTTGTCAGGCCTGGAAAGCACTCCGTATACCCGTACATAGGATTGATGTCAACTCTACGTTCCCGTTTCCTCGCACCACCACCGATATTATCTATCCCGCCATCTTTAATCTCGTCATATTCATGCTGTTCATTGTTTTTAGCTTCCCATATTGTCCGAAATTGTTGTTCCGTCAGATATTTCGGAACGTCTACATATGTTTTTTTCTTCTCTTGTCTCCTCTTCCGTCGGCGATTCTAACATTATCGGTGATTGTGGAGGCGACGCTAGCGGGCGCGAACTACATGCTGAGCCAATCTGCGGCGGTTGATCAGAGGACTTCCTACCGATCGTAACACTCACAAGTTTCACCAGCCATGATATTACACCCATATCCACCTTTCAGTTACTTCACCTCGATACCTACTCGGACAGATGGTGATCCTGACAGTCTTTCTGCGTCGGCACAAATAGCTGCTATTCTCTGTACAAGGTAACTTTGCAGCCAACAAAGATTCCGATATTTGCTGTTCTGTTCCAGGTGATAGAAAGCTCTGCTGCTTCGACAACTGAGATGCTGATTTTGGTAACCTCGCAGTCCGCTAATCATTTATATACCTCCCTTCCGATCTACGTCATCGATACATATTGCTCGAATTCGTTCCCGCAAAGCGTCCAACGCCCACGTTCGTCTCCTATCTTCTTTCTGTCCTGGTACACTATACACAGTCACCTCTTCCACGAAACTTACTTTTTTGCTCTATTTCTTTTCTTTACTTCTAGACTCTCTGACTCCTGTTTCTCTTTTTCCTGTCCTTCCTCCATCATATCCTATCCAACACACACTTTTTATTCTTCTTTTATTCAACAGTCATTCTGAGAATTTCATAACCCTCTCCTTAATCACCAGGTACATTACCATTCCATACACCCTATCTCCATCCCAAAAAACACGCCACACATATCGCTCAACAGTTCCACGAATTCCATAACACTCACACATCATCTGATCTCATCCATTAACAACCCGGAAAACCCATCACCTTCCCAAAACCTTATCTCCATCCTAATTTATCACCATCCCGACAAACTCACCACACACTCAACTGTTCAAAGAAATCTGTAACAGACAAGCACCCTCTGTTCTCATCCATTAACAGTCTGCAAACCTTATCTCCATCCCGATAGACACGCCACACTCTCCGTTTCAAGAATTCCATAACAGTCACACCATCTGTTCTTACAATTCCCAGAACAACATCACGCTCTCAACCGTCACTACTGACACCGTCACCCTCTCTTCCTCCTCTCTAATAACCAATCCAAACACGCTTCACAAAATAAACCACACCCATTTTATGACATTACACCAATCAATACAAACCAACCCATGACGTCATCACTCAAAACAATACCCTTGCTTACCCCACTACATCATCAATTGATCTTTGATCGATCTTTTCCAATGAATTGATTTATCAACCCCAACGCGGGTACATTACTACTCAAGATCATCAATTATATTATCAACTAAGGTATACACTGCCTCGGTCGTACTTTTATTAGGCCTAAATCCAAATTGTTTATTAGTAAGTAGATTATTATTTTCAAAATAATCTGATAATTGTTTATATAATAATTTCTCATATATTTTAGAGAATATTGGAACTATTGATATTGGTCTATAAGTGAGTCTAGAAGTAATGTCACCCTTTTTATAAACTGGAAGTACTTTAAAGCCTGAATCACACGGAACTGGATATCGAGTAGAAATATTCAAGTTGACGCTGGATTGGTTACGCATTTGCTAGTTTTCACCTCACACAGTACTTGTTACACCGTACTTGTCAATAGCCTTTCGTTCCCATAATGGCGGCCGTTTGAGATGTAAACAACGTATCACTTCACACTTAAAATACGATAATATTCAACCGAGAGGAATATCGCTTCGTATTAAATGGCTTTGGGTAGAGAAGTTTGGCGCTGATAAAATACATACTTTACAACGTTTACTGTACAGTCATGGAAAATAGTTCTTGGGCCACGAGACCTACGATATCGTAACATCTTAAAGCCTGTTGTCTATGCAACCCAAATAACAAAATTGTCGCTTGGGTTTGCCTGGCGGACCTGGATTCTCGGGAATGATTGAGTATTGACAGCAGCGTGAGTCATACCCCCAGGCCCAGCCATAACAAACAACAGCTGGGTGCCGTGAGACCACCAGAAAAAGTTTCAGGAATTGGTTTCTTAAAACAGCTATTCGTAAGAAAATGTTCTCTTTACTGATATTAGAGTCATTGTCAAGAAAGTTCACTGAAATGGTGGTTTTCGTCGAATCATCATCGCTCAACACACATGCTGTCAACCCAGAAGTCCTTGAAAAAGATTGGAGTTAAAAACAACTACTTGGCAAATGATAAGACGAATCGATATTCATTAGTCCCAACTTAGAATTTTGTGTAAGACATGGATCATCATGTCCTATCATCCATTTCATAACTTCATTAATCATCCTCATCGCCTTTGTTGACGCCAAGTGCTAGAAAAGCAATATAAAATAAGCAAAATTAAGAAATTAATGAATGACATTTTCAGCGATTTCACGCAGCGACTCAGTTGCATGTAGACAAAGTTTCATTAATCGGGAACCAAGGGCCCCCTCGTTGTGCTTCATTGTCATTTTCCCTCCACTTTGCCTGCCGCGATTAACCTGATGTTGATTAATGCACAATTCACAAAGTGCACCAAAGCGTCGCATATTATGAATAGGTAAACTATGTGATATTATGCTAATTTACAATTTTGTAATAAAATGTGAATTTTGGGGGCTTCAGTTAAGTGGCTGCACATCCATTACGTAATCACGATATCATCAAATTGTACGAAGCGTGTCTACACCTACGTAAAGTGTCAGTTCCCGTCATAGGCGTGCGCAGACCCTCTGATTAGAGGGGGATAGCCTTGATTATATTTCAGGACGGAAAAGAATAACGTAATTTCATCTCACTTGTTCAAATTTTATTGCATTGATGGGTGTGTTTATATATACACCCTCCCCCCGCCCCACACACACATATAAATACATACATACATATATATATACAACACACACACACACACACACACATATATATATATATATATATACCAACAGTAAAAATCATATAAATTGTCTCTCAAATCTGCGCGTTCCTTTTCCTCCAAACAATTGTTCATGCACTTAAGAGAAAACCTTTTAGCAGCAGTACTTCTCTCCTCGGTAATATAAAATGCATTACAGAAAACAAATTGCGAGCAAAGCGACCAATAAATTTTCAGATCCAAATTTTTGCAAAATGAAAACAATGTCGATTTAATATGGGAAAAAAATTCATGGAGCGCCATATTATTCTCTTTTATAATTTTTTTCATTTAGATCGTTTGACGTCCAGGGTTAACTCCCGCCGACCCCTAGCTACGGCTCTGAACTTGACTAGACTGCAAGAAAAGCAGACATTGCGAGCGAAGCGAGCAAGAACATTTTACAAAAGGTATTTATATTTGTATAAAATTTGAAATCAAGGGGGCAATTGCAGCTCTGTCCCTCCCCCCCCCCCCCGCAGGTGCTCTTGGCAGTCAGGAAGAAATAATGCAAGAAAGACGTGAAAACAAAATCCATCTTGAGTATCCTTTTGTCCTGCTACTCTTAGATTCTGCTACTCTTGCTTTCCTTTACTTCCATGTTTGCCCCCTAAAATTGATTTCCGTTCAAGGTTGTGGGGGGCTGTGGTTTCGCCACTGCACCCCCTTCCCCCGTAGTTGCCTTTAGTGTTGCCCACGAGACGAGACTTTGGCCTGTCTCGTCTCGTGGAAATGCTGTGAAATGCTGTCTCGTCTCGAAAATATTCGCTTGTCTCGGGACACATGATCAATCTCGTCTCGTCTCGAATTTTTAAAAGCCTGTCCCGTCTCGACACTAGTTGCCTTGAACTTTCATCGGCTTGAAAATACTTAATTTTCTTTAAGAGTATAATATAGTTTAATAACGGCGATAGGATTCATCTATCCTAAATTTCTAGGTGAAAATATAATAATATAGGGGCATAGATGTCTGAAAGGGAGGCAAGGATTGCCACATCTTCCCCTCAGAAAACGAATGTCAACCAAAAAGTACGTTTTCACATGTATAATTTGATTTCAGTCATAATAATTTTCATTAATTATTATAATGAGGATGCAGGAATGCGATAATGCAACACTATTATCGGGGTAATATGCCCCATGGAAAAATACCTTGCTTGTCTCTTCGTGGAAAAAATCTGCAGACGTCCATGATTAGGGGTGCATTTGCCCTCCCCCCTGGCCCCATGGCCGCACGCCTATGATCCCCGTGATGGAATATGTAGCGCAAAGCCAGGGCTTTAAGATCAAATTTGTTTTGTTATTGTTTTTATTAGTAATTACCTGAGTCTTCTTCCTCTGAAGTTAAATTATTCATGACGACGATTTATGATTACGTTAAAGACATGAATGAACATACACAATTAATCCATTTTGGTCGGAACTCGAACTCGGAACCTTGTTCGGCAAGAAATAAAAATATCCATAAGGCATGAGTGTTTCATTGGAGATGTTCCTCTACTTCCGTCATTTTATCACTAATATATTTCTTTAATATACAATAATAAGTCACAACTACCTAAAAATAAATATTATTTTGCATTTTCACATGCATATGTTTTTTTACGGTTAGAGTGAACTGGCACCTGTTTATTTAGATTGTTCATTATGTTTCGTGTATAGTTAAAGATAGGAAATATGCTTGAGGAACGATTAGGGCTATAAGAATTCCGTCCGTGACAGAGTGGTTAGCACAGTGCGCTACGATGTCTGATGTCCTGGGTTCGAATCCCGTCGTGCGTATGGGTGTTCTTTGTGAGTGCCCCTTCATCAATTTCATCATATCACTCATCCTCGTCGTCGCGATTAGCAAGAGGCGAAATAAAAACGACGCTAAATAAGAAAATAAAAAGACTTATAAGAATCAATCTTATTTCCGGACGTGTCCTACATTTTATAGTTGTGTCTGGCCTCCGGAAGGAATTTGAAAGAAATCTCAAATGTCTTATACGTATTTTGAGCATCACGTAACTTCAAATTAGATGGAGAAACAGAAAAACTGAGGGAAGTCTAAGATAACGTGGCTCCTTGGAGAAGTATGCTTAAATCAAAGAGTGTTCATGGTTGCTACTGGATGTTCGGAAAAACAATTACAATCCCAGCTCAGAAATTACTTCACGATTTTCTAGATCCGAAAAAGTCCGGATATATGTATAAAAATGCTTTCTTTGTGAAGTTTTATCGATATAAGTGTCGGTAATTTGTTCGAAGTAACAAGTAATTATTCTCCTTATTGGAGAAATAAGGCACACAATTCTGTTTTTTCCCAGTGTATAGTGGTTTTTTTTACATATTAATAAACAAGAACTTCCAGACTTTGTTTACGAAATTGTGATTTTTTTCCTTCCCGAATTCATGGATTGTTTTCTCTTCCTGGCCCCACATCGACGAACAACGTTCTGTCTTACATACACAAGTTGAAATCACATACAGCCCTGCTATTAATTAGCAGTTGAGGAATTTTGAACTCAACCGTTCACTTCAACATTAATTTTTCAGCTGAAGATGTGTCATATTATCGTTATGCTGTATGCTAAGATGTCCTAGTAACCTAGTATAGTTACTGCAAATACGATCGTGTTCAACATTTTGAGACAATTTGTCCTACTTTCCGCTGACGAGTGATCTGATAGCCCTATGTGTGATGAGAACTGTTTTTACTCAATTTCTGATGTAATTTATTCCAGCATTTCCTTCAACTTCTATTACCTTGTTATTACCTCCAATGCTTACACAACTTTTCCTTCGTGCTCGACCTTTGGGTTCAGAAATGTTTACAACACCCCCATCTCCCGCGTGTAAATAGCAGGCAACAACACTCTGGAAGACCATAATGTATACAACTTGTTTACTACATATTTTACGAAAATATTAGAATGTTAGATTGATATAACTGTGGATTGGAACGAACGAAATAAAATACCTGTTTTATACGCACACTAGAACGAGCGCAGGCCTGCTGTGAGTCACTCTGGCAGTGAAGGTCACTGATCGAAGCAGTTGGTGCTTGCTTACTACAAGCAGGCGCCTTATCTTTCCTCAAGGAAACACGGAAATCTTAGTTACTTTCTTTCGCCAGACTAATGGTGAACATTTACAGGAACGTAAGGAGTAGTATCGTATTTTATTGGAATTAGATTTCGTGGTGTTTAAAAGATATCATAACAATATGTAAATTTCTTTTGTGACCTACACTGAACTTATTTTAAAGTTTCATTGACATGTGAAAGCGGAAATTTAGAGATCCTTCTTCCTTACGATTTCTAAACAACCGAAGAGTGTGGTGAACCTGAAAATACTTATTGTTCGCATCAACGATATGCATTATACAAATGGTCCTTAATCAAAAACCCTATTACATCACAGGAAGTGATATTTAAAACAATTCTACCACGTATCCAACGTAACCAATATTCAGATTGATTCCAAGCTTCTGTTTGGGTTATTTTGTATCGCATTTTTACCTCTTGCGATAATCGCGACGACGAAGATGATGGGTAATGATACGAATGCAATGCTACATCTAAGCCTCAACAGGTTTCAAAAATGGATTCTCTGGCTTTGTAGAGTTACGGTGATTTTGATTTTTATTTTCATTTGGTATTTTAAGTCCACTTTATGCACACAAAGGCTAATCGAGACTGCATCTACAGTTTAAAGTGGGATCCTAACCACTGTGTCTCCACCGGGTATCGAACAGGGGACTCCTTGATTACAATGCGACTCCTCTACTACAGCGCCATCGGGAAGGATAAGAGAGAGAGAGAGAGAGAGAGAGAGAGAGAGAGAGAGAGAGAGAGAGAGAGAGAGTTACGGTGACTACGATAATGAAGAATTGAAATAGCAGAACGCCTAAGCTATTCTTTTGTCAATATTGGAATCGTTAATGAATGTTATGAATGTCAGTTCAAATTGAAAAAAATAAACTACTTGTAAAATATTTCCAGAGTGCCGTTACAAATCGTTAATTCTTCTCTTTCCACACATTACTTTGCTACTATGTAGATATTTGCATGCTAAGATGTAGAAAGTGCTGCATTTTCAGTGTTTCAAATTGCGATTTATTTCTGAGAATGGAGTGAGTAGTGGGAAAAGGATCACTTCACATGTTTGGATTATACCTCCCCGCCAAAAAAAAAAGACACAAAATATATATCGGCTGTTGTTCTTATAAGGAAATATAACATGTATGAATTGTGTCAAGAAATATTGGAGCCTATTCACATCCCTACGGAACTTGGAAGAAAGCCCACGTAGAGATTGGGAAGTTTTGTTACGACAAAATTGGGATGTATAGTAAATTAAAATGCAAAGTCCTACCTTGTGCTTTGCACCAAGCCATGAAGGCGTATAGGGGGTGTGGAGTTAGTGGAGTTAGGGCCCCACGCTTTCTTCATCAGGCGGAAGGTGGGAATGATGTGATCAGCACCACGCCCCTGGCCGCCATACACTACCTCTTCCCCAGAGTTTCCTCCAGGTACCGACTTTATACGACGCTGGGTGGGCACCGAAGCAGCTTGAACAGGTGGACAAAATCCCGATTATCCCCCGTCGAGGATCGAACCCAGATCTCTCGCATGGTAATAAAACGCCCTAACGACTGTTCTACTGCGGCACATACAGTAATTAAGGCAAGAATTGTTTTAGCGTTTCGTTCAACGTTTTTAGGGGAATCATTTTCGGAGATATAACGGGTAGCTCTTGTCGGTTCTGCGACCTGGGTTGAGAAAAGGCGATTTTCTGACGAACAACATTCAACCTGACAAGTCACGTGACTTTCCTACATTTCCTGTGCCTGTTGGCTCTTGCATGAAAGACGAGTTGCTCTTGAGACAGACAGAATCACCCGATCACCTAATGGTGCAATGTGTGTCGCCTACCCTTCCGGCATTAATTACTGCCATTAAAGTCTTATGGGGAAGAACTTTTTTCCACCACTGTACACGTATGGAAGAATATTTTAGCTTTTTCAATTGTAAACACCGTGCACTCACCATAGGCGGTGTAACTCGACGTGCCTTTCGTGCTGTATGTATTATACATTGTAATTGAAACAGCTAAAACCTTAAGAGTATAGAAGGTATAGAGAGAGCGTGTGTGACGGCAGCTGAAACCAAAATAGCTTACGGACGGCCGCCATGTTGGGATGTGCCACCCAGCTGTTGCGTCTATTTGTTAACATTTAGCGAGAGGGAATTTCGTCGGGAAAATTAAGGCTGTTTGTTATATTTCTTTATATTTAAATCGTCAGAAGCAATAACACGAAGCTCGTAGTAACTAGTTTTGACGAAGAAACAAAGAGATCTACAACTTTTTTATGTATCGGTGCGTGCTCATTTACCATATGTAATGCTACGTTAGTATACCAGAAAGAGTTTAATGAAATAACAATAGAATCAAAATAGGAATTGCATTTTAACTCCTACACTCGTAAATGCATCACAAAACATTATTATATAAAAATATGAGCTATGTACAAAGGTTTAACACGAAATAACGCCACCTCAATAAGTAAGCCTAAGTCGCGATTATATGTAGATTTCGGAGAGAAACATCAGGCGATACGCGACACTCGATAGGCGACAAAAGATAGGAGCCCGTTCATTCGATTGAAGCATTCAGACCGAAGCGACAGGCGACAAGTGTCTCTTGGCAACCGACTCTCAGAAATGAATGCATTTTTTTTTAACCGAAGCGACACGACAAATTGCATGTGTCGCTCGCGTGTCACTCGGACTGGGTCATTTTCCCAATACGATACATAGTGTCGCTTCGGTGTGTTGCTCGCGCATCTGTGACACTTTGCGACATTTGCTTTGGTGAGAATTCACACCCAAGCGGCAGGCGACGCGTGTCGCTCGGACCGGGCCATTTCCTTAATACAGTTCATCGTGTCGCCTCGGTTTGTTGGTGGCGCATGCACAGGTAATTTTTTTTTGCATGAGATTGAAGGGGCTCGTGTAGCTTGTGACCTCAAATAATGGAGTTTTCAGATCTATGTACACGCGAGTCGTGTTGCGTTGGAACGAGCAAGCCAACGTTTATACCTGCCTTAGCGGCAAGACAGGCCGCACAAAGCTAAATTGGTAAAACCCTCAAGCGACATGTCGTGTCGCTTATTACTCCGGTGTAAATTCTCAGGTGCTCGCGCGACACATGCCGCTTGGGAACGAGCCTTTCAACAGCAACGTTTCACACCATAGAGGCGTGACAGGTCGCACTAGCCTGCCTTCGATTGGTGAAATCCTTAAGCTACACATGCCGCGTGTCACATTCCGGTGTAAAATCTCCCTAAAAGCAAGCATTCACCGCGCATGCGCTACAAAGAGCCCGAGGCGACACGATAAACACTATTGGGAAAATGGACCAGTCTAAGTGACACATGCAGCTTGCCGTGTCGCATCGGTTCGAAAAGTTGAATTGATTTCTGAGGGTTCGCTTCCAAGCGGCACGTGCTGCTTGTCACTTCAGTCTGAATAGAGAGATTTCATACCGAAACAACAAGCGATACGTCCCGCTTTGAGGATTTCACCAATGCAGGCTTGTGCAGTCTGTCTTGCAGCTAAGGCAGGTGGAAACGTTGGTTTGCTCCTTCCGACGCGACATTAGTCGCGTGTATATTAGATCTGAAAACTCCATTGTTTGAGGCCACAAGCAACACTGGCTCCTTCAGTCTAAAGCAAAAACATTCCGATGGACAGTATTAAGAAAGCCCAGTCCGAGCGACACGTGCAGCTTGGCGTGTCGCTTCGGTTCGGAAGGTCTCATTTATTTCTGATGGTTGGTTTCCAAGCGACACGTCTCTCCTTTTCCATGTCTGAAGTCTCTCTTTGTTCGTTCAATGGATTTACATTCCAGAAAGTTCTCAACACGTATAAACATTTGCAATAGTTACCTTTATGAAACATACGAACGATTTTCGCTAATCCGATATACCACAATTTTGAATTTAAAATTATATATATATACCATTAATAATAATAATAAAACTAATAAAATCACAACAGAAATTCGTGTATAATATACATAAATATGTAAGTATGTTTATTTGTAGACCTCTCAATTCCTTCTTTTTTAAGAAACATTTCTTGCCACTTTTATTGTTGCATCCAAAAGCTGCGCACAGAGGCATAGCTTCTTATTTATTATCAACCGCAGTGTCACTGAAATGTACAGATAGTATGCACTATAAACGAACATTCCACGCTCAAACCCCTACTTCCACCACTGTATCAGCTGTAACTGTCGCACATCCCAAGATGGTGATTTCACCTCACCCCCTTCCCCTTACGGCTTCATTCCACTCGCCCAGAAAACACGCTTGCGCTCTCTCTTATCTCTTCTATACTCTAAGGCTAAAACAGAAATGATCCATGAAATGCTTTGGTGTAAAACTGTAAAGAACTATCTGTTATAAGATTTTTGGAAGCATTTACGTAGCATTTATGCTAGCAAAAATGTAATGGAAATGCTTTCGTCTAAAGCCGGCTTAAGCAGGCCATCCATTTGCAAGGAAGCTTGCTTGCTTTTCTCCCGCTCAAGGTCGCTGACCCTCGCGCCAGTCATGAGAAAGGTTTATTGCTATCCCAACCGGATGTGAAAGTGGATGGGGTTGCGGGTTAGGTCAATTTCCAATATCTCTTCAGTTTTCCACAATATTCAGTCATTCCAAACGTTTGGAAGTTTTTCACAAGTCTGGCAAATTCGCGCGTGCACAAAGCTTGCTTGGCGGCTTGGGGGGAATTTTCTGTATTGGTATTTAAGTATTTATGCATACTTTTTACCAAGCGTGGATCCACGGGGAGGGCGGTCGCCCCTCCCAAATAAAAAGCTTAAGCTAGGTTTTTCCATACATTATATTTAATTTACATTTCATTTGCATGTCAGTATTATACAGTAAGCTCCCCTGTATTTAATTGGTGTAATCATTATAAATGGTTATTATGAATATTTTATAAATATTGTAATACCGAATTTCAGTTATTAGTAGTGCTAAAAAAAGAGAGTTCTGCGCCAGGAAGTGGTGCTTCTTTTGCAACCTTAACGGAAAATATCGTAAGGAAAACGCAAAAGTGGTGCGCTCGTGTACTTTTCTTAGTCTAACTTAACCTAGAGCAAGGTTGCCAGCTTCTTGCTTTTGGCTTGTCTTATGTAGTTCCAGTGCATAAAGCCAACCCATAGCCTTTTACGATGGGGGTTTCTAGAAAAAAAAATAGGGGTTGGCTCACCTAGGACCACCAAACTTGGTATAAATCGACAAAGGTAGCAATACCTTTTACTATTTTTTTTATTTTTGCCCCCTATCTCTAACCGTTCTCTAGATATGGCCCACTGACGAAATTTCTGGGGTGGGCCCTATTAGTCGTAGCGCGCTCAAAATTGGTATGGGTATTCTCTACTATCATAAAATGCTTTTTTGAAGTCAAAATCGCGGTCTGTTTTGCTCTATCTCTTACCGTTTTCGAGATATGGTCCATTAAAGTTAAATTTTATGGGGGGGGCAACATGGTTCCCAGACAACAACTATTGAAAACATCATATAGGTAGTGGTGATTGACGGGTTCACCAACTTCAAGAGTAGTACAGATCTACGGGTTCTGCGCCCTTAAGTGGGTCTCAGTGTTGCCAACCCACCCCAAGAAAATTTCACCATATGATATTTTACAGGCGAAGCTAACCTACAAATAGGAGTTGGCAACACTGACTAGTTGCTTCTCAGCTTCTTGGAAAACGTCTTAAGACAAATATCTTAATCTTTAAGAAAGTCGACTTCCGGTATGTCAATTCCGGCCTGTCAAGAAAATTTTCTTAAGACAAAAATCTTAAGACGTTTTCCAAGACATTGATTTTCTTGGCTCCTAATTGAGCTAGGATGACGATTTTAGGTTTGTTGGATAGGATTCGACGAGAACTATTCGACTGGCAAATAAAATCGATTCTACCCCCTCAAGTTTCGGAAATACAGACAATTTTAATTTTTTTTGGCTCCTAATTGAGCTAGGATGATGATTTTAGGTTTGTTGGATAGGATTCGATGACAGAATGAACAAATAGGTAGGGGGCTTGGGACGGCGGAAGTTATACAATATATTTTTTGTTTTTTTTTCAGTAGCTGAACGATGGAATTTCTCATTGGCCAATTTTAACCTTACAGCTAGAAATGTCTCTATAAAATAACCATGCCTATGAACGTGTTTGGCTTCAGGAAGCAAGCTATGAAAGTGCCCGTCCAGCCTACGTCGTCGAGCTTCAACGAACTCCTGGCTTCCATGCTATCTAAACTTAACGGTATGTTAATTATACACTTGAATAGCATTCTGACCCAGTATGACGAGGATGTGGGCAAAACTTTCTATGTATTCAACAACAACTTAAATTATTACCAGTTCCCCATCTCTCGACATCTAAAAAAACATACATCAGCATATCTACATATATAAATAAACACCCCCAAAAATATGCGTCCTACGAAGATTTGTATTACATGTAAGAAAAATATTTCCAGTGCTCATTATGTTTTCTGTGTATATGGGTATGTTTATAAATACAATTTGCTTGTATGTGTGTATATATGTTTATATATGAGTATTTGCATGTGCATAGTTATAAATGCCTCAGTCTGTATATAGATATGTACCTTGTTCTACCTCAGTGAATATCACTTTTGGATTTATGTTCTCTAGAATACCTATGCTGGTGTCTTTTTTATGAAACCATTATTGTAGTTTTGCTCTCCTTTTTCTTCTATTGTTATTGTATTGTATTGTATTGTTGTAATTATAATTTTTTAATTGTTTAAAATATGTATATATGTAAGCCTATTGTAATTGGAGCGAAAGCTCTGTTATAGGTGTAATAAATAAATAAATAAATTATGCACGACATAGTCGTACCTGTGTGCCTGGCAAGCATTTAACAGCAACCGAATTGTGTCCTAAGTGTAACAAACGCTTTACAATTACACATGTCAAAAAGCATATGCCTAATTGCAGGGGTACTGGAGACCCTGTGCTGCAACCATCGACCTCGGTCAAAAGGAAGGCTGAAGCAGATTTTTTTAACATATTACCATCTGCCAAACGCGTCAAGTCGGCAACAAAAGCAAGCCAGTTTGCTTTTGATCATATATTAGAGGATTTTGATATTACCTCAGATAGCTTATGCGATGTACGTAGCTTCCTAGAGAGTGTGCGACCCAAGATAATTTCTATCTTAAGTGATGTACTTTCTTTAAACTCTACTAAATTTTATGCATCGCTGGGATACCAATACAAAAAACCATCTGATGAGAAATACAGCTTTCACCATAATACCAAGGCAAAAATATTGCACTCGGCAGATGTTGCCAACCTCGAGAGTATCTACAACAAATTCTTGGAGGAACTGGTTGCCAAACAGGAAGAACATCAGGCTGAAGGCTCGGGTGGTTCGTTGTGTGGTACTCCGCATAAAGTTAAATTGAGTCTTAACAATTTTGTTCCACTGTCTGGGTCTAGTTATGTTCCACTGCCGGCAATAATTGCAGTCAAGAAGGCTGTTCTAAACATCCAGAATAGCGATTAAAAATGTTTTCTTTGGTCGGTGCTGGCAGCGCTGCATCGTATCCACCGGAAAGATCATCCGCATCGTGTTACCCACTACATACCCTACGAATCAAAATTTAAAAAATGCGATGGCTGGGATTACCTACCCAGTTCAGTTGTCGGACATAAACAAATTCGAGACACGTGCACACAACTTACTAAACCTTCAACTAGCTATCAATGTTTACGGCCTTACTAAGAACACAAATCTTGTATACCCTATTCGAGTGAGCAACATGGAAGGTGAAGTTGTACAATAAATCAATTTGTTACTTATCAAGAACGAGACTTGCCATCATTACACGCTTATTCGCTCTCTCTCCCGGTTAGTTTCAGGTCAAAAAAACAAGCATAATGGTTGCATAGAAGTCTGCCGCAGGTGCTTGTCCACGTTCGATAATAAAAAACCACAAGATTACCAACACATTCAAAGTCCCGACATTGTTGCCCAGAAGCTTGCTCACCACATGCGCTATTGTAACGACAACAGGCCTGGGGTTGCAGTCTTACCCGAGCCTGGTACTGTGGAGCAATTTCGGGCGCATAGTGCTATGGGAGAGCACCCTGCTATTATCATTGCAGATTTAGAGGCCTTCCTTGAACCGCTGTTCACCAGTAAACCGAACCCAGAAGTTTCTTCTACCACGCCTTGTCAAATTCACAAGGTCTCCAGTTTTGCCTACGTTGTGGTGCGACGAAATCAAATAATTGCCCCTGAACCATATGTATATCGCGGTCCCGATGCAACCAAACATTTTCTGGAGAGGATGATTGTAGAAGTGAACGAGAAACGAGAAGTATTGTTAGATCCTATAGCTATGCGAGACTTAACTCCCGAAGAAAAGCGTAAACACGAAGAGGCTACACACTGTCCAGTTTGTAACGAAAAAAATATTGATAGTAGGAAAAAAAAGAAGGTTCGACACCACGATCACTTCACTGGAAGCTATATTTATTCTTGGTGTAACGGGTGCAACCTGAAGGCTAAGGACCCGCTCTTCGTCCCCGTATTCTTCCATAACGGCTCCGGGTACGATTTTCACCATCTTATCAGGCATCTCGGATACGACGATGCGCATTAATATTTTTGCGCAAAATGAGGAGCACTACATTGCCATCTCTAAATGGGTGCAAGGCATAGAACTTCGGTTTCTCGATTCCCTAGGGTTTCTCCAGGCAGGCCTCGATGCTCTTGCTGGGACGCTCAACAACAATCAACTAATTATTACCTCAGCCAATTTCCCGAACTTCGATGCTAGTATCTTCAGGTGTAAGGGGGTCTACCCCTACGAGTATGTCAGCGACCCTTCCAAGTTCGAGAAGAAGTCGTTGCCTCCCCAGGCTAAGTTTCACAGCCGGCTGCGAGGTTCGGGCATCAGCGATGAAGAATATCAGCTTTCTCAGTCCATGTGGCTCAAGCTGGGTTGTCTAAATTTTGGTGAATACCACGATGCCTACTTAAAACTTGATGTAACACTCCTCGCAGACGTCTTTCAAGCGTTCCGCGCAAATGCAATGCAAATCTACAAGCTGGACCCTGCATACTTCTCCCCGGGCTGGCATGGTCGGCCCTGCTCCTTCTAACAAAAATCAAGCTCGAGCTTATTTCCAATGTGGACATGATGCTTTTTGTGGAAAAGCTTGTTCGGGGTTGCATGGTCCAGGTGTCACAACGGTACGCTCGCGCCAACAACCAAGACATGTCGACCGGGTACGACCCTTCTCAACCATCCAGCTACATCATGTACACGGATGCTAATAATCTTTACGGGCACTCCATGGTGCAAAAACTTCCATTTGGAGGATTTGAGTGGGCTGATCCTTCCAAATTCGACGTAGAAGGTTTTGACGACTCGGAACGAGGCTTCTTTGTCGAGGTGGACCTCGAGTTTTCCGAGAAGCTGTAGGATGTGTTCTGCGACCTCTCACCAGCATGGGAATTCAAGTGTCCACCTGCGTCGAAGCAGCAAAAACTTATTATGGATTTCGAACCCAAAAAGCGTTACGGGTTGCACTACCGAAATCTTCGGTGGTTGATGCAACGAGGGGTCACGATTACAGCAATTCACCGTGTCCTCACTTTCAACCATTCAAATTGGTTGAAGCCATACATCGACCTCAATACTAAACATCATACTGCTGCTACCTCTGAACTTGATCGCAAATTTTTTAAGGATATGAATAATATAATATTTGGTAAAACAATGGAAAACACGCGAAATCGTGAAGACATAAGGTTGCTTACTAGCGTCGACCGTTGTCGCAAACTTGTCGCAAGCCCACTGTTTAAATGTCGAACAATCTACAACAAACAGCTTGCTTTGGTACACATGAATCGTGGTGAGGTGAAGCTCAACAAACCAGTCTATGTTGGTGTCACAGTGTTAGAGTTAATCAAGCTGCAAATGTTCGAGATATAGTATGATATACTACGCTTGCACTATGGTAACAACATCAACCTTCTCTACACAGATACAGACAGTCTGGTATATCACGCCCACACTGCCAACGCATATAAAGATATCACCACGATTCCAGCTCTCGTTAACTTGTTCGACACGTCGAGCTATCCCCAACCAAATCGATATGGAATCCTGGCTCGAAACAAAAGAGTACCTGGTAAACTAAAGCACGTAAAAGATGGGGATATTATATTAGAGTTTGCTGGTCCTCGTGCCAAAGCATATGCAATTCAAGCTGAGAGTTCCGTGACCAAAAAAGCTAAAGGCATAGGCAAGCAGGTGGTTCAGAGAAATCTCAAGTTTGAAGACTACGTCGAGTGCCTCGAAACCAAAAAGCCGATTCTGCGAAAAGAGTATCGCATCCAGAGTGTTAAACATATACTTACAACCAACACCGTCATGCACATTGCTCTGGATGCACGAGACGACAAGAGATGTGTTCTCGAATGTGGGATTCATACCCTGCCGTGGGGTCACTATCGCCTGAAAACAGGTAAAACTTGCTCTGTGTGCCCAAAATTAAAAAAAAAAGAAATTTGATTTACTAGTGTTTTTTTCCCCATCGAATGCAAAACGAGGGGGTGGAGGTGGGATATTTTTTTCAAAATATTAATTTCACAGTTGTTTTTTTTTTGTAATACATACCATATATTCAATCAACAGAATTTTTTGTTGACCTACACAAAAAAATACAAAAAATGAACAATGTCTGTAAATATATAGTATGTATATTTTTTTAACGGAACTAACTACCGCCGTGTCCTACGGGGCGAAAATTTGGGGCATGTGCAGGGCCAAAGGGGGAAGTTCCTTTGTGCGCTCAAGCATGGCTTTTTTTATTATTTCTTGTTATTTCCTATGCATATTTAAAACTGCTCTGCCAGTCTTTCATTCTTGACATCATACACAAAAGTTTTCTCTGCAATAATGATAACGCTGCATAGACACAGCGTGATGAGTAAATGCAAGGTCATGATCTTGCGTATACACACGGCGTTGAGCGTGTCGGGCGAGAAATACACGTGGAGATCCGCTTCCGTGCAGCCGGTGTGGGATTCGTGCTGTCGCGATAAACGTCCACTTCCGTGCCTGGTGGAACGGACGTTCCGGTGTGGAATTCACGCCGTAGTGGAGATTAGAGAGTTCAACGCTATCAAGTGGGGTTCAGTGTTGCCAACCCACCCCAAGAAAATCGCACCAAAACCTCAAAAACTCACTTTCTCTCCACGTTCCGCGCCTCATTTATTGCGCTGACGATGTTTCACAGCGCAGAAAAGCCGGTACGAGAAAAGTACTCAATTGGGGTTCAGTGTTGCCAACCCACCCCAAGAAAACCAAAACCTCAAAAACTCACTTTCTCTCCACTTTCCGTGCCTGACGAAGGTTGTATGGTACGTTCTGGAACCATCCTTTTGACCTACTTTTTTATTTTACGACGTTTTACGGGCTAAACTAACCTACAATGAGAGAAAAGTGGACAGAAAAAGCTCTGGCATCACTTTTTAAGCTATTTTTTACCTCCTGCAAATTTTGCTCTTATGCTAACTCGTCCTTTGACCTACTTTTGAAATGACTTACGACATTTTCCTATAAGTCTGTCTCCTCTTACTGTAAGGTCCCTCAGTGTAATCTACTACGACCTGCTCTCAGCGTAATCTGCTACGATGTTTTTTTTTTTAAAAAAAAAAACTCATGTGTGATCTTCTGCGGTGTGTGTGTGTGTGTGTGTGTGTGTGTGTGTGTGTGTGGGTACGCAGATATATTCTTCTTAGGACCGGCGTATCTTTAAACACCTTTCTTAATGGGACCAAAAAAAATATTGGGACTTTTTGCCGGTCCCAATAAGGAAATGGCCATTGCGAGACTCCTGAGACCCCTTTCGACATGTACGCGAAGTATTTCGAAGGTACCAAAAAGTTCATATTTGTTGGATTAGTGTTTATGTGGCTGTGTTACACTCTGCCACCTGCTGGTGAAAGCTGGTACCTTCAAGGCTGTGTAAAACTGTGGTGTTTAATCGCATCCCTTGGTACCGTGAAGTGTGGGTGTGTAAAATCTTGGATCTATTTCGCATGTATTGGTACCGAACATCGCAGGGGGTTGAGAGGCAAGGAAAGGTTCGTTCGGCGGCCGCCGGACTTCCCCGCTCGCCTTGCCGTCCTGTTGCTCCCGAGCTGTCAATGTTGCCAACTTAAAACTTTGGAACCAAATCTGTTCTTCTATTATACTTTATTCCTATACTCGAACAATACTCTACAAATGTGACTTTTGTATGTCCCATAACAAATTATCAGTTGGTTTTAATATAACACTACTAAATGCACTATAAATGCATTTCTAAAGCACATTTTCTTCCATTGCCAAGAAACAAATAGCAGAGTTTTCGGACTTTATTGGTAACATCTCGTTACTTGTTTCGGTCATGCTGAAGAAAAATGAATTGATAACGAAATAATAATAATATTTTTTTTAAGAAATAAGAATGGAGATTTCTGTTCAAAAGTGACAACCGACGGGGCAATAGGGGTGGGGGGTTATATCGAAGTGACAAGTGACACAGGTACCTTGGTCTATATGCAAGTCTTCTCATATCCGCCAACAACAGACCAAGACGACATGATGCATAACATTCATGGAACTTTCAGACCGAAGTGGAAGGCGACAAGTGACACGTATCGTTTTGAGACAATTGCAACACTAATGAATTCAACATTTCGAAACAAAGCAATGTGACAAGTTGCACGTCTCGCTTATTGCTTCCGTGTTGCACAGAATGGGCAGTTTTCTAAATATCGTGAATTATGTCGCATCGGTCTGGTGTTCGGGCTTTCGCATTTATGATTTGTGATAGATTAAAGTGATCCGTGTGTCTTGTAACTTGTCACTTCGATGTGAACCTTAATTGTCACTTGCCGCCGTTTTGTGATACTTGTTCCCTGTAGCTTCGGTTTGAAGTCTCTCCGTAAGAAACCATTCAACGCGTGGGCACGACCCCAGACGGGAGAAATACGGTAACGCTCATTGCGAGAAACACGTAAGCGACACATGATGTTTGTCTTGTGCAATTGGTTCGAAAACGACGCACGGGTCCCGGGTTCGAATCCTGGCCTGGGCATAGATGTTTGTGAGTGTTTATTCATCAATTTCATCATGTCATCAGTCATCCCCATCTTCGCAAATTAACCAAAAGTGGCATAAAAAGCGAAGTAAAATATAGCAAAATGGTAATGGTTCGAATATTTCATTTATATTTTATCGAATATTTCATATATATAAACGCTCATATTAAGAATAACAGTGTGTACAAACTAAGGGGTTCATACCGAAATAACAAGCAACACGCACCTCTTAAGAATATAAGCAAGCATTCAGTGCAGCTGCGCTACCAGAAGACGACACCAGATTAGAACGACGCAATGCGACTCGACATGTGCACCTTGTCATGTCACTTCGAAACGTCACATATACTTTTGAGTGTTTGTTTCCAAGTTATATGCTTCGCTTCTCACTTTGGTCTGGAAGCTCCCTTATCTCGTACAGGATTCGAACACAGAATCCCTAGTGTAGAGCACGGAGACAAGTGTTCATACGTCTAAAAGCTAACTGCTTGGTCTGAGTCCTTAACTTTAATGTAGTTCTTTTTCTAAGGACCGTGTTTGGCAACACTGTTGTTTTATGCGATCCACCTCTGCGGCCACTGCGCCGTGCATGAGTTTTTTTGCTACGTTGCCACACTTTTTGGCATCTTCACTTCCCGCCCTCTCTGCTTAAAGTGCGACTTGAAAAGTTGAGAAGCTGCCCACCTGACAACGTCGCGGGGGAACACAAGCACGCTCCCCTCTTGCAGAAAACTATCACCGCGACTTGCCAAGCTGCCTGTTATCTGTTATCACGTTCATTTATCTCTCCATTGCGTATCAGCTTCACAAAGTAGGAAACCCATCATTTCGTATGTTGAAGTTGATACAATTCCATTTAAGTTACATTCTGTGTCCTGCTCTTGTTGTCGTGTTGTTTATGTGCGTGTATTCAAGAGAAAATATAAATAGATAACATACAAATTCTTACGCAGGGATATTCGAATTATTATATGCGTATCATCCTTAATGCACATTCTTACTTACATAAAACAACAGAGAGGACACTGAAATAAGGGCATCTTTGCTAATGTTCTACAACAAACAACTTTGGGGAAAGGGGAAAACCTCGAGTAGAAAACATTGATTTTATTCCTTTATGATAAATAATGCCTGGAAACTACACATGTACTTACCATCTACGATCATAAAGAAAATATTAATTCCATTAATTTTAAAATGACAAGGTAAAAAAAAAACTATATAAATACTCTTCCCGTTTCTAAACGTGAATAATATGAAGATGTTTATTTGATTGAGATTAAAATAAATTATGTAATAAAATAAAGGGCCAACAAAAAATTAAGTTTTAGTAAAAGGAAGCGTGTTCATTTCCTTAGTGTGGCTTTATTGAGACAATATTTACGAAGTTACACGAACAAGTGTACTTAGGGAAACAGCGAAGCCCTAGGCAGAGGTTATGCCATTAAAATGTGTGTGGGCGAGTGCTACAAAAGGTAAAGTTCTTTCTTGTGCATCTTACGGTGCTACCTTTCAAGCAGAAGATATGGCTCCACACATTCTCGATCACGGCCGTACTGCGGGTGATATTGTCAACAGCACGCTGCGTTGAAGTGATAGTAAAAAATGAAAGCTATGTAGTTAAACTTCCCCTTAAAACGGTATATGCGGTGGAGCCATATAGTGGTTCGGAACCCACTTTAAACTGTGGGTCCAGTCCCGATTAACCTAACTGTGCATAAAATGGAATTAAAACCCCAAATCAATCGATCAATCAATCAATGCGTATATGTTCTCATTCCGTAAATTCGACTCTATTGTAGCTGCCGGCCCTCATGGCGGAGTGGTTCGCACATCGCGCTACGTCACCAGGGGTACCGGGTTGGAATCCCGGCGTGAGCCATCACACCTGAGCGTGGATGCTTGTGAGTGCCCATTCATCAATTTCATCATATCATCACTCATCCCCATTTTCGCAAATTAGCCAAAAGTGGCACAAAAAGCGAAGTAAAATAAAGCAAATCAATCGGTCAATCTATTGCAGCTGTCCTTCGTGGCGGAAAGGTTAGCACAGCGCATTACGACGCTACTTGGGTGTTCCTTTGTGGGCGCTCTTCATCAATTTCATCGTATCATTACTCATCCCATCGTTTCGTCTGGACAAAAGAGAAAGAAAAGCGACGCTAAATAATAATATTCAAATCAAATCAACTGTATTGTATTCATTTTTTTTTACCTTCCGGTCTGCATGAAGGAGTAGCTACGAAGCCAGAAGCCCTAATTTAGAATCCTTAGTAAGGCACAGATATACCATTGTGTTCGTTCTTTCATTTATTTCTGCATTCCACCATTAATGCTCATTAACGATTAACCGAAGAAAAGCAATTCAGATTAACGTTAAAGGCTATACGTTGCATTTTTCTGTCGCTTCCTTAATGTTTACCATTTCACTATCCTAGGGTATAATTTTAGTTAAGCAACGTAAGGAATATTTACATTCGAGGCAATCCAAGGCATGGGAAGGGATAATAAATTCAAAATACCGTCTTTCGAAGCGTCACATATATTTTATGCAGTTGTGTTTGTACGTTGAGCATTTTATTGTTAGTTGATTTAGTTTATTTAACGTCGCATTTCTACCATTTCTGGCTAATTGCGAGGATGCAAATGAATGTTAGAAATGGATGAAGGGACAAACATATAACGCAAACCCCACAGAGGATTATACTGATTGTGAATCCAAGCGCTAGAACCTCCTTCTTCTGCACAATGCAGTCGAGGTTGTACTACGTGGAAGAGAGGTTGACATTTGGATGTATTGAACATTTTATTGTATTATAATTGTCAGATATACAATGTTACAAAGTAACACACTGTATCTAGGAAACTGTAATATATCAAGAGACAGCCACTCGGGATCAAAGGATCATAAAATATTCTGACAGCACTAAACTTAACTCTCCTGAGAGTAGTGTAATTGATGATACAACCAGCGCACTTATAGCGTACAAATGATGAGCCCCCCTCAAGCAGATTTGGCTACACTTAAACCTAGCTCAACATGCCCATATGAGCTTTTTGCTTAAGTGTGGAACCCTGTCTAATCCAAGATTTTTGTAAAAATGCCCAAAGCTACAGTGTACAAATGATGACCCCCCTCAGATTGATTTGTCTACACTTACAAAAGGCACCTCTGTGAGATTGTTGTCCATAAACCTGTCAAAAATATGCCCCTTTTGATATTTTTTTTGCCCACACCTAAAACTACGCCAAACGTATTAACACACACATACACACCCACCCACACCCACACACACACACTGATCTTGACCTTGACCTTGAGATGATCTTGACCTTGACCATTTTTTCGATTATTTTTTCGATTATTTTTTTCGATTATTTTTTCGATTATTTTTCGATTATTTTTTCGATTATTTTTTCGATTACTTTTTCGATTATTTTGACATTGACCTTGACCACACCCACCCACATACACACCCACACCCACCCACATACACACCCACACCCACCCACACGCACCCACATACACACCCACACCCACACACACCCACCCACATACACACCCACCCCCACCCCCCCCCACACACACAAAGCACATTGTTGAACCCAACTGATATTTTTTATTAAGTATAGAGTTTTGATTTGAACCCCAAGAAATTTTATATAAATACCAAAGCCAAAAATATTCACACACATACACACACACACACACTAAATATACAAAACACACTGCTGAACCCAACTGTTATTTTTTTATTAAGCATAGAATTTTGATTTGAACCCCAAGAAATTTTATATAATAGACCAACAATAAAAAATGCCAAATCAAAAATATTGTAATCAATGCAATAAAAATATATCCAGCCCCAATTGGGCTAAGCATCAAAAGAATTGTAATCCAGACAAATGCAGAACTCCCACAAAAACATGCCCAAAATGCTATAGAAAATAAAACATGAAATATTTCACTTATACTTGTTCTGCACAGTCATCAACATTTCCAAACAAAATTGAATGGAAATATTTGTGTGATTGCCCTCTATAATTTAGATTGCAAGGCCATATTTTGTAATTTTCTAGACCAGGAGCTAGACCCTCTGCACCAGAAACAGGCCATAAAATGCCTCTCCACAAATTATGTGAGCATCATGGAGCACACAATACACTTTACAATTTTGAGAATCTCAATTTAAATTCAGGAACAAGAGATTTGGATTTGATGTATCTGGAAATATACCTTTTTTTCAAAAAATGTTTGCATCTTGAATCAACCTGCAAACAATATTACATGTTAGGCTGGGCTATCTCAACAGCAGAGGCATGCAGCTTAGTGGTTTCCCGCACTCACACTCTCTAAATACATTCCATGATTTTATTATTCTATTAAAGCACCCAATGCTGCAATTTTTAAATTTTTGCTGAAGAAGATACATGATTATCTCAGTCATGTTCAACATCTGAGAATTGTATGCATCAAAATATTGCAGGTGATGATTAAAATCTGCACCACTATACAACATTCCACTATCTGTTGTAACAAATTCTGCCTTTTGGAACCTATCCAGATGCATCATCAAAAATCTAAAATGTTTCCAGTTTGAGCTCTGATTGGGAAGAATCTTAAAATTATAGAATCTCCCCACACTTGCATGATTTGAAAACCATCCTCCATAATAGGAAAAATCAATATAATAATAAAAAAACAACAAACTGTCCCACAATTCTCCTTCAAGAATTATACTTGTGGCACTCAAAATCAGTGATGTATCTCAAGTTTAGATATTTGAAGCTTTGTGTGCTGTGCAGTGCCCAGTGGAATTCTGTTTCATTATTGATTGAAAATAAATCATACTCTGAGAGTGTTGAGAATCTAATTTTGAAATCAGGAAGAAGAGATTCAGATCTAATATATTTTGCAACATCTCTTCTGTCAAAAAAAATGACATGAGAATTGATCCTATTGTGCACCTACACAATTGTGGAGAGCAATCATGTAGATATAAACAGAAATTGTACATGGCTCTGTGTACCTCCCGATCAGAATTTGAGGTTGAGATTTGAAGATTGCAAAAAATTGCAGTTTAAAGGTTCAAAATATCTCAAATCATGAAATTTTATCTTCAAACTCAGCAAATACAGAATAATCTCATTTGCATTTATGACCCCTGAGATATATTTTTCTCTTCTAACAAAATCCGCACCAGAAAACACCAAGCATGTATCTGTGGTTACAAATTCAAAATCATCATAGGATTTCAAATAAGTATCATAATTTAAATGTTTCCAGTTCTCAGATATGTCAAATGGGATATGAAAACAATACATTGATTCAAAATATTTTGTTGTGAACCAATATTTTTTTTCTGTAACAATCATAAAAACCTACAAACAGCCCAACAATTCTCCTGTGCAACAGATATATGTATTTTTTCTTCTTGCCCAACAATCCCAGATGTATGCATCCAAATTCATGGTCACTGTCAAGCACCCACCTAAATTCTGTCTCATTTCTAACTGCAAACACATCATATTCACATAAATCGGAAAATGCAAGCTTGAACTTTTCCAACAGTGATTCCGATTGTATATATTGTGACAAATTTCTTCTCTCAAAAAACATTGCAACAAGTGCTGTGTGTTATCCTTCTAAAACAATGACACATTCAAAAATGCAATGCTGTAATTTTTTAAGAGCATGCCCAACACTATGCTTAATAATATTGTTCCTTTGTTGCTGATAATCCCGATTTATTTCCAAATCACACTGCCCGGGATACATGTTTGCTGAACAATATTGCAAAATTGGAACTGTAGCAACTATGTATGTATTATTGGGAGCTTAGATAATTGTTCCCCACACCTGCATGTTTCATTCCAAGAGGTTTTGTCTAGGCACTTACTGCTGCAATTTCTGAATTTTTGCCTCAGAAAATACAGAACAAGCTTATTCAGGCATTTGTGCTTTATATACCCAACAAGATCCGGGTGGAAATCATCTGCACTGAACAAGTGCCCATCATCTGTGGTCACAAATTCAATATTCCTATTAAACAGATTGGGATTGGAAATTATTCTGTTCAAAAATTTAAAATGCACCCAATTTAAGCTCTGATCAGCCATGAGCTCTAAATCATAATCTTCATACCCATCACAACAATTGCTGTACCAACATTCATCAAACAATTTCAACCTGCAGAAATAATAATAGCTCCCAGTGTGGTGATGCACAAACAATCCACAAATTCTCTTAAACTTGTTGTACATAAATTTTTCAAACTTGCTGATGCTCTTCAGTGACAAGTATTGAAAATTCTTGTCACTATCAAGCACCCAGTGCATTTCAGTCTCATTCTGAACTGTAAACAGGTCATACTCGGACAGGTTCAGGAACCTAAGCCTAAAATCCCCGACAAGTGATTTAGATTTAATGTATTTTGAAATTGATCTCCTGTCAAAAAAATTCTGCATTATGACAGGCACAATGGCAGTGTGAACAATTCCCTGCCGCATTGGCATGTATTTTGTATGTTGTGTGCTTCAAGTAACAGGCACATGCATTCATGCTCACAGTTTTTAAATTTTTGCCTAAACATAAACATGAGAATTTCATTGAAGTTTGTATGTTTTAAAAATTTGCTCATGCCTGGCTTAAAATCTTCAGGTAGGTATAAATTGCCCTCATCTGTAGTGACATATTCAAGAGGATTCAGGTCCACATAAACTCTGTTTGAGATTTTATAATGGACCCAGTTTAGACTCTGCGGCATAATTATGTCCATTCTGTGCACAAAACAATTCTTATTGCAATTGTTGTACCAGTAATCATCATACATTGCAAATCCACAATGCCAATAATTACACTCTACAGAATAATGCACAAAAAATCCAACAATTTTTTTGCATGTATTGAACATGGATATTTCAAATCTTGTCAGGGACAGGTAGTGAAAAGCAAAATCACTTGAAAGCACCCACTGCATCTCAGTTTTATTCTGCACAGAGAACAGGTCATGCTCAAAGAGTCCAGAGAACCTATGCCTGGAATCCACAACAAGTGATTCTGATTTTATATATTTGTAAATAGATCTTCTGTCAAAAAATGCCATACCTTTGATTCAATCCTCTCTCCCACTGCTCTGCTTTCCCTGCTGTTTCTGCTCTCTCTCTGCTGTTTCTGCTCTATCTGAAATTAAATTTTTAATCTAGATAATTGTTTCCCACAATTGCATGTCCCACAACGTATGTTCAACATACGTTGAAACGTTTATATAGGAACAATGGTGGAAAATATCAGAATCAGATTATCTGGATTCTCTGAGTATGACCTGTTTGCAGTTTGCAATGAAACAGAGATGTAATGGGTGCTTGACAGTGCCTTGCCCTTTCACTACCTGTGCCTCAAACATATAAGCAAGTTTGAAAAAATTGTTTACAACAAGTGTGGCAGGATTGCTGGATTTTTTGTGAATTTTTACACAGATAATTATGGTTATTATTTCATGCTTAAAATATTCAATAATCATTGGTTGAGTAATTGCCATAATTTGTTTGCAGAGCATGGGATGAATATTGTTTCATACCCAAGCTTGAATTGGATGCATTACAAATTCAGGATATCTACAAATCATAATATTGAATTTGTTACAACAGACAGTGGCCACTTGTACAGTGGAGATGATTTTGATCCTGATTGTGTGTGGTACTCTAAGCATATATACTTGAAAGAGATTATTATGTATTTCATAAGAGAAAAATTCAAACACTGTGACTCTGATTGCATTGCAAAGATTCTAGGTGGGAGCAATCTCAGCGGAGCATGCAATTGTGGGAAACAATTATCTAGATTAAAAATTTAATTTCAGATAGAGCAGAAACAGCAGAGAGAGAGCAGAAACAGCAGGGAAAGCAGAGCAGTGGGAGAGAGGATTGAATCAAAGGTATGGAATTTTTTGACAGAAGATCTATTTACAAATATATAAAATCAGAATCACTTGTTGGGGATTTCAGGCATAGGTTCTCTGGACTCTCTGAGCATGACCTGTTCTCTGTGCAGAATAAAACTGAGATGCAGTGGGTGCTTTCAAGTGATTTTGCTTTTCACTACCTGTCCCTGACAAGATTTGAAATATCCATGTTCAATACATGCAAAAAAATTGTTGGATTTTTTGTGCATTATTCTGTAGAGTGTTATTATTGGCATTGTGGATTTGCAATGTATGATGATTACTGGTACAACAATTGCAATAAGAATTGTTTTGTGCACAGAATGGACATAATTATGCCGCAGAGTCTAAACTGGGTCCATTATAAAATCTCAAACAGAGTTTATGTGGACCTGAATCCCCTTGAATATGTCACTACAGATGAGGGCAATTTATACTTACCTGAAGATTTTAAGCCAGGCATGAGCAAATTTTTAAAACATACAAACTTCAATGAAATTCTCATGTTTATGTTTAGGCAAAAATTTAAAAACTGTGAGCATGAATGCATATGCCTGTCACTTGAAGCACACAACATACAAAATACATGCCAATGCGGCAGGGAATTGTTCACACTGCCATTGTGCCTGTCATAATGCAGAATTTTTTTGACAGGAGATCAATTTCAAAATACATTAAATCTAAATTACTTGTCGGGGATTTTAGGCTTAGGTTCCTGAACCTGTCCGAGTATGACCTGTTTACAGTTCAGAATGAGACTGAAATGCATTGGGTGCTTGATAGTGACAAGAATTTTCAATACTTGTCACTGAAGAGCATCGGCAAGTTTGAAAAATTTATGTACAACAAGTTTAAGAGAATTTGTGGATTGTTTGTGCATCACCACACTGGGAGCTATTATTATTTCTGCAGGTTGAAATTGTTTGATGAATGTTGGTACAGCAATTGTTGTGATGGGTATGAAGATTATGATTTAGAGCTCATGGCTGATCAGAGCTTAAATTGGGTGCATTTTAAATTTTTGAACAGAATAATTTCCAATCCCAATCTGTTTAATAGGAATATTGAATTTGTGACCACAGATGATGGGCACTTGTTCAGTGCAGATGATTTCCACCCGGATCTTGTTGGGTATATAAAGCACAAATGCCTGAATAAGCTTGTTCTGTATTTTCTGAGGCAAAAATTCAGAAATTGCAGCAGTAAGTGCCTAGACAAAACCTCTTGGAATGAAACATGCAGGTGTGGGGAACAATTATCTAAGCTCCCAATAATACATACATAGTTGCTACAGTTCCAATTTTGCAATATTGTTCAGCAAACATGTATCCCGGGCAGTGTGATTTGGAAATAAATCGGGATTATCAGCAACAAAGGAACAATATTATTAAGCATAGTGTTGGGCATGCTCTTAAAAAATTACAGCATTGCATTTTTGAATGTGTCATTGTTTTAGAAGGATAACACACAGCACTTGTTGCAATGTTTTTTGAGAGAAGAAATTTGTCACAATATATACAATCGGAATCACTGTTGGAAAAGTTCAAGCTTGCATTTTCCGATTTATGTGAATATGATGTGTTTGCAGTTAGAAATGAGACAGAATTTAGGTGGGTGCTTGACAGTGACCATGAATTTGGATGCATACATCTGGGATTGTTGGGCAAGAAGAAAAAATACATATATCTGTTGCACAGGAGAATTGTTGGGCTGTTTGTAGGTTTTTATGATTGTTACAGAAAAAAAATATTGGTTCACAACAAAAGTAGGGGCAAATAGAGAGTACTGGGCCCTCAATTGGGGCTCGAATCATCATGTGGGGCTCGATCGCCTTAATGGATTTCTCTCGTAAGGCGCAGTGTTGCCAACTCCTTACCCGAAAAAATCACCAAGGTTGTGGCGCTCGTCGTAGCCTTTTATGATGTACATTTTGAGAGCAGAGTTGGCAAGACTGTGGGTTTTTACTGTAGCCTTTTATGAGGGGGGGTTTATTGCCCTCTGTTTACATCTGGCAACACTACCATAGATTTTTTGACAGTGTTGTTAACCTACTGGGTTTTTTCACTGTAAATTTTCATCAAAGGACCTGAGGGGTCCATGTATTTTTTATGTCTGGCAATACTGTTGGGGGCCTAGTGTTGGCAACACTGTGGGTTTACTGTAGCCTTTTATGAGGGGGGTCTATTGCTTTTTGTTTACATCTGGCAATTTTATTGGATGTTTTTTTTTGAGGCTCGAAATTATTATTTGAGGCTTGAAATCATTATTTGAGGCTCGTCGGTGTTGCGTACCCACTCCACAAGAATTCTACTATATGATCTTTCACTGGCTAAGCTAACCTACAAATAGGAATTGGCAGCACTGACTTATAAACCCACTGGGTCCTCTTGGCATGTTTTTTCATGATGTGTTGCTAGGCTATTGAGCATCTTGGCGTATACAATGTATATATTTTTGAAGGGGGGGGGTTATAGCTTTTTATGCTGTACGAATACTGGAAGCTTGACAGTGACAACCAACAGAGTAGGTAAACCTACATCCAGGAACTCGCAACACTAGTTTCTGACAGTGAATTTGAAATAAAATATTAAACAAAATACATGAGTAAGCACTGTGATTACAAATAGTACCAGTGTTATGCCCCCCAACTCCAACTGGATAACTGGGGAAAATAATTGTACAACAATTTGTACCTAATTGTACAACAACTTGTACCTAATTGTACAACATATACACAGACATAAAAGAGAGAGCCTTCCCGTAACTTACTTCATGTACAATTTATATGTTTTTACAACTGTGAAAAGAAAGCATATGTGTTCTGTATGCATACATTTATTCTTATTTTTCGAAGTTGAATGAAAGCACGTGTTTTTACGTTCTCGTAATACTGACCTTGCTCTACTGATTTTAAATTGCTTCCATCCGCTTTTTTTTTTTCTGTGTTATTTCCGTATGCACGCAACATTCGCTTTCAATAGACAGAAGGAGTGTTAGTATAGCAGGCTCCGAGTTTTACAATTTATTAAATTAAACAATAATTTATGTAAGAATATACTTGTACTTACCGAACACAAAATAATAAAAAGCACATGTGAATATTTGCGTGTGTTCATGTTATATGACGACTGAGTAAAAAAATAATGTTGACTCCCCGAAAGATAAAAGTTCTTAGTTCGACATCAGATGCATGCAAATTTTATGTTTTGCTCTCCAAAATCTTGATTTTTATGTTTGTGCTATTTGTCATACAGCAGAGGAGAAGAGGGGAGAGGGAGGGGAGGGGGTACTATTAGCGCCATCTATTAGCAAACAATAGAAATAAAAAGTAGGGTCAAACTTTTTCAACACCCAAACATTTTAAACGTCTTCACGTAGTAATACGATCAGCAAAAGACGTTTAAAAGAGTACTCTTAGTCGATAAAGCTAATTGCTAGGGCCCTTATATTACTAAAATATTCTTTAATTTGCATATTTCTCATACCGCCATATGTTGTTCTATTTGACTTCTTCCAAAAAAATGCTAATTAGCGAGAGTTAATTAAGCCAGGCAAGTAAAAGAAGCAAATAGAACAACATATGGCGGCGTGAGAATGTGTAAAAATTCGATTCAGAGGTGGATCGAATTAAAGTTGGGGGATATTTTGCATTTTTTCCCTATAATGTACAAAACATTTACCATACATAATTTTTTCTATTTACAACAGTATAAAATAAGAAAAATGTGTGACAATATCCATATTAATTAGAAAGGTATGTTGTATGCTAGGTTAGCTAATTGTGTCTTCTACAGCTTCACTGTATAGAAAAAAAATAAAAAAAGAGAGCTCTACAAAAACTGGTGCTCTTAACAATATTGTACGTCCGTGAAAATTATATATAAATAAGGCATAAGCGTATTATCTGCTTTCATGTCAGATTTTCCCAACCTGTGAGCTGTAGTGTTTAGGTGACAAGCGACCTGCTCAAATATGATACTGTCGACAATATTGTACGCCCCGTGAAAATTATATATAAATAAGGCATAAGCGTATTATCTGCTTTCATGTCAGATTTTCCCAACCTGTGAGCTGTAGTGTTTAGGTGACAAGCAACCTGCTCAAATATAATACTGTCGACAATATTGTACGCCCCGTGAAAATTATATATAAATAAGGCATAAGCGTATTATCTGCTTTCATGTCAGATTTTCCCAACCTGTGAGCTGTAGTGTTTAGGTGACAAGCGACCTGCTCAAATATGATACTGTCGACAATATTGTACGTCCGTGAAAATTATATATAAATAAGGCATAAGCGTATTATCTACTTTCATGTCAGATTTTCCCAACCTGTGAGCTGTAGTGTTTAGGTGACAAGCGACCTGCTCAAATATAATACTGTCGACAATATTGTACGCCCCGTGAAAATTATATATAAATAAGGCATAAGCGTATTATCTACTTTCATGTCAGATTTTCCCAACCTGTGAGCTGTAGTGTTTAGATGACAAGCAACCTGCTCAAATATAATACTGTCGACAATATTGTACGCCCCGTGAAAATTATATATAAATAAGGCATAAGCGTATTATCTACTTTCATGTCAGATTTTCCCAACCTGTGAGCTGTAGTGTTTAGGTGACAAGCGACCTGCTCAAATATAATACTGTCGACAATATTGTACGCCCCGTGAAAATTATATATAAATAAGGCATAAGCGTATTATCTACTTTCATGTCAGATTTTCCCAACCTGTGAGCTGTAGTGTTTAGGTGACAAGCGACCTGCTCAAATATAATACTGTCGACAATATTGTACGCCCCGTGAAAATTATATATAAATAAGGCATAAGCGTATTATCTACTTTCATGTTAGATTTTCCCAACCTGTGAGCTGTAGTGTTTAGGTGACAAGCGACCTGCTCAAATATAATACTGTCGACAATATTGTACGCCCCGTGAAAATTATATATAAATAAGACTTAAGCGTATTATCTGCTTTCATGTCAGATTTTACCAACCTGTGAGCTGTAGTGTTTAGGTGACAAGCGACCTGCTCAAATATAATACTGTTGACAATACTGTACGTATATTGTATTGTATAGGAGACTAGAAGCATATAATTTGGCGAAAAAAAAAGAAACCCCAAGTATGGTCATAGAAAATAGTTAAAAAAAAAGTGAACAATTATATTTTGCATTGCACAGCATTAGGTATTAAATAACATACCCCCAAAAAATCTCTGCATTATGCGTTCTGTAAAAAATTGCCCTACGTGCCAAATTGCTGTGTCAAGTAAACATTTTCAAAGGCACTGTCGTACTTGTGTGCCGGGAAAGCGAATATGTGCGACCAAACCGTGCTCTAAGTGTGGAAAAAATATTTCTATTGCCAACTTCAAGTTGTTGTTTTTTTTTTTGACACGTATATATATTATTATTTTTTTAACATAGGAAGAAAGTTCGTGCTTCGGAAAACGCGATGATGTGCGTAATGATATCTTCCGTCTCCTGCATAGACTTGTACCAATCTACTGTGTACCATCTTCTTCCCTGCCTTGCCTCCTCCAGTTCGTCCAACCTCTTGTTCAATTTTTCCCCTGCAGCCGAAAGCAGAATGTTGAGATCACCGCACCTCAGGCCGCTGATCTCCTGAAGATGGTCCTTGAGAACCATTTCACAAGGGATGCGAAATTCCGGCGTTGTTCTTGCTATGATTACAAGTTTCTCTACATCCTCACAATCTCTGTTTACTGCGTGTTTAAATATTTTACATAGTAGCTCGGGCGGCAAATCAGTTATACGAGACATGTTGTTATTATTATTATTTTTCACTCTATGTTATTTACATACCCCACCCCAATTTTTGTTTCGTGTTCATGGCGATGGTGGTAGAGTGCCACACACGTAAATTTGCTGTTGCGTAGAAACGAATTTTTGTTTCGTCTCCCTCTCTCTTAGCATCATGTGTTCTACCCTGCTCGATAACCTTCGCTATTGTTGCCATATTGTTATTCTATTTCTGGACACACTCGCGCAAACATTATTGAAAACAATTGAATAGCGCTCCAGCTCGCGGTTCCCACCGTTCGGTAGGGACGCTAATGTGGCAATATAGCACGGCGTAGTGCTTGCTTTTTTTATGCAGTGCATGTTTATTGGCTAGCTAGTAACTAGTGTTGCCAACTGTAATAATGAAGCACTATTTCTGTCATGGAAGGGGAAAAGGCAGGTAAAGTGGCGGTGAGTTTTGTTGGATTGGAAGCACCATATTTTTATTTTATACTAAGTATTTGACCGGTTTGATGTTGTGTGCGTGTATTGCGTGTGTGTATGTAAAAGTGTGTGTTTGCTAATGAACGTTAAATTCCATAATGCCTCCAGTTCTGTCGAAGTTGAAATCAAAAACCTTGCATAGCCAAGCTCGGGAAATTCTAAGCAACGTGCACGAGTTCATGAAGGAGGAAGCCAGTCATGGTGTTAGCATCCCAATAAAGCATTTTGGCAAGAGAGCAGCGAACAGCAGCAACAAATTGTTCATATTTCATAATTTTGGAATTATTCAAAATAAATAAATTATGTAGCTCCAACATCATTTCAACTCTGGCTCCGGCACGTGTTCTTGTAGAAATTGCATAGAGGAGGCTGTTATTTTTGCTGCTTAATGCGATACATATTGTTTTCTGTGTTAAAATTGCCATGCTTTGATGGGTGATAAGCCTATTGAAAACTGTGATCGAGCGAGATATTTTTTTTGTGCTGAATAGTATTGAAATAGCATAAGAAGTCTCATTATTTATTTTATATTTTGATGTTTTAGTTAGGAATATATTGATTTTCAATTTTCCGTTGCTGCGTAATGACCGGGGGGGGGGGGTCGAAATAGAGCGGCATCTGCCGCCACCTCCCAGGGAGGCAAAATGACTAGCGCCGGCCCTGGTTCATAACAAAAGAAAAAGCCGCGCAGCTTATCGTCTAGTGGCAGTATATGTACTTGTTATTGTTGTGGAAGCCGGCATCCTTTGTAAATGTACAACAAAGGCAACCGACTGTCGCCGATCTCAGAGAGGAAATAATAATACTGCTTCAGGAGGAGTGTTATGGTGCAATTGTAGCGGTTTAACACGTTGGCATGTTATTATCTGCCGTTGCAGTTCCATACCAGTGTATACGGGTTTTGGAAGTGAAAAGTTAGAACGCCACCAGTGCATTAATGCAATGAAAAATAATATATATATATTTTTTATTTTGTTTGAAATCACTCAAATAAGGAATCGTATGAAGAAGTCTTTTTTGCAGCATTTTTGGTAATTTTACTTATGTGTTAGTTCATATTTTGTGAATTTTTAGTCCATATGTATGTAGCTACATACAAAGTCACTTGTTAGTACATATTAATCCTAGTCCTGGTATAATGCATGACGTTTAAAACTCAACGTTAGATAGACCTGAATTCTCTAATTTTATTGTTGTACGTAACAGCTGTGCATCGGCGCACTGCAGCGATTTTTCTATCTGCTCCATTAGCAACACTGCTTCTTTAGTTGTTTCGCGCATCGCACGGCAGAATTATCTGCGCTGGACTCTACCCAGTGCGGCGACCCGTTCACCCAGCGATGCGTCTCTGCTCACGAACTTTTCGAAAGCTGCGTGCTCTAATTTTCTGTCTGCTTTGTGACGTGCATCCAGATCCGTCTGCGTGGTGTTGTAAGCGATGTCGTGATTTTTGCATGCGGCGTCCAACGGATTCACACCCTTGCCCCCTCTCTCCAATTTTTTCTCGAGTTTGGTACCCGGTCCGCAGTACTGGTAGCCAGGTAAATGCATCTGAAAAGGTAACTTGTTACCTTTTGAGAACAGGCACCTGTACGTGTTCTCGAAAAGTTTGGAGCAATCCAAATACTAGCAACTGATGAAACTGTACGATGGTCTGGACATTGCAACGTTCGCCTCGGAAATAAAACCACTCGACGATTGTCGTGAAAATTCAGTCGTTGTGTTCGACGACGCCATCCCGGAAAATCAAAATGAAATTCGCAATTTTTTCACGCAAGGTCGTCACAAAAAAAATGGATTGCTTCTACCTAGCTCAAACGTTTTCCAAAATTCCAAAAACAGTTAGTATGCGACAACGCTAATTTCATATGCTTGTTTCGTCAAGATCACACCAACCTCAAGTACGCGTACGATGACTACGTAGGCGGAGACATGAACTACAATTAATTTTCGGAACGCTGCTGCTCTACTTGCTGGAACGGTGACGATTTCGGATTCGCGACGATCGACATGACGAGGAAACCCAACGACGGAAAATACAGAAACAAAATCAACGACTTTCTAAACGTTGCAACGTTTAGAAAGTCGTTGATTTTGTTTCTGTATTTTCCGTCGTTGGGTTTCCTCGTCATGTCGATCGTCGCGAATCCGAAATCGTCACCGTTCCAGCAAGTAGAGCAGCAGCGTTCCGAAAATTAATTGTAGTTCATGTCTCCGCCTACGTAGTCATCGTACGCGTACTTGAGGTTGGTGTGATCTTGACGAAACAAGCATATGAAATTAGCGTTGTCGCATACTAACTGTTTTTGGAATTTTGGAAAACGTTTGAGCTAGGTAGAAGCAATCCATTTTTTTTGTGACGACCTTGCGTGAAAAAATTGCGAATTTCATTTTGATTTTCCGGGATGGCGTCGTCGAACACAACGACTGAATTTTCACGACAATCGTCGAGTGGTTTTATTTCCGAGGCGAACGTTGCAATGTCCAGACCATCGTACAGTTTCATCAGTTGCTAGTATTTGGATTGCTCCAAACTTTTCGAGAACACGTACAGGTGCCTGTTCTCAAAAGGTAACAAGTTACCTTTTCAGATGCATTTACCTGGCTACCAGTACTGCGGACCGGGTACCAAACTCGAGAAAAAATTGGAGAGAGGGGGCAAGGGTGTGAATCCGTTGGACGCCGCATGCAAAAATCACGACATCGCTTACAACACCACGCAGACGGATCTGGATGCACGTCACAAAGCAGACAGAAAATTAGAGCACGCAGCTTTCGAAAAGTTCGTGAGCAGAGACGCATCGCTGGGTGAACGGGTCGCCGCACTGGGTAGAGTCCAGCGCAGATAATTCTGCCGTGCGATGCGCGAAACAACTAAAGAAGCAGTGTTGCTTGCTAATGGAGCAGATAGAAAAATCGCTGCAGTGCGCCGATGCACAGCTGTTACGTACAACAATAAAATTAGAGAATTCAGGTCTATCTAACGTTGAGTTTTAAACGTCATGCATTATACCAGGACTAGGATTAATATGTACTAACAAGTGACTTTGTATGTAGCTACATACATATGGACTAAAAATTCACAAAATATGAACTAACACATAAGTAAAATTACCAAAAATGCTGCAAAAAAAACTTCTTCATACGATTCCTTATTTGAGTGATTTCAAACAAAATAAAAAAATATATATATTATTTTTCATTGCATTAATGCACTGGTGGCATTCTAACTTTTCACTTCCAAAACCCGTATACACTGGTATGGAACTGCAACGGCAGATAATAACATGCCAACGTGTTAAACCGCTACAATTGCACCATAACACTCCTCCTGAAGCAGTATTATTATTTCCTCTCTGAGATCGGCGACAGTCGGTTGCCTTTGTTGTACATTTACAAAGAATGTCGGCTTCCACAACAATAACAAGTACATATACTGCCACTAGACGATAAGCTGCGCGGCTTTTTCTTTTGTTATGAACCAGGGCCGGCGCTAGTCATTTTGCCTCCCTGGGAGGTGGCGGCAGATGCCGCTCTATTTCGACCCCCCCCCCCCCCGGTCATTACGCAGCAACAGAAAATTGAAAATCAATATATTCCTAACTAAAACATCAAAATATAAAATAAATAATAAGACTTCTTATGCTATTTCAATACTATTCAGCGCAAAAAAATATCTCGCTCGATCACAGTTTTCAATAGGCTTATCACCCATCAAAGCATGGCAATTTTAACACAGAAAACAATATGTATCGCATTAAGCAGCAAAAATAACAGCCTCCTCTATGCAATTTCTACAAGAACACGTATCGGAGCCAGAGTTGAAATGATGTTGGAGCTACATAATTTATTTATTTTGAATAATTCCAAAATTATAAAATATGAACAATTTGTTGCTGCTGTTCGCTGCTCTCTTGCCAAAATGCTTTATTGGGATGCTAACACCATGACTGGCTTCCTCCTTCATGAACTCGTGCACGTTGCTTAGAATTTCCCGAGCTTGGCTATGCAAGGTTTTTGATTTCAACTTCGACAGAACTGGAGGCATTATGGAATTTAACGTTCATTAGCAAACACACACTTTTACATACACACACGCAATACACGCACACAACGTCAAACCGGTCAAATACTTAGTATAAAATAAAAATATGGTGCTTCCAATCCAACAAAACTCACCGCCACTTTACCTGCCTTTTCCCCTTCCATGACAGAAATAGTGCTTCATTATTACAGTTGGCAACACTAGTTACTAGCTAGCCAATAAACATGCACTGCATAAAAAAAGCAAGCACTACGCCGTGCTATATTGCCACATTAGCGTCCCTACCGAACCGCGAGCTGGAGCACTATTCAATTGTTTTCAATAATATTTGCACAAGTATGTCCAGAAATGGAATAACAATATAGCAACAATAGCAAAAATTATCGAGCAGGGTAGAACACATGATGCTAAGAGAGAGGGAGACGAAACGAAAATTCGTTTCTACGCAACGGCAAATTTACGTGTGTGGCACTCTACCACCATCGTCATGAACACGAAACAAAAATTGGGGTGGGGTATATAAATAACATAGAGTGAAAAATAATAATAATAACAACATGTCTCGTATAACTGATTTGCCGCCCGAGCTACTATGTAAAATATTTAAACACGCAGTAAACGGAGATTGTGAAGATGTAGGGAAACTTGTAATCATAGCAAGAACGACGCCGGAATTTCGCATCCCTTGTGAAATAGTTCTCAAGGACCATCTTCGGGAGATCAGCAGCCTGGGGTGCGGTGATCTCAACATTCTGCTTTCGGCTGCAGGGGAAAAATTGAACGAGAGGTTGGACGAACTGGACGAGGCAAGGCAGGGAAGAAGATGGTACACAGTAGATTGGTACAAGTCTATGCAGGAGACGGAAGATATCATTACGCACATCATCGCGTTTTCCGAAGCACGGACTTTCTTCCTCTGTTAAAAAAAATAATAATATATATACGTGTCAAAAAAAACAACTTGAAGTTGGCAATAGAAATATTTTTTCCACACTTAGAGCACAGTTTGGTCGCACATATTCGCTTTCCCCGGCACACAAGTACGACAGTGCCTTTAAAAATCTTTACTTGACACAGCAATTTGGCACGTAGTGCAATTTTTTACAGAACGCATAATGCAGAGATTTTTTGGGGGTATGTTATTTAATACCTAATGCCGTGCAATGCAAAATATAATTGTTCACTTTTTTTTAAACTATTTTCTATGACCTTACTTGGGTTTTTTTTTTTCGCCAAATTATATGCTTCTAGTCTCCTATACAATACAATATACGTACAATATTGTCAACAGTATCATATTTGAGCAGGTCGCTTGTCACCTAAACACTACAGCTCACAGGTTGGCAAAATCTGACATGAAAGCAGATAATACGCTTAAGTCTTATTTATATATAATTTTCACGGGCGTACAATATTGTCAACAGTGTCATATTTGAGCAGGTCGCTTGTCACCTAAACACTACAGCTCACAGGTTGGTAAAATCTGACATGAAAGCAGATAATACGCTTAAGTCTTATTTATATATAATTTTCACGAACATACAATATTGTCGACAGTATTATATTTGAGCAGGTCGCTTGTCACCTAAACACTACAGCTCGCAGGTTGGGAAAATCTGACATGAAAGCAGATAATACGCTTATGCCTTATTTATATATAATTTTCACGGGGCGTACAATATTGTCAACAGTATTATATTTGAGCAGGTCGCTTGTCGCCTAAACACTACAGCTCACAGGTCGGGAAAATCTGACATGAAAGCAGATAATACGCTTATGCCTTATTTATATATAATTTTCACGGGGCGTACAATATTGTCAACAGTATTATATTTGAGCAGGTCGCTTGTCGCCTAAACACTACAGCTCACAGGTCGGGAAAATCTGACATGAAAGCAGATAATACGCTTATGCCTTATTTATATATAATTTTCACGGGGCGTACAATATTGTCGACAGTATTATATTTGAGCAGGTCGCTTGTCGCCTAAACACTACAGCTCACAGGTCGGGAAAATCTGACATGAAAGCAGATAATACGCTTATGCCTTATTTATATATAATTTTCACGGGGCGTACAATATTGTTAAGAGCGTTAGTTTTTGTAGAGCTCTCTTTTTCCATCTTTCCTCTATACAGTGAAGCTGTAGAAGACACAATTAGCTAACCTAGCATACAACATACCTTCCTAATTAATATGGATATTGTCACACATTCCTCTTATTTTATACTGTTGTAAATAGAAAAAATTATGTACGGTAAATGTTTTGTACATTATAGGAAAAAAATGCAAAATATCCCCCAATTTTAATTCGAATTTTTACATATTTCCACGCCGCCACATATTGTCCTATTTGCTTCTTTTACTTGCCTGGCTTAATTAACTCTCGCTAATTAGCATTTTTTTGGAAGAAGTCAACTAGAACAACATATGGCGGTATGAGAAATATGTAAATTAAAGAACATTTTAGCAATATATGGGCCCTAGCAATTAGCTTCGTCGACTAAGAGTACTCTTTTAAACATCTTCAGCTAGATCGTATTACTACGCGAGGACGTTTAAAATTTTTGGGTGTTGAAAAAGTTTGACCCTACTTTTTTATTTCTATTGTTTGCTAATAGATGGCGCTAATAGTACCCCCTCCCCTCCCCTCTCCCCTCTTCTCCTCTGCTGTATGACAAATAGCACAAACATAAAAATCAAGATTTTGGAGAGCAAAACATAAAATTTGCATGCATCTGGTGTCGAACTAGGAACTTTTATCTTTCGGGGAGTCAACATTATTTTTTACTCAGTCGTCATATAACATGAACACACACAAACATTCACATGTGCTTGTTTATTATTTTGTGTTCGGTAAGTACAAGTATATTCTTACATAAATTATTGTTTAATTTAATAAATTGTAAAACTCGGAGCCTGCTATACTAACACTCCTTCTGTCTATTGAAAGCGAATGTTGCGTGCATACGGAAATAACACAGAAAAAAAAAGCGGATGGAAGCAATTTAAAATCAGTAGAGCAAGGTCAGTATTACGAGAACATAAAAACACGTGCTTTCATTCAACTTCGAAAAATAAGAATAAATATATGCATACAGAACACATATGCTTTCTTTTCACAGTTGTAAAAACATATAAATTGTACATGAAGTAAGTTACGGGAAGGCTCTCTCTTTTATGTCTGTGTATATGTTGTACAATTAGGTACAAGTTGTTGTACAATTAGGTACAAATTGTTGTACAATTATTTTCCCCAGTTGTCCAGTTGGAGTTGGGGGGCATAACACTGGTACTATTTGTAATCACAGTGCTTACTCATGTATTTTGTTTAATATTTTATTTCAAATTCACTGTCAGAAACTAGTGTTACCTACTCTGTTGGTTGTCACTGTCAAGCTTCCAGTATTCGTACAGCATAAAAAGCTATAACCCCCCCCCTCAAAAATATATACATTGTATACGCCAAGATGCTCAATAGCCTAGCAACACATCATGAAAAAACATGCCAAGAAGACCCAGTGGGTTTATAAGTCAGTGCTGCCAATTCCTATTTGTAGGTTAGCTTAGCCAGTGAAAGATCATATAGTGGAATTTTTGTAGAGTGGGTACGCAACACCGACGAGCCTCAAATGATGATTTCAAGCCTCAAATAATAATTTCGAGCCTCAAAAAAAACATCCAATAAAATTGCCAGATGTAAACAGAGGACAATAGACCCCCCTCATAAAAGGCTACAGTAAAAACCCACAGTGTTGCCAACACTAGGCCCCCCAACAGTATTGCCAGACATAAAAAATACATGTACCCCTCAGACCCTTTGATGAAAATTTACAGTGAAAAACCCAGTAGGTTAACAACACTGTCAAAAAATCTACGGTAGTGTTGCCAGATGTAAACAGGGGGCAATAAACCCCCCTCATAAAAAGCTACAGTAAACCCACAGTGTCGCCAACACTAGGCCCCTCAAAATATACATCATAAAAGGCTACGACGAGCGCCACAACCTTGGTGATTTTTTCGGGTAAGGAGTTGGCAACACTGCACCTTACGAGAGAAATCCATTAAGGCGATCGAGCTCCAAATGATGGTTCGAGCTCCAAATGATGATTCAGTACCGGGCCACTAGGTCTACTTTAAATAATATATGTTGTATATACATGTATTACAGAAACTTTGAATACGTACACAATTTAGTGTCCGCGTCGCTCCATGTTGCACTTATATGTGAAACATATTGTGCATGAAAGTTATAGATGTTAATGTAAAAAAGAATTATATTTGGCATGCATTTATCAAGCATTTTCTGTCTTTCAAAAATAGTTTGTGTGCTTGTTTTCCATTATTAGTAGAACTGTACGTGTTAAAAAAATAATTCAAATCGTTTGTTCGAACACAAATGC